>NW_026988663.1:0-355805 GCF_030222135.1 Aotus nancymaae
CACACATTGACAACCATTCAGTTTGATAGCTCACTTTTGGTTTTAGAAGCAGATATTTCTCTGTACAGCCTATGGTCCCATTCACTCGGGAATATCCCAACGCAGCTCCTAGAAGAAACGTGTTTCTGACTCGCTGAATCTCAACATAGATTCAACTCTCTTAGGTGAACGAACGCACAGCAGAGCAGTTTCAAGGAAACGTTTCTCCTGAGTCTTAGACGAAGTTTCCTGCTCTTTAGTACGTATGCCGGCATTGGGCTGGAAATACCGGTTTTGGGATTCTGCACAGAAAGGGTTTGCAAACCGCTGAATCCACACGTGAGTTTAACTCTGTCAGTTGAATGCACACATTGACAACCATTCAGTTAGATAGCACACTTTTGGTTTTAGAAGCAGATATTTCTCTGTACAGCCTATGGTCCCATTCACTCGGGAATATCCCAACGCACCTCCTAGAAGAAACGTGTTTCTGACTCGCTGAATCTCAACATAGATTCAACTCTCTTAGGTGAACGAACGCACAGCAGAGCAGTTTCAAGGAAACGTTTCTCCTGAGTTTTAGACGAAGTTTCCTGCTGTTTAGTACGGATGCCGGCATTGGGCTGGAAATACCGGTTTTGGGATTCTGCACAGAAAGGGTTTGCAAACCGCTGAATCCACACGTGAGTTTAACTCTGTCAGTTGAATGCACACATTGACAACCATTCAGTTTGATAGCACACTTTTGGTTTAGAAGCAGATATTTCTCTGTACAGCCTATGGTCCCATTCACTCGGGAATATCCCAACGCAGCTCCTAGAAGAAACGTGTTTCTGACTCGCTGAATCTCAACATAGATTCAACTCTCTTAGGTGAACGAACGCACAGCAGAGCAGTTTCAAGGAAACGTTTCTCCTGAGTTTTAGACGAAGTTTCCTGCTCTTTAGTACGTATGCCGGCATTGGGCTGGAAATACCGGTTTTGGGATTCTGCACAGAAAGGGTTTGCAAACCGCTGAATCCACACGTGAGTTTAACTCCGTCAGTTGAATGCACACATTGACAACCATTCAGTTAGATAGCTCCGTTTTGGTTTTAGAAGCAGATATTTCTCTGTACCGCCTATGGTACCATTCACTCGGGAATATCCCAACGCAGCTCCTAGAAGAAACGTGTTTCTGACTCGCTGAATCTCAACATAGATTCAACTCTCTTAGGTGAACGAACGCACAGCAGAGCAGTTTCAAGGAAACGTTTCTCCTGAGTTTTAGACGAAGTTTCCTGCTGTTTAGTACGGATGCCGGCATTGGGCTGGAAATACCGGTTTTGGGATTCTGCACAGAAAGGGTTTGCAAACCGCTGAATCCAAACGTGAGTTTAACTCTGTCAGTTGAATGCACACATTGACAACCATTCAGTTAGATAGCTCCGTTTTGGTTTTAGAAGCAGATATTTCTCTGTACAGCCTATGGTCCCATTCACTCGGGAATATCCCAACGCAGCTCCTAGAAGAAACGTGTTTCTGACTCGCTGAATCTCAACATAGATTCAACTCTCTTAGGTGAACGAACGCACAGCAGAGCAGTTTCAAGGAAACGTTTCTCCTGAGTTTTAGACGAAGTTTCCTGCTGTTTAGTACGGTATGCCGGCATTGGGCTGGAAATACCGGTTTTGGGATTCTGCACAGAAAGGGTTTGCAAACCGCTGAATCCACACGTGAGTTTAACTCTGTCAGTTCAATGCACACATTGACAACCAATCAGTTAGATAGCTCCGTTTTGGTTTTAGAAGCAGATATTTCTCTGTACAGCCTATGGTCCCATTCACTCAGGAATATCCCAACGCAGCTCCTAGAAGAAACGTGTTTCTGACTCGCTGAATCTCAACATAGATTCACCTCTCTTAGGTGAACGAACGCACAGCAGAGCAGTTTCAAGGAAACGTTTCTCCTGAGTCTTAGACGAAGTTTCCTGCTCTTTAGTACGTATGCCGGCATTGGGCTGAAAATACCGGTTTTGGGATTCTGCACAGAAAGGGTTTGCAAACCGCTGAATCCACACGTGAGTTTAACTCTGTCAGTTGAATGCACACATTGACAACCATTCAGTTTGATAGCACACTTTTGGTTTTAGAAGCAGATATTTCTCTGTACAGCCTATGGTCCCATTCACTCGGGAATATCCCAACGCAGCTCCTAGAAGAAACGTGTTTCTGACTCGCTGAATCTCAACATAGATTCAACTCTCTTAGGTGAACGAACGCACAGCAGAGCAGTTTCAAGGAAACGTTTCTCCTGAGTTTTAGACGAAGTTTCCTGCTCTTTAGTACGTATGCCGGCATTGGGCTGGAAATACCGGTTTTGGGATTCTGCACAGAAAGGGTTTGCAAACCGCTGAATCCACACGTGAGTTTAACTCTGTCAGTTGAATGCACACATTGAAAACCATTCAGTTAGATAGCTCCGTTTTGGTTTTAGAAGCAGATATTTCTCTGTACAGCCTATGGTCCCATTCACTCGGGAATATCCCAACGCAGCTCCTAGAAGAAACGTGTTTCTGACTCGCTGAATCTCAACATAGATTCAACTCTCTTAGGTGATCGAACGCACAGCAGAGCAGTTTCAAGGAAACGTTTCTCCTGAGTTTTAGACAAAGTTTCCTGCTGTTTAGTACGGATGCCGGCATTGGGCTGGAAATACCGGTTTTGGGATTCTGCACAGAAAGGGTTTGCAAACCGCTGAATCCACACGTGAGTTTAACTCTGTCAGTTGAATGCACACATTGACAACCATTCAGTTTGACAGCACACTTTTGGTTTTAGAAGCAGATATTTCTCTGTACAGCCTATGGTCCCATTCACTCGGGAATATCCCAACGCAGCTCCTAGAAGAAACGTGTTTCTGACTCGCTGAATCTCAACATAGATTCAACTCTCTTAGGTGAACGAACGCACAGCAGAGCAGTTTCAAGGAAACGTTTCTCCTGAGTTTTAGACGAAGTTTCCTGCTCTTTAGTACGTATGCCGGCATTGGGCTGGAAATACCGGTTTTGGGTTATATAATACCAGCACAGAAAGGGTTTGCAAACCGCTGAATCCACACGTGAGTTTAACTCTGTCAGTTGAATGCACACATTGACAACCATTCAGTTAGATAGCTCCGTTTTGGTTTTAGAAGCAGATATTTCTCTCTACAGCCTATGGTCCCATTCACTCGGGAATATCCCAACGCAGCTCCTAGAAGAAACGTGTTTCTGACTCGCTGAATCTCAACATAGATTCAACTCTCTTAGGTGAACGAACGCACAGCAGAGCAGTTTCAAGGAAACGTTTCTCCTGAGTTTTAGACGAAGTTTCCTGCTGTTTAGTACGGATGCCGGCATTGGGCTGGAAATACCGGTTTTGGGATTCTGCACAGAAAGGGTTTGCAAACCGCTGAATCCACACGTGAGTTTAACTCTGTCAGTTGAATGCACACATTGACAACCATTCAGTTTGATAGCTCACTTTTGGTTTTAGAAGCAGATATTTCTCTGTACAGCCTATGGTCCCATTCACTCGGGAATATCCCAACGCAGCTCCTAGAAGAAACGTGTTTCTGACTCGCTGAATCTCAACATAGATTCAACTCTCTTAGGTGAACGAACGCACAGCAGAGCAGTTTCAAGGAAACGTTTCTCCTGAGTCTTAGACGAAGTTTCCTGCTCTTTAGTACGTATGCCGGCATTGGGCTGGAAATACCGGTTTTGGGATTCTGCACAGAAAGGGTTTGCAAACCGCTGAATCCACACGTGAGTTTAACTCTGTCAGTTGAATGCACACATTGACAACCATTCAGTTAGATAGCACACTTTTGGTTTTAGAAGCAGATATTTCTCTGTACAGCCTATGGTCCCATTCACTCGGGAATATCCCAACGCACCTCCTAGAAGAAACGTGTTTCTGACTCGCTGAATCTCAACATAGATTCAACTCTCTTAGGTGAACGAACGCACAGCAGAGCAGTTTCAAGGAAACGTTTCTCCTGAGTTTTAGACGAAGTTTCCTGCTGTTTAGTACGGATGCCGGCATTGGGCTGGAAATACCGGTTTTGGGATTCTGCACAGAAAGGGTTTGCAAACCGCTGAATCCACACGTGAGTTTAACTCTGTCAGTTCAATGCACACATTGACAACCATTCAGTTTGATAGCACACTTTTGGTTTAGAAGCAGATATTTCTCTGTACAGCCTATGGTCCCATTCACTCGGGAATATCCCAACGCAGCTCCTAGAAGAAACGTGTTTCTGACTCGCTGAATCTCAACATAGATTCAACTCTCTTAGGTGAACGAACGCACAGCAGAGCAGTTTCAAGGAAACGTTTCTCCTGAGTTTTAGACGAAGTTTCCTGCTCTTTAGTACGTATGCCGGCATTGGGCTGGAAATACCGGTTTTGGGATTCTGCACAGAAAGGGTTTGCAAACCGCTGAATCCACACGTGAGTTTAACTCTGTCAGTTGAATGCACACATTGACAACCATTCAGTTAGATAGCTCCGTTTTGGTTTTAGAAGCAGATATTTCTCTGTACAGCCTATGGTCCCATTCACTCGGGAATATCCCAACGCAGCTCCTAGAAGAAACGTGTTTCTGACTCGCTGAATCTCAACATAGATTCCACTCTCTTAGGTGATCGAACGCACAGCAGAGCAGTTTCAAGGAAACGTTTCTCCTGAGTTTTAGACAAAGTTTCCTGCTGTTTAGTACGGATGCCGGCATTGGGCTGGAAATACCGGTTTTGGGATTCTGCACAGAAAGGGTTTGCAAACCGCTGAATCCACACATGAGTTTAACTCTGTCAGTTGAATGCACACATTGACAACCATTCAGTTTGATAGCACACTTTTGGTTTTAGAAGCAGATATTTCTCTGTACAGCCTATGGTCCCATTCACTCGGGAATATCCCAACGCAGCTCCTAGAAGAAACGTGTTTCTGACTCGCTGAATCTCAACATAGATTCAACTCTCTTAGGTGAACGAACGCACAGCAGAGCAGTTTCAAGGAAACGTTTCTCCTGAGTTTTAGACGAAGTTTCCTGCTCTTTAGTACGTATGCCGGCATTGGGCTGGAAATACCGGTTTTGGGTTATATAATACCAGCACAGAAAGGGTTTGCAAACCGCTGAATCCACACGTGAGTTTAACTCTGTCAGTTGAATGCACACATTGACAACCATTCAGTTAGATAGCTCCGTTTTGGTTTTAGAAGCAGATATTTCTCTGTACAGCCTATGGTCCCATTCACTCGGGAATATCCCAACGCAGCTCCTAGAAGAAACGTGTTTCTGACTCGCTGAATCTCAACATAGATTCAACTCTCTTAGGTGATCGAACGCACAGCAGAGCAGTTTCAAGGAAACGTTTCTCCTGAGTTTTAGACAAAGTTTCCTGCTGTTTAGTACGTATGCCGGCATTGGGCTGGAAATACCGGTTTTGGGATTCTGCACAGAAAGGGTTTGCAAACCGCTGAATCCACACGTGAGTTTAACTCTGTCAGTTGAATGCACACATTGACAACCATTCAGTTTGATAGCACACTTTTGGTTTTAGAAGCAGATATTTCTCTGTACAGCCTATGGTCCCATTCACTCGGGAATATCCCAACGCAGCTCCTAGAAGAAACGTGTTTCTGACTCGCTGAATCTCAACATAGATTCAACTCTCTTAGGTGAACGAACGCACAGCAGAGCAGTTTCAAGGAAACGTTTCTCCTGAGTTTTAGACGAAGTTTCCTGCTCTTTAGTACGTATGCCGGCATTGGGCTGGAAATACCGGTTTTGGGATTCTGCACAGAAAGGGTTTGCAAACCGCTGAATCCACACGTGAGTTTAACTCTGTCAGTTGAATGCACACATTGACAACCATTCAGTTAGATAGCTCCGTTTTGGTTTTAGAAGCAGATATTTCTCTGTACAGCCTATGGTCCCATTCACTCGGGAATATCCCAACGCAGCTCCTAGAAGAAACGTGTTTCTGACTCGCTGAATCTCAACATAGATTCAACTCTCTTAGGTGATCGAACGCACAGCAGAGCAGTTTCAAGGAAACGTTTCTCCTGAGTTTTAGACAAAGTTTCCTGCTGTTTAGTACGGATGCCGGCATTGGGCTGGAAATACCGGTTTTGGGATTCTGCACAGAAAGGGTTTGCAAACCGCTGAATCCACACGTGAGTTTAACTCTGTCAGTTGAATGCACACATTGACAACCATTCAGTTTGATAGCACACTTTTGGTTTTAGAAGCAGATATTTCTCTGTACAGCCTATGGTCCCATTCACTCGGGAATATCCCAACGCAGCTCCTAGAAGAAACGTGTTTCTGACTCGCTGAATATCAACATAGATTCAACTCTCTTAGGTGAACGAACGCACAGCAGAGCAGTTTCAAGGAAACGTTTCTCCTGAGTTTTAGACGAAGTTTCCTGCTCTTTAGTACGTATGCCGGCATTGGGCTGGAAATACCGGTTTTGGGATTCTGCACAGAAAGGGTTTGCAAACCGCTGAATCCACACGTGAGTTTAACTCCGTCAGTTGAATGCACACATTGACAACCATTCAGTTAGATAGCTCCGTTTTGGTTTTAGAAGCAGATATTTCTCTGTACCGCCTATGGTACCATTCACTCGGGAATATCCCAACGCAGCTCCTAGAAGAAACGTGTTTCTGACTCGCTGAATCTCAACATAGATTCAACTCTCTTAGGTGAACGAACGCACAGCAGAGCAGTTTCAAGGAAACGTTTCTCCTGAGTTTTAGACGAAGTTTCCTGCTGTTTAGTACGGATGCCGGCATTGGGCTGGAAATACCGGTTTTGGGATTCTGCACAGAAAGGGTTTGCAAACCGCTGAATCCAAACGTGAGTTTAACTCTGTCAGTTGAATGCACACATTGACAACCATTCAGTTAGATAGCTCCGTTTTGGTTTTAGAAGCAGATATTTCTCTGTACAGCCTATGGTCCCATTCACTCGGGAATATCCCAACGCAGCTCCTAGAAGAAACGTGTTTCTGACTCGCTGAATCTCAACATAGATTCAACTCTCTTAGGTGAACGAACGCACAGCAGAGCAGTTTCAAGGAAACGTTTCTCCTGAGTTTTAGACGAAGTTTCCTGCTGTTTAGTACGTATGCCGGCATTGGGCTGGAAATACCGGTTTTGGGATTCTGCACAGAAAGGGTTTGCAAACCGCTGAATCCACACGTGAGTTTAACTCTGTCAGTTCAATGCACACATTGACAACCAATCAGTTAGATAGCTCCGTTTTGGTTTTAGAAGCAGATATTTCTCTGTACAGCCTATGGTCCCATTCACTCAGGAATATCCCAACGCAGCTCCTAGAAGAAACGTGTTTCTGACTCGCTGAATCTCAACATAGATTCACCTCTCTTAGGTGAACGAACGCACAGCAGAGCAGTTTCAAGGAAACGTTTCTCCTGAGTCTTAGACGAAGTTTCCTGCTCTTTAGTACGTATGCCGGCATTGGGCTGAAAATACCGGTTTTGGGATTCTGCACAGAAAGGGTTTGCAAACCGCTGAATCCACACGTGAGTTTAACTCTGTCAGTTGAATGCACACATTGACAACCATTCAGTTTGATAGCACACTTTTGGTTTTAGAAGCAGATATTTCTCTGTACAGCCTATGGTCCCATTCACTCGGGAATATCCCAACGCAGCTCCTAGAAGAAACGTGTTTCTGACTCGCTGAATCTCAACATAGATTCAACTCTCTTAGGTGAACGAACGCACAGCAGAGCAGTTTCAAGGAAACGTTTCTCCTGAGTTTTAGACGAAGTTTCCTGCTCTTTAGTACGTATGCCGGCATTGGGCTGGAAATACCGGTTTTGGGATTCTGCACAGAAAGGGTTTGCAAACCGCTGAATCCACACGTGAGTTTAACTCTGTCAGTTGAATGCACACATTGAAAACCATTCAATTAGATAGCTCCGTTTTGGTTTTAGAAGCAGATATTTCTCTGTACAGCCTATGGTCCCATTCACTCGGGAATATCCCAACGCAGCTCCTAGAAGAAACGTGTTTCTGACTCGCTGAATCTCAACATAGATTCAACTCTCTTAGGTGATCGAACGCACAGCAGAGCAGTTTCAAGGAAACGTTTCTCCTGAGTTTTAGACAAAGTTTCCTGCTGTTTAGTACGGATGCCGGCATTGGGCTGGAAATACCGGTTTTGGGATTCTGCACAGAAAGGGTTTGCAAACCGCTGAATCCACACGTGAGTTTAACTCTGTCAGTTGAATGCACACATTGACAACCATTCAGTTTGACAGCACACTTTTGGTTTTAGAAGCAGATATTTCTCTGTACAGCCTATGGTCCCATTCACTCGGGAATATCCCAACGCAGCTCCTAGAAGAAACGTGTTTCTGACTCGCTGAATCTCAACATAGATTCAACTCTCTTAGGTGAACGAACGCACAGCAGAGCAGTTTCAAGGAAACGTTTCTCCTGAGTTTTAGACGAAGTTTCCTGCTCTTTAGTACGTATGCCGGCATTGGGCTGGAAATACCGGTTTTGGGTTATATAATACCAGCACAGAAAGGGTTTGCAAACCGCTGAATCCACACGTGAGTTTAACTCTGTCAGTTGAATGCACACATTGACAACCATTCAGTTAGATAGCTCCGTTTTGGTTTTAGAAGCAGATATTTCTCTCTACAGCCTATGGTCCCATTCACTCGGGAATATCCCAACGCAGCTCCTAGAAGAAACGTGTTTCTGACTCGCTGAATCTCAACATAGATTCAACTCTCTTAGGTGAACGAACGCACAGCAGAGCAGTTTCAAGGAAACGTTTCTCCTGAGTTTTAGACGAAGTTTCCTGCTGTTTAGTACGGATGCCGGCATTGGGCTGGAAATACCGGTTTTGGGATTCTGCACAGAAAGGGTTTGCAAACCGCTGAATCCACACGTGAGTTTAACTCTGTCAGTTGAATGCACACATTGACAACCATTCAGTTTGATAGCTCACTTTTGGTTTTAGAAGCAGATATTTCTCTGTACAGCCTATGGTCCCATTCACTCGGGAATATCCCAACGCAGCTCCTAGAAGAAACGTGTTTCTGACTCGCTGAATCTCAACATAGATTCAACTCTCTTAGGTGAACGAACGCACAGCAGAGCAGTTTCAAGGAAACGTTTCTCCTGAGTCTTAGACGAAGTTTCCTGCTCTTTAGTACGTATGCCGGCATTGGGCTGGAAATACCGGTTTTGGGATTCTGCACAGAAAGGGTTTGCAAACCGCTGAATCCACACGTGAGTTTAACTCTGTCAGTTGAATGCACACATTGACAACCATTCAGTTAGATAGCACACTTTTGGTTTTAGAAGCAGATATTTCTCTGTACAGCCTATGGTCCCATTCACTCGGGAATATCCCAACGCAGCTCCTAGAAGAAACGTGTTTCTGACTCGCTGAATCTCAACATAGATTCAACTCTCTTAGGTGAACGAACGCACAGCAGAGCAGTTTCAAGGAAACGTTTCTCCTGAGTTTTAGACGAAGTTTCCTGCTGTTTAGTACGGATGCCGGCATTGGGCTGGAAATACCGGTTTTGGGATTCTGCACAGAAAGGGTTTGCAAACCGCTGAATCCACACGTCAGTTTAACTCTGTCAGTTCAATGCACACATTGACAACCATTCAGTTTGATAGCACACTTTTGGTTTAGAAGCAGATATTTCTCTGTACAGCCTATGGTCCCATTCACTCGGGAATATCCCAACGCAGCTCCTAGAAGAAACGTGTTTCTGACTCGCTGAATCTCAACATAGATTCAACTCTCTTAGGTGAACGAACGCACAGCAGAGCAGTTTCAAGGAAACGTTTCTCCTGAGTCTTAGACGAAGTTTCCTGCTCTTTAGTACGTATGCCGGCATTGGGCTGGAAATACCGGTTTTGGGATTCTGCACAGAAAGGGTTTGCAAACCGCTGAATCCACACGTGAGTTTAACTCTGTCAGTTGAATGCACACATTGACAACCATTCAGTTTGATAGCACACTTTTGGTTTTAGAAGCAGATATTTCTCTGTACAGCCTATGGTCCCATTCACTCGGGAATATCCCAACGCACCTCCTAGAAGAAACGTGTTTCTGACTCGCTGAATCTCAACATAGATTCAACTCTCTTAGGTGATCGAACGCACAGCAGAGCAGTTTCAAGGAAACGTTTCTCCTGAGTTTTAGACGAAGTTTCCTGCTGTTTAGTACGGATGCCGGCATTGGGCTGGAAATACCGGTTTTGGGATTCTGCACAGAAAGGTTTTGCAAACCGCTGAATCCACACGTGAGTTTAGCTCTGTCAGTTGAATGCACACGTTGACAACCATTCAGTTAGATAGCCCCGTTTTGGTTTTAGAAGCAGATATTACTCTGTACAGCCTATGGTACCATTCACTCGGGAATATCCCAACGCAGCTCCTAGAAGAAACGTGTTTCTGACTCGCTGAATCTCAACATAGATTCAACTCTCTTAGGTGAACGAACGCACAGCAGAGCAGTTTCAAGGAAACGTTTCTCCTGAGTTTTAGACGAAGTTTCCTGCTCTTTAGTACGTATGCCGGCATTGGGCTGGAAATACCGGTTTTGGGATTCTGCACAGAAAGGGTTTGCAAACCGCTGAATCCACACGTGAGTTTAACTCCGTCAGTTGAATGCACACATTGACAACCATTCAGTTAGATAGCTCCGTTTTGGTTTTAGAAGCAGATATTTCTCTGTACAGCCTATGGTCCCATTCACTCGGGAATATCCCAACGCAGCTCCTAGAAGAAACGTGTTTCTGACTCGCTGAATCTCAACATAGATTCAACTCTCTTAGGTGAACGAACGCACAGCAGAGCAGTTTCAAGGAAACGTTTCTCCTGAGTTTTAGACGAAGTTTCCTGCTGTTTAGTACGGATGCCGGCATTGGGCTGGAAATACCGGTTTTGGGATTCTGCACAGAAAGGGTTTGCAAACCGCTGAATCCACACGTGAGTTTAACTCTGTCAGTTGAATGCACACATTGACAACCATTCAGTTAGATAGCTCCGTTTTGGTTTTAGAAGCAGATATTTCTCTGTACAGCCTATGGTCCCATTCACTCGGGAATATCCCAACGCAGCTCCTAGAAGAAACGTGTTTCTGACTCGCTGAATCTCAACATAGATTCAACTCTCTTAGGTGAACGAACGCACAGCAGAGCAGTTTCAAGGAAACGTTTCTCCTGAGTCTTAGACGAAGTTTCCTGCTCTTTAGTACGTATGCCGGCATTGGGCTGGAAATACCGGTTTTGGGATTCTGCACAGAAAGGGTTTGCAAACCGCTGAATCCACACGTGAGTTTAACTCTGTCAGTTGAATGCACACATTGACAACCATTCAGTTTGATAGCACACTTTTGGTTTTAGAAGCAGATATTTCTCTGTACAGCCTATGGTCCCATTCACTCGGGAATATCCCAACGCAGCTCCTAGAAGAAACGTGTTTCTGACTCGCTGAATCTCAACATAGATTCAACTCTCTTAGGTGAACGAACGCACAGCAGAGCAGTTTCAAGGAAACGTTTCTCCTGAGTCTTAGACGAAGTTTCCTGCTCTTTAGTACGTATGCCGGCATTGGGCTGGAAATACCGGTTTTGGGATTCTGCACAGAAAGGGTTTGCAAACCGCTGAATCCACACGTGAGTTTAACTCTGTCAGTTGAATGCACACATTGACAACCATTCAGTTTGATAGCACACTTTTGGTTTTAGAAGCAGATATTTCTCTGTACAGCCTATGGTCCCATTCACTCGGGAATATCCCAACGCAGCTCCTAGAAGAAACGTGTTTCTGACTCGCTGAATCTCAACATAGATTCAACTCTCTTAGGTGAACGAACGCACAGCAGAGCAGTTTCAAGGAAACGTTTCTCCTGAGTTTTAGACGAAGTTTCCTGCTGTTTAGTACGGATGCCGGCATTGGGCTGGAAATACCGGTTTTGGGATTCTGCACAGAAAGGGTTTGCAAACCGCTGAATCCACACGTGAGTTTAACTCTGTCAGTTGAATGCACACATTGACAACCATTCAGTTAGATAGCTCCGTTTTGGTTTTAGAAGCAGATATTTCTCTGTACAGCCTATGGTCCCATTCACTCGGGAATATCCCAACGCAGCTCCTAGAAGAAACGTGTTTCTGACTCGCTGAATCTCAACATAGATTCAACTCTCTTAGGTGATCGAACGCACAGCAGAGCAGTTTCAAGGAAACGTTTCTCCTGAGTTTTAGACAAAGTTTCCTGCTGTTTAGTACGGATGCCGGCATTGGGCTGGAAATACCGGTTTTGGGATTCTGCACAGAAAGGGTTTGCAAACCGCTGAATCCACACGTGAGTTTAACTCTGTCAGTTGAATGCACACATTGACAACCATTCAGTTTGATAGCACACTTTTGGTTTTAGAAGCAGATATTTCTCTGTACAGCCTATGGTCCCATTCACTCGGGAATATCCCAACGCAGCTCCTAGAAGAAACGTGTTTCTGACTCGCTGAATCTCAACATAGATTCAACTCTCTTAGGTGAACGAACGCACAGCAGAGCAGTTTCAAGGAAACGTTTCTCCTGAGTTTTAGACGAAGTTTCCTGCTCTTTAGTACGTATGCCGGCATTGGGCTGGAAATACCGGTTTTGGGTTATATAATACCAGCACAGAAAGGGTTTGCAAACCGCTGAATCCACACGTGAGTTTAACTCTGTCAGTTGAATGCACACATTGACAACCATTCAGTTAGATAGCTCCGTTTTGGTTTTAGAAGCAGATATTTCTCTGTACAGCCTATGGTCCCATTCACTCGGGAATATCCCAACGCAGCTCCTAGAAGAAACGTGTTTCTGACTCGCTGAATCTCAACATAGATTCAACTCTCTTAGGTGAACGAACGCACAGCAGAGCAGTTTCAAGGAAACGTTTCTCCTGAGTCTTAGACGAAGTTTCCTGCTCTTTAGTACGTATGCCGGCATTGGGCTGGAAATACCGGTTTTGGGATTCTGCACAGAAAGGGTTTGCAAACCGCTGAATCCACACGTGAGTTTAACTCTGTCAGTTGAATGCACACATTGACAACCATTCAGTTTGATAGCACACTTTTGGTTTTAGAAGCAGATATTTCTCTGTACAGCCTATGGTCCCATTCACTCGGGAATATCCCAACGCAGCTCCTAGAAGAAACGTGTTTCTGACTCGCTGAATCTCAACATAGATTCAACTCTCTTAGGTGAACGAACGCACAGCAGAGCAGTTTCAAGGAAACGTTTCTCCTGAGTTTTAGACGAAGTTTCCTGCTCTTTAGTACGTATGCCGGCATTGGGCTGGAAATACCGGTTTTGGGATTCTGCACAGAAAGGGTTTGCAAACCGCTGAATCCACACCTGAGTTTAGCTCTGTCAGTTGAATGCACACATTGACAACCATTCAGTTAGATAGCTCCGTTTTGGTTTTAGAAGCAGATATTACTCTGTACAGCCTATGGTACCATTCACTCGGGAATATCCCAACGCAGCTCCTAGAAGAAACGTGTTTCTGACTCGCTGAATCTCAACATAGATTCAACTCTCTTAGGTGAACGAACGCACAGCAGAGCAGTTTCAAGGAAACGTTTCTCCTGAGTTTTAGACGAAGTTTCCTGCTCTTTAGTACGTATGCCGGCATTGGGCTGGAAATACCGGTTTTGGGATTCTGCACAGAAAGGGTTTGCAAACCGCTGAATCCACACGTGAGTTTAACTCTGTCAGTTGAATGCACACATTGACAACCATTCAGTTAGATAGCTCCGTTTTGGTTTTAGAAGCAGATATTTCTCTGTACAGCCTATGGTCCCATTCACTCGGGAATATCCCAACGCAGCTCCTAGAAGAAACGTGTTTCTGACTCGCTGAATCTCAACATAGATTCAACTCTCTTAGGTGAACGAACGCACAGCAGAGCAGTTTCAAGGAAACGTTTCTCCTGAGTTTTAGACGAAGTTTCCTGCTGTTTAGTACGGATGCCGGCATTGGGCTGGAAATACCGGTTTTGGGATTCTGCACAGAAAGGGTTTGCAAACCGCTGAATCCAAACGTGAGTTTAACTCTGTCAGTTGAATGCACACATTGACAACCATTCAGTTAGATAGCTCCGTTTTGGTTTTAGAAGCAGATATTTCTCTGTACAGCCTATGGTCCCATTCACTCGGGAATATCCCAACGCAGCTCCTAGCATAAACGTGTTTTTGACTCGGTGAATCTCAACATAGATTCAACTCTCTTAGGTGAACGAACGCACAGCAGAGCAGTTTCAAGGAAACGTTTCTCCTGAGTCTTAGACGAAGTTTCCTGCTCTTTAGTACGTATGCCGGCATTGGGCTGGAAATACCGGTTTTGGGATTCTGCACAGAAAGGGTTTGCAAACCGCTGAATCCACACGTGAGTTTAACTCTGTCAGTTGAATGCACACATTGACAACCATTCAGTTTGATAGCACACTTTTGGTTTTAGAAGCAGATATTTCTCTGTACAGCCTATGGTCCCATTCACTCGGGAATATCCCAACGCAGCTCCTAGAAGAAACGTGTTTCTGACTCGCTGAATCTCAACATAGATTCAACTCTCTTAGGTGAACGAACGCACAGCAGAGCAGTTTCAAGGAAACGTTTCTCCTGAGTTTTAGACGAAGTTTCCTGCTCTTTAGTACGTATGCCGGCATTGGGCTGGAAATACCGGTTTTGGGATTCTGCACAGAAAGGGTTTGCAAACCGCTGAATCCACACCTGAGTTTAGCTCTGTCAGTTGAATGCACACATTGACAACCATTCAGTTAGATAGCTCCGTTTTGGTTTTAGAAGCAGATATTACTCTGTACAGCCTATGGTACCATTCACTCGGGAATATCCCAACGCAGCTCCTAGAAGAAACGTGTTTCTGACTCGCTGAATCTCAACATAGATTCAACTCTCTTAGGTGAACGAACGCACAGCAGAGCAGTTTCAAGGAAACGTTTCTCCTGAGTTTTAGACGAAGTTTCCTGCTCTTTAGTACGTATGCCGGCATTGGGCTGGAAATACCGGTTTTGGGATTCTGCACAGAAAGGGTTTGCAAACCGCTGAATCCACACGTGAGTTTAACTCTGTCAGTTGAATGCACACATTGACAACCATTCAGTTAGATAGCTCCGTTTTGGTTTTAGAAGCAGATATTTCTCTGTACAGCCTATGGTCCCATTCACTCGGGAATATCCCAACGCAGCTCCTAGAAGAAACGTGTTTCTGACTCGCTGAATCTCAACATAGATTCAACTCTCTTAGGTGAACGAACGCACAGCAGAGCAGTTTCAAGGAAACGTTTCTCCTGAGTTTTAGACGAAGTTTCCTGCTGTTTAGTACGGATGCCGGCATTGGGCTGGAAATACCGGTTTTGGGATTCTGCACAGAAAGGGTTTGCAAACCGCTGAATCCAAACGTGAGTTTAACTCTGTCAGTTGAATGCACACATTGACAACCATTCAGTTAGATAGCTCCGTTTTGGTTTTAGAAGCAGATATTTCTCTGTACAGCCTATGGTCCCATTCACTCGGGAATATCCCAACGCAGCTCCTAGCATAAACGTGTTTTTGACTCGGTGAATCTCAACATAGATTCAACTCTCTTAGGTGAACGAACGCACAGCAGAGCAGTTTCAAGGAAACGTTTCTCCTGAGTCTTAGACGAAGTTTCCTGCTCTTTAGTACGTATGCCGGCATTGGGCTGGAAATACCGGTTTTGGGATTCTGCACAGAAAGGGTTTGCAAACCGCTGAATCCACACGTGAGTTTAACTCTGTCAGTTGAATGCACACATTGACAACCATTCAGTTTGATAGCACACTTTTGGTTTTAGAAGCAGATATTTCTCTGTACAGCCTATGGTCCCATTCACTCGGGAATATCCCAACGCAGCTCCTAGAAGAAACGTGTTTCTGACTCGCTGAATCTCAACATAGATTCAACTCTCTTAGGTGAACGAACGCACAGCAGAGCAGTTTCAAGGAAACGTTTCTCCTGAGTTTTAGACGAAGTTTCCTGCTCTTTAGTACGTATGCCGGCATTGGGCTGGAAATACCGGTTTTGGGATTCTGCACAGAAAGGGTTTGCAAACCGCTGAATCCACACGTGAGTTTAACTCTGTCAGTTGAATGCACACATTGACAACCATTCAGTTAGATAGCTCCGTTTTGGTTTTAGAAGCAGATATTTCTCTGTACAGCCTATGGTCCCATTCACTCGGGAATATCCCAACGCAGCTCCTAGAAGAAACGTGTTTCTGACTCGCTGAATCTCAACATAGATTCAACTCTCTTAGGTTATCGAACGCACAGCAGAGCAGTTTCAAGGAAACGTTTCTCCTGAGTTTTAGACAAAGTTTCCTGCTGTTTAGTACGGATGCCGGCATTGGGCTGGAAATACCGGTTTTGGGATTCTGCACAGAAAGGGTTTGCAAACCGCTGAATCCACACGTGAGTTTAACTCTGTCAGTTGAATGCACACATTGACAACCATTCAGTTTGATAGCACACTTTTGGTTTTAGAAGCAGATATTTCTCTGTACAGCCTATGGTCCCATTCACTCGGGAATATCCCAACGCAGCTCCTAGAAGAAACGTGTTTCTGACTCGCTGAATCTCAACATAGATTCAACTCTCTTAGGTGAACGAACGCACAGCAGAGCAGTTTCAAGGAAACGTTTCTCCTGAGTTTTAGACGAAGTTTCCTGCTCTTTAGTACGTATGCCGGCATTGGGCTGGAAATACCGGTTTTGGGTTATATAATACCAGCACAGAAAGGGTTTGCAAACCGCTGAATCCACACGTGAGTTTAACTCTGTCAGTTGAATGCACACATTGACAACCATTCAGTTAGATAGCTCCGTTTTGGTTTTAGAAGCAGATATTTCTCTGTACAGCCTATGGTCCCATTCACTCGGGAATATCCCAACGCACCTCCTAGAAGAAACGTGTTTCTGAATCGCTGAATCTCAACATAGATTCAACTCTCTTAGGTGAACGAACGCAAAGCAGAGCAGTTTCAAGGAAACGTTTCTCCTGAGTTTTAGACGAAGTTTCCTGCTCTTTAGTACGTATGCCGGCATTGGGCTGGAAATACCGGTTTTGGGATTCTGCACAGAAAGGGTTTGCAAACCGCTGAATCCACACGTGAGTTTAACTCCGTCAGTTGAATGCACACATTGACAACCATTCAGTTAGATAGCTCCGTTTTGGTTTTAGAAGCAGATATTTCTCTGTACCGCCTATGGTACCATTCACTCGGGAATATCCCAACGCAGCTCCTAGAAGAAACGTGTTTCTGACTCGCTGAATCTCAACATAGATTCAACTCTCTTAGGTGAACGAACGCACAGCAGAGCAGTTTCAAGGAAACGTTTCTCCTGAGTTTTAGACGAAGTTTCCTGCTGTTTAGTACGGATGCCGGCATTGGGCTGGAAATACCGGTTTTGGGATTCTGCACAGAAAGGGTTTGCAAACCGCTGAATCCAAACGTGAGTTTAACTCTGTCAGTTGAATGCACACATTGACAACCATTCAGTTAGATAGCTCCGTTTTGGTTTTAGAAGCAGATATTTCTCTGTACAGCCTATGGTCCCATTCACTCGGGAATATCCCAACGCAGCTCCTAGAAGAAACGTGTTTCTGACTCGCTGAATCTCAACATAGATTCAACTCTCTTAGGTGAACGAACGCACAGCAGAGCAGTTTCAAGGAAACGTTTCTCCTGAGTTTTAGACGAAGTTTCCTGCTGTTTAGTACGTATGCCGGCATTGGGCTGGAAATACCGGTTTTGGGATTCTGCACAGAAAGGGTTTGCAAACCGCTGAATCCACACGTGAGTTTAACTCTGTCAGTTCAATGCACACATTGACAACCAATCAGTTAGATAGCTCCGTTTTGGTTTTAGAAGCAGATATTTCTCTGTACAGCCTATGGTCCCATTCACTCAGGAATATCCCAACGCAGCTCCTAGAAGAAACGTGTTTCTGACTCGCTGAATCTCAACATAGATTCACCTCTCTTAGGTGAACGAACGCACAGCAGAGCAGTTTCAAGGAAACGTTTCTCCTGAGTCTTAGACGAAGTTTCCTGCTCTTTAGTACGTATGCCGGCATTGGGCTGAAAATACCGGTTTTGGGATTCTGCACAGAAAGGGTTTGCAAACCGCTGAATCCACACGTGAGTTTAACTCTGTCAGTTGAATGCACACATTGACAACCATTCAGTTTGATAGCACACTTTTGGTTTTAGAAGCAGATATTTCTCTGTACAGCCTATGGTCCCATTCACTCGGGAATATCCCAACGCAGCTCCTAGAAGAAACGTGTTTCTGACTCGCTGAATCTCAACATAGATTCAACTCTCTTAGGTGAACGAACGCACAGCAGAGCAGTTTCAAGGAAACGTTTCTCCTGAGTTTTAGACGAAGTTTCCTGCTCTTTAGTACGTATGCCGGCATTGGGCTGGAAATACCGGTTTTGGGATTCTGCACAGAAAGGGTTTGCAAACCGCTGAATCCACACGTGAGTTTAACTCTGTCAGTTGAATGCACACATTGAAAACCATTCAGTTAGATAGCTCCGTTTTGGTTTTAGAAGCAGATATTTCTCTGTACAGCCTATGGTCCCATTCACTCGGGAATATCCCAACGCAGCTCCTAGAAGAAACGTGTTTCTGACTCGCTGAATCTCAACATAGATTCAACTCTCTTAGGTGATCGAACGCACAGCAGAGCAGTTTCAAGGAAACGTTTCTCCTGAGTTTTAGACAAAGTTTCCTGCTGTTTAGTACGGATGCCGGCATTGGGCTGGAAATACCGGTTTTGGGATTCTGCACAGAAAGGGTTTGCAAACCGCTGAATCCACACGTGAGTTTAACTCTGTCAGTTGAATGCACACATTGACAACCATTCAGTTTGACAGCACACTTTTGGTTTTAGAAGCAGATATTTCTCTGTACAGCCTATGGTCCCATTCACTCGGGAATATCCCAACGCAGCTCCTAGAAGAAACGTGTTTCTGACTCGCTGAATCTCAACATAGATTCAACTCTCTTAGGTGAACGAACGCACAGCAGAGCAGTTTCAAGGAAACGTTTCTCCTGAGTTTTAGACGAAGTTTCCTGCTCTTTAGTACGTATGCCGGCATTGGGCTGGAAATACCGGTTTTGGGTTATATAATACCAGCACAGAAAGGGTTTGCAAACCGCTGAATCCACACGTGAGTTTAACTCTGTCAGTTGAATGCACACATTGACAACCATTCAGTTAGATAGCTCCGTTTTGGTTTTAGAAGCAGATATTTCTCTCTACAGCCTATGGTCCCATTCACTCGGGAATATCCCAACGCAGCTCCTAGAAGAAACGTGTTTCTGACTCGCTGAATCTCAACATAGATTCAACTCTCTTAGGTGAACGAACGCACAGCAGAGCAGTTTCAAGGAAACGTTTCTCCTGAGTTTTAGACGAAGTTTCCTGCTGTTTAGTACGGATGCCGGCATTGGGCTGGAAATACCGGTTTTGGGATTCTGCACAGAAAGGGTTTGCAAACCGCTGAATCCACACGTGAGTTTAACTCTGTCAGTTGAATGCACACATTGACAACCATTCAGTTTGATAGCACACTTTTGGTTTTAGAAGCAGATATTTCTCTGTACAGCCTATGGTCCCATTCACTCGGGAATATCCCAACGCAGCTCCTAGAAGAAACGTGTTTCTGACTCGCTGAATCTCAACATAGATTCAACTCTCTTAGGTGAACGAACGCACAGCAGAGCAGTTTCAAGGAAACGTTTCTCCTGAGTCTTAGACGAAGTTTCCTGCTCTTTAGTACGTATGCCGGCATTGGGCTGGAAATACCGGTTTTGGGATTCTGCACAGAAAGGGTTTGCAAACCGCTGAATCCACACGTGAGTTTAACTCTGTCAGTTGAATGCACACATTGACAACCATTCAGTTTGATAGCACACTTTTGGTTTTAGAAGCAGATATTTCTCTGTACAGCCTATGGTCCCATTCACTCGGGAATATCCCAACGCACCTCCTAGAAGAAACGTGTTTCTGACTCGCTGAATCTCAACATAGATTCAACTCTCTTAGGTGATCGAACGCACAGCAGAGCAGTTTCAAGGAAACGTTTCTCCTGAGTTTTAGACGAAGTTTCCTGCTGTTTAGTACGGATGCCGGCATTGGGCTGGAAATACCGGTTTTGGGATTCTGCACAGAAAGGTTTTGCAAACCGCTGAATCCACACGTGAGTTTAGCTCTGTCAGTTGAATGCACACATTGACAACCATTCAGTTAGATAGCTCCGTTTTGGTTTTAGAAGCAGATATTACTCTGTACAGCCTATGGTACCATTCACTCGGGAATATCCCAACGCAGCTCCTAGAAGAAACGTGTTTCTGACTCGCTGAATCTCAACATAGATTCAACTCTCTTAGGTGAACGAACGCACAGCAGAGCAGTTTCAAGGAAACGTTTCTCCTGAGTTTTAGACGAAGTTTCCTGCTCTTTAGTACGTATGCCGGCATTGGGCTGGAAATACCGGTTTTGGGATTCTGCACAGAAAGGGTTTGCAAACCGCTGAATCCACACGTGAGTTTAACTCTGTCAGTTGAATGCACACATTGACAACCATTCAGTTAGATAGCTCCGTTTTGGTTTTAGAAGCAGATATTTCTCTGTACAGCCTATGGTCCCATTCACTCGGGAATATCCCAACGCAGCTCCTAGAAGAAACGTGTTTCTGACTCGCTGAATCTCAACATAGATTCAACTCTCTTAGGTGAACGAACGCACAGCAGAGCAGTTTCAAGGAAACGTTTCTCCTGAGTTTTAGACGAAGTTTCCTGCTGTTTAGTACGGATGCCGGCATTGGGCTGGAAATACCGGTTTTGGGATTCTGCACAGAAAGGGTTTGCAAACCGCTGAATCCAAACGTGAGTTTAACTCTGTCAGTTGAATGCACACATTGACAACCATTCAGTTAGATAGCTCCGTTTTGGTTTTAGAAGCAGATATTTCTCTGTACAGCCTATGGTCCCATTCACTCGGGAATATCCCAACGCAGCTCCTAGCATAAACGTGTTTTTGACTCGGTGAATCTCAAGATAGATTCAACTCTCTTAGGTGAACGAACGCACAGCAGAGCAGTTTCAAGGAAACGTTTCTCCTGAGTCTTAGACGAAGTTTCCTGCTCTTTAGTACGGATGCCGGCATTGGGCTGGAAATACCGGTTTTGGGATTCTGCACAGAAAGGGTTTGCAAACCGCTGAATCCACACGTGAGTTTAACTCTGTCAGTTGAATGCACACATTGACAACCATTCAGTTTGATAGCACACTTTTGGTTTTAGAAGCAGATATTTCTCTGTACAGCCTATGGTCCCATTCACTCGGGAATATCCCAACGCAGCTCCTAGAAGAAACGTGTTTCTGACTCGCTGAATCTCAACATAGATTCAACTCTCTTAGGTGAACGAACGCACAGCAGAGCAGTTTCAAGGAAACGTTTCTCCTGAGTTTTAGACGAAGTTTCCTGCTCTTTAGTACGTATGCCGGCATTGGGCTGGAAATACCGGTTTTGGGTTATATAATACCAGCACAGAAAGGGTTTGCAAACCGCTGAATCCACACGTGAGTTTAACTCTGTCAGTTGAATGCACACATTGACAACCATTCAGTTAGATAGCTCCGTTTTGGTTTTAGAAGCAGATATTTCTCTGTACAGCCTATGGTCCCATTCACTCGGGAATATCCCAACGCAGCTCCTAGAAGAAACGTGTTTCTGACTCGCTGAATCTCAACATAGATTCAACTCTCTTAGGTGAACGAACGCACAGCAGAGCAGTTTCAAGGAAACGTTTCTCCTGAGTCTTAGACGAAGTTTCCTGCTCTTTAGTACGTATGCCGGCATTGGGCTGGAAATACCGGTTTTGGGATTCTGCACAGAAAGGGTTTGCAAACCGCTGAATCCACACGTGAGTTTAACTCTGTCAGTTGAATGCACACATTGACAACCATTCAGTTTGATAGCACACTTTTGGTTTTAGAAGCAGATATTTCTCTGTACAGCCTATGGTCCCATTCACTCGGGAATATCCCAACGCAGCTCCTAGAAGAAACGTGTTTCTGACTCGCTGAATCTCAACATAGATTCAACTCTCTTAGGTGAACGAACGCACAGCAGAGCAGTTTCAAGGAAACGTTTCTCCTGAGTTTTAGACGAAGTTTCCTGCTCTTTAGTACGTATGCCGGCATTGGGCTGGAAATACCGGTTTTGGGATTCTGCACAGAAAGGGTTTGCAAACCGCTGAATCCACACCTGAGTTTAGCTCTGTCAGTTGAATGCACACATTGACAACCATTCAGTTAGATAGCTCCGTTTTGGTTTTAGAAGCAGATATTACTCTGTACAGCCTATGGTACCATTCACTCGGGAATATCCCAACGCAGCTCCTAGAAGAAACGTGTTTCTGACTCGCTGAATCTCAACATAGATTCAACTCTCTTAGGTGAACGAACGCACAGCAGAGCAGTTTCAAGGAAACGTTTCTCCTGAGTTTTAGACGAAGTTTCCTGCTCTTTAGTACGTATGCCGGCATTGGGCTGGAAATACCGGTTTTGGGATTCTGCACAGAAAGGGTTTGCAAACCGCTGAATCCACACGTGAGTTTAACTCTGTCAGTTGAATGCACACATTGACAACCATTCAGTTAGATAGCTCCGTTTTGGTTTTAGAAGCAGATATTTCTCTGTACAGCCTATGGTCCCATTCACTCGGGAATATCCCAACGCAGCTCCTAGAAGAAACGTGTTTCTGACTCGCTGAATCTCATCATAGATTCAACTCTCTTAGGTGAACGAACGCACAGCAGAGCAGTTTCAAGGAAACGTTTCTCCTGAGTTTTAGACGAAGTTTCCTGCTGTTTAGTACGGATGCCGGCATTGGGCTGGAAATACCGGTTTTGGGATTCTGCACAGAAAGGGTTTGCAAACCGCTGAATCCAAACGTGAGTTTAACTCTGTCAGTTGAATGCACACATTGACAACCATTCAGTTAGATAGCTCCGTTTTGGTTTTAGAAGCAGATATTTCTCTGTACAGCCTATGGTCCCATTCACTCGGGAATATCCCAACGCAGCTCCTAGCATAAACGTGTTTTTGACTCGGTGAATCTCAACATAGATTCAACTCTCTTAGGTGAACGAACGCACAGCAGAGCAGTTTCAAGGAAACGTTTCTCCTGAGTCTTAGACGAAGTTTCCTGCTCTTTAGTACGTATGCCGGCATTGGGCTGGAAATACCGGTTTTGGGATTCTGCACAGAAAGGGTTTGCAAACCGCTGAATCCACACGTGAGTTTAACTCTGTCAGTTGAATGCACACATTGACAACCATTCAGTTTGATAGCACACTTTTGGTTTTAGAAGCAGATATTTCTCTGTACAGCCTATGGTCCCATTCACTCGGGAATATCCCAACGCAGCTCCTAGAAGAAACGTGTTTCTGACTCGCTGAATCTCAACATAGATTCAACTCTCTTAGGTGAACGAACGCACAGCAGAGCAGTTTCAAGGAAACGTTTCTCCTGAGTTTTAGACGAAGTTTCCTGCTCTTTAGTACGTATGCCGGCATTGGGCTGGAAATACCGGTTTTGGGATTCTGCACAGAAAGGGTTTGCAAACCGCTGAATCCACACGTGAGTTTAACTCTGTCAGTTGAATGCACACATTGACAACCATTCAGTTAGATAGCTCCGTTTTGGTTTTAGAAGCAGATATTTCTCTGTACAGCCTATGGTCCCATTCACTCGGGAATATCCCAACGCAGCTCCTAGAAGAAACGTGTTTCTGACTCGCTGAATCTCAACATAGATTCAACTCTCTTAGGTGATCGAACGCACAGCAGAGCAGTTTCAAGGAAACGTTTCTCCTGAGTTTTAGACAAAGTTTCCTGCTGTTTAGTACGGATGCCGGCATTGGGCTGGAAATACCGGTTTTGGGATTCTGCACAGAAAGGGTTTGCAAACCGCTGAATCCACACGTGAGTTTAACTCTGTCAGTTGAATGCACACATTGACAACCATTCAGTTTGATAGCACACTTTTGGTTTTAGAAGCAGATATTTCTCTGTACAGCCTATGGTCCCATTCACTCGGGAATATCCCAACGCAGCTCCTAGAAGAAACGTGTTTCTGACTCGCTGAATCTCAACATAGATTCAACTCTCTTAGGTGAACGAACGCACAGCAGAGCAGTTTCAAGGAAACGTTTCTCCTGAGTTTTAGACGAAGTTTCCTGCTCTTTAGTACGTATGCCGGCATTGGGCTGGAAATACCGGTTTTGGGTTATATAATACCAGCACAGAAAGGGTTTGCAAACCGCTGAATCCACACGTGAGTTTAACTCTGTCAGTTGAATGCACACATTGACAACCATTCAGTTAGATAGCTCCGTTTTGGTTTTAGAAGCAGATATTTCTCTGTACAGCCTATGGTCCCATTCACTCGGGAATATCCCAACGCACCTCCTAGAAGAAACGTGTTTCTGAATCGCTGAATCTCAACATAGATTCAACTCTCTTAGGTGAACGAACGCACAGCAGAGCAGTTTCAAGGAAACGTTTCTCCTGAGTTTTAGACGAAGTTTCCTGCTCTTTAGTACGTATGCCGGCATTGGGCTGGAAATACCGGTTTTGGGATTCTGCACAGAAAGGGTTTGCAAACCGCTGAATCCACACGTGAGTTTAACTCCGTCAGTTGAATGCACACATTGACAACCATTCAGTTAGATAGCTCCGTTTTGGTTTTAGAAGCAGATATTTCTCTGTACCGCCTATGGTACCATTCACTCGGGAATATCCCAACGCAGCTCCTAGAAGAAACGTGTTTCTGACTCGCTGAATCTCAACATAGATTCAACTCTCTTAGGTGAACGAACGCACAGCAGAGCAGTTTCAAGGAAACGTTTCTCCTGAGTTTTAGACGAAGTTTCCTGCTGTTTAGTACGGATGCCGGCATTGGGCTGGAAATACCGGTTTTGGGATTCTGCACAGAAAGGGTTTGCAAACCGCTGAATCCAAACGTGAGTTTAACTCTGTCAGTTGAATGCACACATTGACAACCATTCAGTTAGATAGCTCCGTTTTGGTTTTAGAAGCAGATATTTCTCTGTACAGCCTATGGTCCCATTCACTCGGGAATATCCCAACGCAGCTCCTAGAAGAAACGTGTTTCTGACTCGCTGAATCTCAACATAGATTCAACTCTCTTAGGTGAACGAACGCACAGCAGAGCAGTTTCAAGGAAACGTTTCTCCTGAGTTTTAGACGAAGTTTCCTGCTGTTTAGTACGTATGCCGGCATTGGGCTGGAAATACCGGTTTTGGGATTCTGCACAGAAAGGGTTTGCAAACCGCTGAATCCACACGTGAGTTTAACTCTGTCAGTTCAATGCACACATTGACAACCATTCAGTTTGATAGCACACTTTTGGTTTTAGAAGCAGATATTTCTCTGTACAGCCTATGGTCCCATTCACTCAGGAATATCCCAACGCAGCTCCTAGAAGAAACGTGTTTCTGACTCGCTGAATATCAACATAGATTCACCTCTCTTAGGTGAACGAACGCACAGCAGAGCAGTTTCAAGGAAACGTTTCTCCTGAGTCTTAGACGAAGTTTCCTGCTCTTTAGTACGTATGCCGGCATTGGGCTGGAAATACCGGTTTTGGGATTCTGCACAGAAAGGGTTTGCAAACCGCTGAATCCACACGTGAGTTTAACTCTGTCAGTTGAATGCACACATTGACAACCATTCAGTTTGATAGCACACTTTTGGTTTTAGAAGCAGATATTTCTCTGTACAGCCTATGGTCCCATTCACTCGGGAATATCCCAACGCAGCTCCTAGAAGAAACGTGTTTCTGACTCGCTGAATCTCAACATAGATTCAACTCTCTTAGGTGAACGAACGCACAGCAGAGCAGTTTCAAGGAAACGTTTCTCCTGAGTTTTAGACGAAGTTTCCTGCTCTTTAGTACGTATGCCGGCATTGGGCTGGAAATACCGGTTTTGGGATTCTGCACAGAAAGGGTTTGCAAACCGCTGAATCCACACGTGAGTTTAACTCTGTCAGTTGAATGCACACATTGACAACCATTCAGTTAGATAGCTCCGTTTTGGTTTTAGAAGCAGATATTTCTCTGTACAGCCTATGGTCCCATTCACTCGGGAATATCCCAACGCAGCTCCTAGAAGAAACGTGTTTCTGACTCGCTGAATCTCAACATAGATTCAACTCTCTTAGGTGATCGAAGGCACAGCAGAGCAGTTTCAAGGAAACGTTTCTCCTGAGTTTTAGACAAAGTTTCCTGCTGTTTAGTACGGATGCCGGCATTGGGCTGGAAATACCGGTTTTGGGATTCTGCACAGAAAGGGTTTGCAAACCGCTGAATCCACACGTGAGTTTAACTCTGTCAGTTGAATGCACACATTGACAACCATTCAGTTTGATAGCACACTTTTGGTTTTAGAAGCAGATATTTCTCTGTATAGCCTATGGTCCCATTCACTCGGGAATATCCCAACGCAGCTCCTAGAAGAAACGTGTTTCTGACTCGCTGAATCTCAACATAGATTCAACTCTCTTAGGTGAACGAACGCACAGCAGAGCAGTTTCAAGGAAACGTTTCTCCTGAGTTTTAGACGAAGTTTCCTGCTCTTTAGTACGTATGCCGGCATTGGGCTGGAAATACCGGTTTTGGGTTATATAATACCAGCACAGAAAGGGTTTGCAAACCGCTGAATCCACACGTGAGTTTAACTCTGTCAGTTGAATGCACACATTGACAACCATTCAGTTAGATAGCTCCGTTTTGGTTTTAGAAGCAGATATTTCTCTGTACAGCCTATGGTCCCATTCACTCGGGAATATCCCAACGCAGCTCCTAGAAGAAACGTGTTTCTGACTCGCTGAATCTCAACATAGAATCAACTCTCTTAGGTGAACGAACGCACAGCAGAGCAGTTTCAAGGAAACGTTTCTCCTGAGTCTTAGACGAAGTTTCCTGCTGTTTAGTACGGATGCCGGCATTGGGCTGGAAATACCGGTTTTGGGATTCTGCACAGAAAGGGTTTGCAAACCGCTGAATCCACACGTGAGTTTAACTCTGTCAGTTGAATGCACACGTTGACAACCATTCAGTTTGATAGCACACTTTTGGTTTTAGAAGCAGATATTTCTCTGTACAGCCTATGGTCCCATTCACTCGGGAATATCCCAACGCAGCTCCTAGAAGAAACGTGTTTCTGACTCGCTGAATCTCAACATAGATTCAACTCTCTTAGGTGAACGAACGCACAGCAGAGCAGTTTCAAGGAAACGTTTCTCCTGAGTCTTAGACGAAGTTTCCTGCTCTTTAGTACGTATGCCGGCATTGGGCTGGAAATACCGGTTTTGGGATTCTGCACAGAAAGGGTTTGCAAACCGCTGAATCCACACGTGAGTTTAACTCTGTCAGTTGAATGCACACATTGACAATCATTCAGTTTGATAGCACACTTTTGGTTTTAGAAGCAGATATTTCTCTGTACAGCCTATGGTCCCATTCACTCGGGAATATCCCAACGCACCTCCTAGAAGAAACGTGTTTCTGACTCGCTGAATCTCAACATAGATTCAACTCTCTTAGGTGAACGAACGCACAGCAGAGCAGTTTCAAGGAAACGTTTCTCCTGAGTTTTAGACGAAGTTTCCTGCTCTTTAGTACGTATGCCGGCATTGGGCTGGAAATACCGGTTTTGGGATTCTGCACAGAAAGGGTTTGCAAACCGCTGAATCCACACGTGAGTTTAACTCCGTCAGTTGAATGCACACATTGACAACCATTCAGTTAGATAGCTCCGTTTTGGTTTTAGAAGCAGATATTTCTCTGTACAGCCTATGGTCCCATTCACTCGGGAATATCCCAACGCAGCTCCTAGAAGAAACGTGTTTCTGACTCGCTGAATCTCAACATAGATTCAACTCTCTTAGGTGAACGAACGCACAGCAGAGCAGTTTCAAGGAAACGTTTCTCCTGAGTCTTAGACGAAGTTTCCTGCTCTTTAGTACGTATGCCGGCATTGGGCTGGAAATACCGGTTTTGGGATTCTGCACAGAAAGGGTTTGCAAACCGCTGAATCCACACGTGAGTTTAACTCTGTCAGTTGAGTCCACACATTGACAATCATTCAGTTTGATAGCACACTTTTGGTTTTAGAAGCAGATATTTCTCTGTACAGCCTATGGTCCCATTCACTCGGGAATATCCCAACGCACCTCCTAGAAGAAACGTGTTTCTGACTCGCTGAATCTCAACATAGATTCAACTCTCTTAGGTGAACGAACGCACAGCAGAGCAGTTTCAAGGAAACGTTTCTCCTGATTTTTAGACGAAGTTTCCTGCTGTTTAGTACGGATGCCGGCATTGGGCTGGAAATACCGGTTTTGGGATTCTGCACAGAAAGGGTTTGCAAACCGCTGAATCCACACGTGAGTTTAACTCCGTCAGTTGAATGCACACATTGACAACCATTCAGTTAGATAGCTCCGTTTTGGTTTTAGAAGCAGATATTTCTCTGTACAGCCTATGGTCCCATTCACTCGGGAATATCCCAATGCAGCTCCTAGAAGAAACGTGTTTCTGACTCGCTGAATCTCAACATAGATTCAACTCTCTTAGGTGAACGAACGCACAGCAGAGCAGTTTCAAGGAAACGTTTCTCCTGAGTTTTAGACGAAGTTTCCTGCTCTTTAGTACGTATGCCGGCATTGGGCTGGAAATACCGGTTTTGGGATTCTGCACAGAAAGGGTTTGCAAACCGCTGAATCCACGCGTGAGTTTAACTCTGTCAGTTGAATGCACACATTGACAACCATTCAGTTAGATAGCTCCGTTTTGGTTTTAGAAGCAGATATTTCTCTGTACAGCCTATGGTCCCATTCACTCGGGAATATCCCAACGCAGCTCCTAGAAGAAACGTGTTTCTGACTCGCTGAATCTCAACATAGATTCAACTCTCTTAGGTGATCGAACGCACAGCAGAGTAGTTTCAAGGAAACGTTTCTCCTGAGTTTTAGACGAAGTTTCCTGCTGTTTAGTACGGATGCCGGCATTGGGCTGGAAATACCGGTTTTGGGATTCTGCACAGAAAGGGTTTGCAAACCGCTGAATCCACACGTGAGTTTAACTCTGTCAGTTGAATGCACACATTGACAACCATTCAGTTTGATAGCACACTTTTGGTTTTAGAAGCAGATATTTCTCTGTACAGCCTATGGTCCCATTCACTCGGGAATATCCCAACGCAGCTCCTAGAAGAAACGTGTTTCTGACTCGCTGAATCTCAACATAGATTCAACTCTCTTAGGTGAACGAACGCACAGCAGAGCAGTTTCAAGGAAACGTTTCTCCTGAGTTTTAGACGAAGTTTCCTGCTGTTTAGTAGGGATGCCGGCATTGGGCTGGAAATACCGGTTTTGGGATTCTGCACAGAAAGGGTTTGCAAACCGCTGAATCCACACGTGAGTTTAACTCTGTCAGTTGAATGCACACATTGACAACCATTCAGTTAGATAGCTCCGTTTTGGTTTTAGAAGCAGATATTTCTCTGTACAGCCTATGGTCCCATTCACTCGGGAATATCCCAACGCAGCTCCTAGAAGAAACGTGTTTCTGACTCGCTGAATCTCAACATAGATTCAACTCTCTTAGGTGAACGAACGCACAGCAGAGCAGTTTCAAGGAAACGTTTCTCCTGAGTTTTAGACGAAGTTTCCTGCTGTTTAGTACGGATGCCGGCATTGGGCTGGAAATACCGGTTTTGGGATTCTGCACAGAAAGGGTTTGCAAACCGCTGAATCCACACGTGAGTTTAACTCTGTCAGTTGAATGCACACATTGACAACCATTCAGTTTGATAGCACACTTTTGGTTTTAGAAGAAGATATTTCTCTGTACAGCCTATGGTCCCATTCACTCGGGAATATCCCAACGCAGCTCCTAGAAGAAACGTGTTTCTGACTCGCTGAATCTCAACATAGATTCAACTCTCTTAGGTGAACGAACGCACAGCAGAGCAGTTTCAAGGAAACGTTTCTCCTGAGTCTTAGACGAAGTTTCCTGCTCTTTAGTACGTATGCCGGCATTGGGCTGGAAATACCGGTTTTGGGATTCTGCACAGAAAGGGTTTGCAAACCGCTGAATCCACACGTGAGTTTAACTCTGTCAGTTGAATGCACACATTGACAATCATTCAGTTTGATAGCACACTTTTGGTTTTAGAAGCAGATATTTCTCTGTACAGCCTATGGTCCCATTCACTCGGGAATATCCCAACGCAGCTCCTAGAAGAAACGTGTTTCTGACTCGCTGAATCTCAACATAGATTCAACTCTCTTAGGTGAACGAACGCACAGCAGAGCAGTTTCAAGGAAACGTTTCTCCTGAGTTTTAGACGAAGTTTCCTGCTCTTTAGTACGTATGCCGGCATTGGGCTGGAAATACCGGTTTTGGGATTCTGCACAGAAAGGGTTTGCAAACCGATGAATCCACACGTGAGTTTAACTCCGTCAGTTGAATGCACTCATTGACAACCATTCAGTTAGATAGCTCCGTTTTGGTTTTAGAAGCAGATATTTCTCTGTACAGCCTATGGTCCCATTCACTCGGGAATATCCCAATGCAGCTCCTAGAAGAAACGTGTTTCTGACTCGCTGAATCTCAACATAGATTCAACTCTCTTAGGTGAACGAACGCACAGCAGAGCAGTTTCAAGGAAACGTTTCTCCTGAGTTTTAGACGAAGTTTCCTGCTCTTTAGTACGTATGCCGGCATTGGGCTGGAAATACCGGTTTTGGGTTATATAATACCAGCACAGAAAGGGTTTGCAAACCGCTGAATCCACACGTGAGTTTAACTCTGTCAGTTGAATGCACACATTGACAACCATTCAGTTAGATAGCTCCGTTTTGGTTTTAGAAGCAGATACTTCTCTGTACAGCCTATGGTCCCATTCACTCGGGAATATCCCAACGCAGCTCCTAGAAGAAACGTGTTTCTGACTCGCTGAATCTCAACATAGATTCAACTCTCTTAGGTGAACGAACGCACAGCAGAGCAGTTTCAAGGAAACGTTTCTCCTGAGTTTTAGACGAAGTTTCCTGCTGTTTAGTACGGATGCCGGCATTGGGCTGGAAATACCGGTTTTGGGATTCTGCACAGAAAGGGTTTGCAAACCGCTGAATCCACACGTGAGTGTAACTCTGTCAGTTGAATGCACACATTGACAACCATACAGTTAGATAGCTCCGTTTTGGTTTTAGAAGCAGATATTTCTCTGTACAGCCTATGGTCCCATTCACTCGGGAATATCCCAACGCAGCTCCTAGAAGAAACGTGTTTCTGACTCGCTGAATCTCAACATAGATTCAACTCTCTTAGGTGAACGAACGCACAGCAGAGCAGTTTCAAGGAAACGTTTCTCCTGAGTTTTAGACGAAGTTTCCTGCTCTTTAGTACGTATGCCGGCATTGGGCTGGAAATACCGGTTTTGGGTTATATAATACCAGCACAGAAAGGGTTTGCAAACCGCTGAATCCACACGTGAGTTTAACTCTGTCAGTTGAATGCACACATTGACAACCATTCAGTTAGATAGCTCCGTTTTGGTTTTAGAAGCAGATACTTCTCTGTACAGCCTATGGTCCCATTCACTCGGGAATATCCCAACGCAGCTCCTAGAAGAAACGTGTTTCTGACTCGCTGAATCTCAACATAGATTCAACTCTCTTAGGTGAACGAACGCACAGCAGAGCAGTTTCAAGGAAACGTTTCTCCTGAGTTTTAGACGAAGTTTCCTGCTGTTTAGTACGGATGCCGGCATTGGGCTGGAAATACCGGTTTTGGGATTCTGCACAGAAAGGGTTTGCAAACCGCTGAATCCACACGTGAGTGTAACTCTGTCAGTTGAATGCACACATTGACAACCATTCAGTTTGATAGCACGCTTTTGGTTTAGAAGCAGATATTTCTCTGTACAGCCTATGGTCCCATTCACTCGGGAATATCCCAACGCAGCTCCTAGAAGAAACGTGTTTCTGACTCGCTGAATCTCAACATAGATTCAACTCTCTTAGGTGAACGAACGCACAGCAGAGCAGTTTCAAGGAAACGTTTCTCCTGAGTCTTAGACGAAGTTTCCTGCTCTTTAGTACGTATGCCGGCATTGGGCTGGAAATACCGGTTTTGGGATTCTGCACAGAAAGGGTTTGCAAACCGCTGAATCCACCCGTGAGTTTAACTCTGTCAGTTGAATGCACACATTGACAACCATTCAGTTTGATAGCACACTTTTGGTTTTAGAAGCAGATATTTCTCTGTACAGCCTATGGTCCCATTCACTCGGGAATATCCCAACGCAGCTCCTAGAAGAAACGTGTTTCTGACTCGCTGAATCTCAACATAGATTCAACTCTCTTAGGTGAACGAACGCACAGCAGAGCAGTTTCAAGGAAACGTTTCTCCTGAGTTTTAGACGAAGTTTCCTGCTGTTTAGTACGGATGCCGGCATTGGGCTGGAAATACCGGTTTTGGGATTCTGCACAGAAAGGGTTTGCAAACCGCTGAATCCAAACGTGATTTTAACTCTGTCAGTTGAATGCACACATTGACAACCATTCAGTTAGATAGCTCCGTTTTGGTTTTAGAAGCAGATATTTCTCTGTACAGCCTATGGTCCCATTCACTCGGGAATATCCCAACGCAGCTCCTAGAAGAAACGTGTTTCTGACTCGCTGAATCTCAACATAGATTCAACTCTCTTAGGTGAACGAACGCACAGCAGAGCAGTTTCAAGGAAACGTTTCTCCTGAGTTTTAGACGAAGTTTCCTGCTCTTTAGTACGTATGCCGGCATTGGGCTGGAAATACCGGTTTTGGGATTCTGCACAGAAAGGGTTTGCAAACCGCTGAATCCACACGTGAGTTTAACTCTGTCAGTTGAATGCACACATTGACAACCATTCAGTTAGATTGCTCCGTTTTGGTTTTAGAAGCAGATATTTCTCTGTACAGCCTATGGTCCCATTCACTCGGGAATATCCCAACGCAGCTCCTAGAAGAAACGTGTTTCTGACTCGCTGAATCTCAACATAGATTCAACTCTCTTAGGTGAACGAACGCACAGCAGAGCAGTTTCAAGGAAACGTTTCTCCTGAGTTTTAGACGAAGTTTCCTGCTGTTTAGTACGGATGCCGGCATTGGGCTGGAAATACCGGTTTTGGGATTCTGCACAGAAAGGGTTTGCAAACCGCTGAATCCAAACGTGAGTTTAACTCTGTCAGTTGAATGCACACATTGACAACCATTCAGTTAGATAGCTCCGTTTTGGTTTTAGAAGCAGATATTTCTCTGTACAGCCTATGGTCCCATTCACTCGGGAATATCCCAACGCAGCTCCTAGGATAAACGTGTTTCTGACTCGGTGAATCTCAACATAGATTCAACTCTCTTAGGTGAACGATCGCACAGCAGAGCAGTTTCAAGGAAACGTTTCTCCTGAGTTTTAGACGAAGTTTCCTGCTGTTTAGTACGTATGCCGGCATTGGGCTGGAAATACCGGTTTTGGGATTCTGCACAGAAAGGGTTTGCAAACCGCTGAATCCACACGTGAGTTTAACTCTGTCAGTTGAATGCACACATTGACAACCATTCAGTTAGATAGCTCCGTTTTGATTTTAGAAGCAGATATTTCTCTGTACAGCCTATGGTCCCATTCACTCGGGAATATCCCAACGCAGCTTCTAGAAGAAACGTGTTTCTGACTCGCTGAATCTCAACATAGATTCAACTCTCTTAGGTGAACGAACGCACAGCAGAGCAGTTTCAAGGAAACGTTTCTCCTGAGTTTTAGACGAAGTTTCCTGCTGTTTAGTACGGATGCCGGCATTGGGCTGGAAATACCGGTTTTGGGATTCTGCACAGAAAGGGTTTGCAAACCGCTGAATCCACACGTGAGTTTAACTCTGTCAGTTGAATGCACACATTGACAACCATTCAGTTAGATAGCTCCGTTTTGGTTTTAGAAGCAGATATTTCTCTGTACAGCCTATGGTCCCTTTCACTCGGGAATATCCCAACGCAGCTCCTAGCATAAACGTGTTTCTGACTCGCTGAATCTCAACATAGTTTCAACTCTCTTAGGTGAACGAACGCACAGCAGAGCAGTTTCAAGGAAACGTTTCTCCTGAGTTTTAGACGAAGTTTCCTGCTCTTTAGTACGTATGCCGGCATTGGGCTGGAAATACCGGTTTTGGGTTATATAATACCAGCACAGAAAGGGTTTGCAAACCGCTGAATCCACACGTGAGTTTAACTCTGTCAGTTGAATGCACACATTGACAACCATTCAGTTAGATAGCTCCGTTTTGGTTTCAGAAGCAGATATTTCTCTGTACAGCCTATGGTCCCATTCACTCGGGAATATCCCAACGCACCTCCTAGAAGAAACGTGTTTCTGACTCGCTGAATCTCAACATAGATTCAACTCTCTTAGGTGAACGAACGCACAGCAGAGCAGTTTCAAGGAAACGTTTCTCCTGAGTTTTAGACGAAGTTTCCTGCTCTTTAGTACGTATGCCGGCATTGGGCTGGAAATACCGGTTTTGGGATTCTGCACAGAAAGGGTTTGCAAACCGCTGAATCCACACGTGAGTTTAACTCTGTCAGTTGAATGCACACATTGACAACCATTCAGTTAGATAGCTCCGTTTTGGTTTTAGAAGCAGATATTTCTCTGTACAGCCTATGGTCCCATTCACTCGGGAATATCCCAACGCAGCTCCTAGAAGAAACGTGTTTCTGACTCGCTGAATCTCAACATAGATTCAACTCTCTTAGGTGAACGAACTCACAGCAGAGCAGTTTCAAGGAAACGTTTCTCCTGAGTTTTAGACGAAGTTTCCTGCTGTTTAGTACGGATGCCGGCATTGGGCTGGAAATACCGGTTTTGGGATTCTGCACAGAAAGGGTTTGCAAACCGCTGAATCCAAACGTGAGTTTAACTCTGTCAGTTGAATGCACACATTGACAACCATTCAGTTAGATAGCTCCGTTTTGGTTTTAGAAGCAGATATTTCTCTGTACAGCCTATGGTCCCATTCACTCGGGAATATCCCAACGCAGCTCCTAGCATAAACGTGTTTCTGACTCGGTGAATCTCAACATAGATTCAACTCTCTTAGGTGAACGAACGCACAGCAGAGCAGTTTCAAGGAAACGTTTCTCCTGAGTTTTAGACGAAGTTTCCTGCTGTTTAGTACGTATGCCAGCATTGGGCTGGAAATACCGGTTTTGCGATTCTGCACAGAAAGGGTTTGCAAACCGCTGAATCCACACGTGAGTTTAACTCTGTCAGTTGAATGCACACATTGACAACCATTCAGTTAGATAGCTCCGTTTTGATTTTAGAAGCAGATATTTCTCTGTACAGCCTATGGTCCCATTCACTCGGGAATATCCCAACGCAGCTCCTAGAAGAAACGTGTTTCTGACTCGCTGAATCTCAACATAGATTCAACTCTCTTAGGTGAACGAACGCACAGCAGAGCAGTTTCAAGGAAACGTTTCTCCTGAGTTTTAGACGAAGTTTCCTGCTGTTTAGTACGGATGCCGGCATTGGGCTGGAAATACCGGTTTTGGGATTCTGCACAGAAAGGGTTTGCAAACCGCTGAATCCACACGTGAGTTTAACTCTGTCAGTTGAATGCACACATTGACAACCATTCAGTTAGATAGCTCCGTTTTGGTATTAGAAGCAGATATTTCTCTGTACAGCCTATGGTCCCATTCACTCGGGAATATCCCAACGCAGCTCCTAGCATAAACGTGTTTCTGACTCGCTGAATCTCAACATAGTTTCAACTCTCTTAGGTGAACGAACGCACAGCAGAGCAGTTTCAAGGAAACGTTTCTCCTGAGTTTTAGACGAAGTTTCCTGCTCTTTAGTACGTATGCCGGCATTGGGCTGGAAATACCGGTTTTGGGTTATATAATACCAGCACAGAAAGGGTTTGCAAACCGCTGAATCCACACGTGAGTTTAACTCTGTCAGTTGAATGCACACATTGACAACCATTCAGTTACATAGCTCCGTTTTGGTTTCAGAAGCAGATATTTCTCTGTACAGCCTATGGTCCCATTCACTCGGGAATATCCCAACGCAGCTCCTAGAAGAAACGTGTTTCTGACTCGCTGAATCTCAACATAGATTCAACTCTCTTAGGTGAACGAACGCACAGCAGAGCAGTTTCAAGGAAACGTTTCTCCTGAGTTTTAGACGAAGTTTCCTGCTGTTTAGTACGGATGCTGGCATTGGGCTGGAAATACCGGTTTTGGGATTCTGCACAGAAAGGGTTTGCAAACCGCTGAATCCACACGTGAGTTTAACTCTGTCAGTTGAATGCACACATTGACAACCATTCAGTTAGATAGCTCCGTTTTGGTTTTAGAAGCAGATATTTCTCTGTACAGCCTATGGTCCCATTCACTCGGGAATATCCCAACGCAGCTCCTAGAAGAAGCGTGTTTCTGACTCGCTGAATCTCAACATAGATTCAACTCTCTTAGGTGAACGAACGCACAGCAGAGCAGTTTCAAGGAAACGTTTCTCCTGAGTTTTAGACGAAGTTTCCTGCTCTTTAGTACGTATGCTGGCATTGGGCTGGAAATACCGGTTTTGGGATTCTGCACAGAAAGGGTTTGCAAACCGCTGAATCCACACGTGAGTTTAACTCTGTCAGTTGAATGCACACATTGACAACCATTCAGTTAGATAGCTCCGTTTTGGTTTTAGAAGCAGATATTTCTCTGTACAGCCTATGGTCCCATTCACTCGGGAATGTCCCAACGCAGCTCCTAGAAGAAACGTGTTTCTGACTCGCTGAATCTCAACATAGATTCAACTCTCTTAGGTGAACGAACGCACAGCAGAGCAGTTTCAAGGAAACGTTTCTCCTGATTTTCAGACGAAGTTTCCTGCTGTTTAGTACGAATGCCGGCATTGGGCTGGAAATACCGGTTTTGGGATTCTGCACAGAAAGGGTTTGCAAACCGCTGAATCCACACGTGAGTTTAACTCTGTCAGTTGAATGCACACATTGACAACCATTCAGTTAGATAGCTCCGTTTTGGTTTTAGAAGCAGATATTTCTCTGTACAGCTTATGGTCCCATTCACTCGGGAATATCCCAACGCAGCTCCTAGCATAAACGTGTTTCTGACTCGCTGAATCTCAACATAGTTTCAACTCTCTTAGGTGAACGAACGCACAGCAGAGCAGTTTCAAGGAAACGTTTCTCCTGAGTTTTAGACGAAGTTTCCTGCTCTTTAGTACGTATGCCGGCATTGGGCTGGAAATACCGGTTTTGGGTTATATAATACCAGCACAGAAAGGGTTTGCAAACCGCTGAATCCACACGTGAGTTTAACTCTGTCAGTTGAATGCACACATTGACAACCATTCAGTTAGATAGCTCCGTTTTGGTTTTAGAAGCAGATATTTCTCTGTACAGCCTATGGTCCCATTCACTCGGGAATATCCCAACGCAGCTCCTAGAAGAAACGTGTTTCTGACTCGCTGAATCTCAACATAGATTCAACTCTCTTAGGTGAACGAACGCACAGCAGAGCAGTTTCAAGGAAACGTTTCTCCTGAGTTTTAGACGAAGTTTCCTGCTCTTTAGTACGTATGCCGGCATTGGGCTGGAAATACCGGTTTTGGGATTCTGCACAGAAAGGGTTTGCAAACCGCTGAATCCACACGTGAGTTTAACTCTGTCAGTTGAATGCACACATTGACAACCATTCAGTTAGATAGCTCCGTTTTGGTTTTAGAAGCAGATATTTCTCTGTACAGCCTATGGTCCCATTCACTCGGGAATATCCCAACGCAGCTCCTAGAAGAAACGTGTTTCTGACTCGCTGAATCTCAACATAGATTCAACTCTCTTAGGTGAACGAACGCACAGCAGAGCAGTTTCAAGGAAACGTTTCTCCTGAGTTTTAGACGAAGTTTCCTGCTGTTTAGTACGGATGCCGGCATTGGGCTGGAAATACCGGTTTTGGGATTCTGCACAGAAAGGGTTTGCAAACCGCTGAATCCAAACGTGAGTTTAACTCTGTCAGTTGAATGCACACATTGACAACCATTCAGTTAGATAGCTCCGTTTTGGTTTTAGAAGCAGATATTTCTCTGTACAGCCTATGGTCCCATTCACTCGGGAATATCCCAACGCAGCTCCTAGAAGAAACGTGTTTCTGACTCGGTGAATCTCAACATAGATTCAACTCTCTTAGGTGAACGAACGCACAGGAGAGCAGTTTCAAGGAAACGTTTCTCCTGAGTTTTAGACGAAGTTTCCTGCTGTTTAGTACGTATGCCGGCATTTGGCTGGAAATACCGGTTTTGGGATTCTGCACAGAAAGGGTTTGCAAACCGCTGAATCCACACGTGAGTTTAACTCTGTCAGTTGAATGCACACATTGACAACCATTCAGTTAGATAGCTCCGTTTTGATTTTAGAAGCAGATATTTCTCTGTACAGCCTATGGTCCCATTCACTCGGGAATATCCCAACGCAGCTCCTAGAAGAAACGTGTTTCTGACTCGCTGAATCTCAACATAGATTCAACTCTCTTAGGTGAACGAACGCACAGCAGAGCAGTTTCAAGGAAACGTTTCTCCTGAGTTTTAGACGAAGTTTCCTGCTGTTTAGTACGGATGCCGGCATTGGGCTGGAAATACCGGTTTTGGGATTCTGCACAGAAAGGGTTTGCAAACCGCTGAATCCACACGTGAGTTTAACTCTGTCAGTTGAATGCACACATTGACAACCATTCAGTTAGATAGCTCCGTTTTGGTTTTAGAAGCAGATATTTCTCTGTACAGCCTATGGTCCCATTCACTCGGGAATATCCCAACGCAGCTCCTAGCATAAACGTGTTTCTGACTCGCTGAATCTCAACATAGTTTCAACTCTCTTAGGTGAACGAACGCACAGCAGAGCAGTTTCAAGGAAACGTTTCTCCTGAGTTTTAGACGAAGTTTCCTGCTCTTTAGTACGTATGCCGGCATTGGGCTGGAAATACCGGTTTTGGGTTATATAATACCAGCACAGAAAGGGTTTGCAAACCGCTGAATCCACACGTGAGTTTAACTCTGTCAGTTGAATGCACACATTGACAACCATTCAGTTAGATAGCTCCGTTTTGGTTTCAGAAGCAGATATTTCACTGTACAGCCTATGGTCCCATTCACTCGGGAATATCCCAACGCAGCTCCTAGAAGAAACGTGTTTCTGACTCGCTGAATCTCAACATAGATTCAACTCTCTTAGGTGAACGAACGCACAGCAGAGCAGTTTCAAGGAAACGTTTCTCCTGAGTTTTAGACGAAGTTTCCTGCTGTTTAGTACGGATGCCGGCATTGGGCTGGAAATACCGGTTTTGGGATTCTGCACAGAAAGGGTTTGCAAACCGCTGAATCCACACGTGAGTTTAACTCTGTCAGTTGAATGCACACATTGACAACCATTCAGTTAGATAGCTCCGTTTTGGTTTTAGAAGCAGATATTTCTCTGTACAGCCTATGGTCCCATTCACTCGGGAATATCCCAATTCAGCTCCTAGAAGAAACGTGTTTCTGACTCGCTGAATCTCAACATAGATTCAACTCTCTTAGGTGAACGAACGCACAGCAGAGCAGTTTCAAGGAAACGTTTCTCCTGAGTTTTAGACGAAGTTTCCTGCTCTTTAGTACGTATGCTGGCATTGGGCTGGAAATACCGGTTTTGGGATTCTGCACAGAAAGGGTTTGCAAACCGCTGAATCCACACGTGAGTTTAACTCTGTCAGTTGAATGCACACATTGACAACCATTCAGTTAGATAGCTCCGTTTTGGTTTTAGAAGCAGATATTTCTCTGTACAGCCTATGGTCCCATTCACTCGGGAATATCCCAACGCAGCTCCTAGAAGAAACGTGTTTCTGACTCGCTGAATCTCAACATAGATTCAACTCTCTTAGGTGAACGAACGCACAGCAGAGCAGTTTCAAGGAAACGTTTCTCCTGAGTTTTAGACGAAGTTTCCTGCTGTTTAGTACGGATGCCGGCATTGGGCTGGAAATACCGGTTTTGGGATTCTGCACAGAAAGGGTTTGCAAACCGCTGAATCCACACGTGAGTTTAACTCTGTCAGTTGAACGCACACATTGACAACCATTCAGTTAGATAGCTCCGTTTTGGTTTTAGAAGCAGATATTTCTCTGTACAGCCTATGGTCCCATTCACTCGGGAATATCCCAATTCAGCTCCTAGAAGAAACGTGTTTCTGACTCGCTGAATCTCAACATAGATTCAACTCTCTTAGGTGAACGAACGCACAGCAGAGCAGTTTCAAGGAAACGTTTCTCCTGAGTTTTAGACGAAGTTTCCTGCTCTTTAGTACGTATGCCGGCATTGGGCTGGAAATACCGGTTTTGGGTTATATAATACCAGCACAGAAAGGGTTTGCAAACCGCTGAATCCACACGTGAGTTTAACTCTGTCATTTGAATGCACACATTGACAACCATTCAGTTAGATAGCTCCGTTTTGGTTTCAGAAGCAGATATTTCTCTGTACAGCCTATGGTCCCATTCACTCGGGAATATCCCAACGCAGCTCCTAGAAGAAACGTGTTTCTGACTCGCTGAATCTCAACATAGATTCAACTCTCTTAGGTGAACGAACGCACAGCACAGCAGTTTCAAGGAAACGTTTCTCCTGAGTTTTAGACGATGTTTCCTGCTCTTTAGTACGTATGCCGGCATTGGGCTGGAAATACCGGTTTTGGGATTCTGCACAGAAAGGGTTTGCAAACCGCTGAATCCACACGTGAGTTTAACTCTGTCAGTTGAATGCACACATTGACAACCATTCAGTTAGATAGCTCCGTTTTGGTTTTAGAAGCAGATATTTCTCTGTACAGCCTATGGTCCCATTCACTCGGGAATATCCCAACGCAGCTCCTAGAAGAAGCGTGTTTCTGACTCGCTGAATCTCAACATAGATTCAACTCTCTTAGGTGAACGAACGCACAGCAGAGCAGTTTCAAGGAAACGTTTCTCCTGAGTTTTAGACGAAGTTTCCTGCTCTTTAGTACGTATGCTGGCATTGGGCTGGAAATACCGGTTTTGGGATTCTGCACAGAAAGGGTTTGCAAACCGCTGAATCCAAACGTGAGTTTAACTCTGTCAGTTGAATGCACACATTGACAACCATTCAGTTAGATAGCTCCGTTTTGGTTTTAGAAGCAGATATTTCTCTGTACAGCCTATGGTCCCATTCACTCGGGAATATCCCAACGCAGCTCCTAGAAGAAACGTGTTTCTGACTCGCTGAATCTCAACATAGATTCAACTCTCTTAGGTGAACGAACGCACAGCAGAGCAGTTTCAAGGAAACGTTTCTCCTGATTTTTAGACGAAGTTTCCTGCTGTTTAGTACGGATGCCGGCATTGGGCTGGAAATACCGGTTTTGGGATTCTGCACAGAAACGGTTTGCAAACCGCTGAATCCACACGTGAGTTTAACTCTGTCAGTTGAATGCACACATTGACAACCATTCAGTTAGATAGCTCCGTTTTGGTTTTAGAAGCAGATATTTCTCTGTACAGCCTATGGTCCCATTCACTCGGGAATATCCCAACGCAGCTCCTAGCATAAACGTGTTTCTGACTCGCTGAATCTCAACATAGTTTCAACTCTCTTAGGTGAACGAACGCACAGCAGAGCAGTTTCAAGGAAACGTTTCTCCTGAGTTTTAGACGAAGTTTCCTGCTCTTTAGTACGTATGCCGGCATTGGGCTGGAAATACCGGTTTTGGGTTATATAATACCAGCACAGAAATGGTTTGCAAACCGCTGAATCCACACGTGAGTTTAACTCTGTCAGTTGAATGCACACATTGACAACCATTCAGTTAGATAGCTCCGTTTTGGTTTCAGAAGCAGATATTTCTCTGTACAGCCTATGGTCCCATTCACTCGGGAATATCCCAACGCAGCTCCTAGAAGAAACGTGTTTCTGACTCGCTGAATCTCAACATAGATTCAACTCTCTTAGGTGAACGAACGCACAGCAGAGCAGTTTCAAGGAAACGTTTCTCCTGAGTTTTAGACGAAGTTTCCTGCTCTTTAGTACGTATGCCGGCATTGGGCTGGAAATACCGGTTTTGGGATTCTGCACAGAAAGGGTTTGCAAACCGCTGAATCCACACGTGAGTTTAACTCTGTCAGTTGAATGCACACATTGACAACCATTCAGTTAGATAGCTCCGTTTTGGTTTTAGAAGCAGATATTTCTCTGTACAGCCTATGGTCCCATTCACTCGGGAATATCCCAACGCAGCTCCTAGAAGAAACGTGTTTCTGACTCGCTGAATCTCAACATAGATTCAACTCTCTTAGGTGAACGAACGCACAGCAGAGCAGTTTCAAGGAAACGTTTCTCCTGAGTTTTAGACGAAGTTTCCTGCTGTTTAGTACGGATGCCGGCATTGGGCTGGAAATACCGGTTTTGGGATTCTGCACAGAAAGGGTTTGCAAACCGCTGAATCCACACGTGAGTTTAACTCTGTCAGTTGAATGCACACATTGACAACCATTCAGTTAGATAGCTCCGTTTTGGTTTTAGAAGCAGATATTTCTCTGTACAGCCTATGGTCCCATTCACTCGGGAATATCCCAACGCAGCTCCTAGCATAAACGTGTTTCTGACTCGCTGAATCTCAACATAGTTTCAACTCTCTTAGGTGAACGAACGCACAGCAGAGCAGTTTCAAGGAAACGTTTCTCCTGAGTTTTAGACGAAGTTTCCTGCTCTTTAGTACGTATGCCGGCATTGGGCTGGAAATACCGGTTTTGGGTTATATAATACCAGCACAGAAAGGGTTTGCAAACCGCTGAATCCACACGTGAGTTTAACTCTGTCAGTTGAATGCACACATTGACAACCATTCAGTTAGATAGCTCCGTTTTGGTTTCAGAAGCAGATATTTCTCTGTACAGCCTATGGTCCCATTCACTCGGGAATATCCCAACGCAGCTCCTAGAAGAAACGTGTTTCTGACTCGCTGAATCTCAACATAGATTCAACTCTCTTAGGTGAACGAACGCACAGCAGAGCAGTTTCAAGGAAACGTTTCTCCTGAGTTTTAGACGAAGTTTCCTGCTGTTTAGTACGGATGCCGGCATTGGGCTGGAAATACCGGTTTTGGGATTCTGCACAGAAAGGGTTTGCAAACCGCTGAATCCACACGTGAGTTTAACTCTGTCAGTTGAATGCACACATTGACAACCATTCAGTTAGATAGCTCCGTTTTGGTTTTAGAAGCAGATATTTCTCTGTACAGCCTATGGTCCCATTCACTCGGGAATATCCCAATTCAGCTCCTAGAAGAAACGTGTTTCTGACTCGCTGAATCTCAACATAGATTCAACTCTCTTAGGTGAACGAACGCACAGCAGAGCAGTTTCAAGGAAACGTTTCTCCTGAGTTTTAGACGAAGTTTCCTGCTCTTTAGTACGTATGCTGGCATTGGGCTGGAAATACCGGTTTTGGGATTCTGCACAGAAAGGGTTTGCAAACCGCTGAATCCACACGTGAGTTTAGCTCTGTCAGTTGAATGCACACATTGACAACCATTCAGTTAGATAGCTCCGTTTTGGTTTTAGAAGCAGATAATTCTCTGTACAGCCTATGGTCCCATTCACTCGGGAATATCCCAACGCAGCTCCTAGAAGAAACGTGTTTCTGACTCGCTGAATCTCAACATAGATTCAACTCTCTTAGGTGAACGAACGCACAGCAGAGCAGTTTCAAGGAAACGTTTCTCCTGAATTTTAGACGAAGTTTCCTGCTGTTTAGTACGGATGCCGGCATTGGGCTGGAAATACCGGTTTTGGGATTCTGCACAGAAAGGGTTTGCAAACCGCTGAATCCACACGTGAGTTTAACTCTGTCAGTTGAATGCACACATTGACAACCATTCAGTTAGATAGCTCCGTTTTGGTTTTAGAAGCAGATATTTCTCTGTACAGCCTATGGTCCCATTCACTCGGGAATATCCCAATTCAGCTCCTAGAAGAAACGTGTTTCTGACCCGCTGAATCTCAACATAGATTCAACTCTCTTAGGTGAACGAACGCACAGCAGAGCAGTTTCAAGGAAACGTTTCTCCTGAGTTTTAGACGAAGTTTCCTGCTCTTTCGTACGTATGCCGGCATTGGGCTGGAAATACCGGTTTTGGTTTATATAATACCAGCACAGAAAGGGTTTGCAAACCGCTGAATCCACACGTGAGTTTAACTCTGTCAGTTGAATGCACACATTGACAACCATTCAGTTAGATAGCTCCGTTTTGGTTTCAGAAGCAGATATTTCTCTGTACAGCCAATGGTCCCATTCACTCGGGAATATCCCAACGCAGCTCCTAGAAGAAACGTGTTTCTGACTCGCTGAATCTCAACATAGATTCAACTCTCTTAGGTGAACGAACGCACAGCAGAGCAGTTTCAAGGAAACGTTTCTCCTGAGTTTTAGACGAAGTTTCCTGCTCTTTAGTACGTATGCTGGCATTGGGCTGGAAATACCGGTTTTGGGATTCTGCACAGAAAGGGTTTGCAAACCGCTGAATCCACACGTGAGTTTAACTCTGTCAGTTGAATGCACACATTGACAACCATTCAGTTAGATAGCTCCGTTTTGGTTTTAGAAGCAGATATTTCTCTGTACAGCCTATGGTCCCATTCACTCGGGAATATCCCAACGCAGCTCCTAGAAGAAACGTGTTTCTGACTCGCTGAATCTCAACATAGATTCAACTCTCTTAGGTGAACGAACGCACAGCAGAGCAGTTTCAAGGAAACGTTTCTCCTGATTTTTAGACGAAGTTTCCTGCTGTTTAGTACGGATGCCGGCATTGGGCTGGAAATACCGGTTTTGGGATTCTGCACAGAAAGGGTTTGCAAATCGCTGAATCCACACGTCAGTTTAACTCTGTCAGTTGAATGCACACATTGACAACCATTCAGTTAGATAGCTCCGTTTTGGTTTTAGAAGCAGATATTTCTCTGTACAGCCTATGGTCCCATTCACTCGGGAATATCCCAACGCAGCTCCTAGCATAAACGTGTTTCTGACTCGCTGAATCTCAACATAGTTTCAACTCTCTTAGGTGAACGAACGCACAGCAGAGCAGTTTCAAGGAAACGTTTCTCCTGAGTTTTAGACGAAGTTTCCTGCTCTTTAGTACGTATGCCGGCATTGGGCTGGAAATACCGGTTTTGGGTTATATAATACCAGCACAGAAAGGGTTTGCAAACCGCTGAATCCACACGTGAGTTTAACTCTGTCAGTTGAATGCACACATTGACAACCATTCAGTTAGATAGCTCCGTTTTGGTTTCAGAAGCAGATATTTCTCTGTACAGCCTATGGTCCCATTCACTCGGGAATATCCCAACGCAGCTCCTAGAAGAAACGTGTTTCTGACTCGCTGAATCTCAACATAGATTCAACTCTCTTAGGTGAACGAACGCACAGCAGAGCAGTTTCAAGGAAACGTTTCTCCTGAGTTTTAGACGAAGTTTCCTGCTCTTTAGTACGTATGCCGGCATTGGGCTGGAAATACCGGTTTTGGGATTCTGCACAGAAAGGGTTTGCAAACCGCTGAATCCACACGTGAGTTTAACTCTGTCAGTTGAATGCACACATTGACAACCATTCAGTTAGATAGCTCCGTTTTGGTTTCAGAAGCAGATATTTCTCTGTACAGCCTATGGTCCCATTCACTCGGGAATATCCCAACGCAGCTCCTAGAAGAAACGTGTTTCTGACTCGCTGAATCTCAACATAGATTCAACTCTCTTAGGTGAACGAACGCACAGCAGAGCAGTTTCAAGGAAACGTTTCTCCTGAGTTTTAGACGAAGTTTCCTGCTGTTTAGTACGGATGCCGGCATTGGGCTGGAAATACCGGTTTTGGGATTCTGCACAGAAAGGGTTTGCAAACCGCTGAATCCACACGTGAGTTTAACTCTGTCAGTTGAATGCACACATTGACAACCATTCAGTTAGATAGCTCCGTTTTGGTTTTAGAAGCAGATATTTCTCTGTACAGCCTATGGTCCCATTCACTCGGGAATATCCCAACGCAGCTCCTAGAAGAAGCGTGTTTCTGACTCGCTGAATCTCAACATAGATTCAACTCTCTTAGGTGAACGAACGCACAGCAGAGCAGTTTCAAGGAAACGTTTCTCCTGAGTTTTAGACGAAGTTTCCTGCTGTTTAGTACGTATGCTGGCATTGGGCTGGAAATACCGGTTTTGGGATTCTGCACAGAAAGGGTTTGCAAACCGCTGAATCCACACGTGAGTTTAACTCTGTCAGTTGAATGCACACATTGACAACCATTCAGTTAGATAGCTCCGTTATGGTTTTAGAAGCAGATATTTCTCTGTACAGCCTATGGTCCCATTCACTCGGGAATATCCCAACGCACCTCCTAGAAGAAACGTGTTTCTGACTCGCTGAATCTCAACATAGATTCAACTCTCTTAGGTGAACGAACGCACAGCAGAGCAGTTTCAAGGAATCGTTTCTCCAGAGTTTTAGACGAAGTTTCCTGCTGTTTAGTACGGATGCCGGCATTGGGCTGGAAATACCGGTTTTGGGATTCTGCACAGAAAGGGTTTGCAAACCGCTGAATCCACACGTGAGTTTAACTCTGTCAGTTGAATGCACACATTGACAACCATTCAGTTAGATAGCTCCGTTTTGGTTTTAGAAGCAGATATTTCTCTGTACAGCCTATGGTCCCATTCACTCGGGAATATCCCAATTCAGCTCCTAGAAGAAACGTGTTTCTGACTCGCTGAATCTCAACATAGATTCAACTCTCTTAGGTGAACGAACGCACAGCAGAGCAGTTTCAAGGAAACGTTTCTCCTGAGTTTTAGACGAAGTTTCCTGCTCTTTAGTACGTATGCCGGCATTGGGCTGGAAATACCGGTTTTGGGTTATATAATACCAGCACAGAAAGGGTTTGCAAACCGCTGAATCCACACGTGAGTTTAACTCTGTCAGTTGAATGCACACATTGACAACCATTCAGTTAGATAGCTCCGTTTTGGTTTCAGAAGCAGATATTTCTCTGTACAGCCTATGGTCCCATTCACTCGGGAATATCCCAACGCAGCTCCTAGAAGAAACGTGTTTCTGACTCGCTGAATCTCAACATAGATTCAACTCTCTTAGGTGAACGAACGCACAGCAGAGCAGTTTCAAGGAAACGTTTCTCCTGAGTTTTAGACGAAGTTTCCTGCTCTTTAGTACGTATGCCGGCATTGGGCTGGAAATACCGGTTTTGGGATTCTGCACAGAAAGGGTTTGCAAACCGCTGAATCCACACGTGAGTTTAACTCTGTCAGTTGAATGCACACATTGACAACCATTCAGTTAGATAGCTCCGTTTTGGTTTTAGAAGCAGATATTTCTCTGTACAGCCTATGGTCCCATTCACTCGGGAATATCCCAACGCAGCTCCTAGAAGAAACGTGTTTCTGACTCGCTGAATCTCAACATAGATTCAACTCTCTTAGGTGAACGAACGCACAGCAGAGCAGTTTCAAGGAAACGTTTCTCCTGAGTTTTAGACGAAGTTTCCTGCTGTTTAGTACGGATGCCGGCATTGGGCTGGAAATACCGGTTTTGGGATTCTGCACAGAAAGGGTTTGCAAACCGCTGAATCCAAACGTGAGTTTAACTCTGTCAGTTGAATGCACACATTGACAACCATTCAGTTAGATAGCTCCGTTTTGGTTTTAGAAGCAGATATTTCTCTGTACAGCCTATGGTCCCATTCACTCGGGAATATCCCAACGCAGCTCCTAGCATAAACGTGTTTCTGACTCGGTGAATCTCAACATAGATTCAACTCTCTTAGGTGAACGAACGCACAGCAGAGCAGTTTCAAGGAAACGTTTCTCCTGAGTTTTAGACGAAGTTTCCTGCTGTTTAGTACGTATGCCGGCATTGGGCTGGAAATACCGGTTTTGGGATTCTGCACAGAAAGGGTTTGCAAACCGCTGAATCCACACGTGAGTTTAACTCTGTCAGTTGAATGCACACATTGACAACCATTCAGTTAGATAGCTCCGTTTTGATTTTAGAAGCAGATATTTCTCTGTACAGCCTATGGTCCCATTCACTCGGGAATATCCCAACGCAGCTCCTAGAAGAAACGTGTTTCTGACTCGCTGAATCTCAACATAGATTCAACTCTCTTAGGTGAACGAACGCACAGCAGAGCAGTTTCAAGGAAACGTTTCTCCTGAGTTTTAGACGAAGTTTCCTGCTGTTTAGTACGGATGCCGGCATTGGGCTGGAAATACCGGTTTTGGAATTCTGCACAGAAAGGGTTTGCAAACCGCTGAATCCACACGTGAGTTTAACTCTGTCAGTTGAATGCACACATTGACAACCATTCAGTTAGATAGCTCCGTTTTGGTTTTAGAAGCAGATATTTCTCTGTACAGCCTATGGTCCCATTCACTCGGGAATATCCCAACGCAGCTCCTAGCATAAACGTGTTTCTGACTCGCTGAATCTCAACATAGTTTCAACTCTCTTAGGTGAACGAACGCACAGCAGAGCAGTTTCAAGGAAACGTTTCTCCTGAGTTTTAGACGAAGTTTCCTGCTCTTTAGTACGTATGCCGGCATTGGGCTGGAAATACCGGTTTTGGGTTATATAATACCAGCACAGAAAGGGTTTGCAAACCGCTGAATCCACACGTGAGTTTAACTCTGTCAGTTGAATGCACACATTGACAACCATTCAGTTAGATAGCTCCGTTTTGTTTTCAGAAGCAGATATTTCTCTGTACAGCCTATGGTCCCATTCACTCGGGAATATCCCAACGCAGCTCCTAGAAGAAACGTGTTTCTGACTCGCTGAATCTCAACATAGATTCAACTCTCTTAGGTGAACGAACGCACAGCAGAGCAGTTTCAAGGAAACGTTTCTCCTGAGTTTTAGACGAAGTTTCCTGCTGTTTAGTACGGATGCCGGCATTGGGCTGGAAATACCGGTTTTGGGATTCTGCACAGAAAGGGTTTGCAAACCGCTGAATCCACACGTGAGTTTAACTCTGTCAGTTGAATGCACACATTGACAACCATTCAGTTAGATAGCTCCGTTTTGGTTTTAGAAGCAGATATTTCTCTGTACAGCCTATGGTCCCATTCACTCGGGAATATCCCAACGCAGCTCCTAGAAGAAGCGTGTTTCTGACTCGCTGAATCTCAACATAGATTCAACTCTCTTAGGTGAACGAACGCACAGCAGAGCAGTTTCAAGGAAACGTTTCTCCTGAGTTTTAGACGAAGTTTCCTGCTCTTTAGTACGTATGCCGGCATTGGGCTGGAAATACCGGTTTTGGGATTCTGCACAGAAAGGGTTTGCAAACCGCTGAATCCACACGTGAGTTTAACTCTGTCAGTTGAATGCACACATTGACAACCATTCAGTTAGATAGCTCCGTTTTGGTTTTAGAAGCAGATATTTCTCTGTACAGCCTATGGTCCCATTCACTCGGGAATATCCCAACGCAGCTCCTAGAAGAAACGTGTTTCTGACTCGCTGAATCTCAACATAGATTCAACTCTCTTAGGTGAACGAACGCACAGCAGAGCAGTTTCAAGGAAACGTTTCTCCTGAGTTTTAGACGAAGTTTCCTGCTGTTTAGTACGGATGCCGGCATTGGGCTGGAAATACCGGTTTTGGGATTCTGCACAGAAAGGGTTTGCAAACCGCTGAATCCACACGTGAGTTTAACTCTGTCAGTTGAATGCACACATTGACAACCATTCAGTTAGATAGCTCCGTTTTGGTTTTAGAAGCAGATATTTCTCTGTACAGCCTATTTGTCCCATTCACTCGGGAATATCCCAATTCAGCTCCTAGAAGAAACGTGTTTCTGACTCGCTGAATCTCAACATAGATTCAACTCTCTTAGGTGAACGAACGCACAGCAGAGCAGTTTCAAGGAAACGTTTCTCCTGAGTTTTAGACGAAGTTTCCTGCTCTTTAGTATGTATGCCGGCATTGGGCTGGAAATACCGGTTGTGGGTTAAATAATACCAGCACAGAAAGGGTTTGCAAACCGCTGAATCCACACGTGAGTTTAACTCTGTCAGTTGAATGCACACATTGACAACCATTCAGTTTGATAGCACACTTTTGGTTTTAGAAGCAGATATTTCTCTGTACAGCCTATGGTCCCATTCACTCGGGAATATCCCAACGCAGCTCCTAGAAGAAACGTGTTTCTGACTCGCTGAATCTCAACATAGATTCAACTCTCTTAGGTGAACGAACGCACAGCAGAGCAGTTTCAAGGAAACGTTTCTCCTGAGTTTTAGACGAAGTTTCCTGCTCTTTAGTACGTATGCCGGCATTGGGCTGGAAATACCGGTTTTGGGATTCTGCACAGAAAGGGTTTGCAAACCGCTGAATCCACACGTGAGTTTAACTCTGTCAGTTGAATGCACACATTGACAACCATTCAGTTAGATAGCTCCGTTTTGGTTTTAGAAGCAGATATTTCTCTGTACAGCCTATGGTCCCATTCACTCGGGAATATCCCAACGCAGCTCCTAGAAGAAACGTGTTTCTGACTCGCTGAATCTCAACATAGATTCAACTCTCTTAGGTGATCGAACGCACAGCAGAGCAGTTTCAAGGAAACGTTTCTCCTGAGTTTTAGACAAAGTTTCCTGCTGTTTAGTACGGATGCCGGCATTGGGCTGGAAATACCGGTTTTGGGATTCTGCACAGAAAGGGTTTGCAAACCGCTGAATCCACACGTGAGTTTAACTCTGTCAGTTGAATGCACACATTGACAACCATTCAGTTAGATAGCTCCGTTTTGGTTTTAGAAGCAGACATTTCTCTGTACAGCCAATGGTCCCATTCACTCGGGAATATCCCAACGCAGCTCCTAGAAGAAACGTGTTTCTGACTCGCTGAATCTCAACATAGATTCAACTCTCTTAGGTGAACGAACGCACAGCAGAGCAGTTTCAAGGAAACGTTTCTCCTGAGTTTTAGACGAAGTTTCCTGCTCTTTAGTACGTATGCCGGCATTGGGCTGGAAATACCGGTTTTGGGATTCTGCACAGAAAGGGTTTGCAAACCGCTGAATCCACACGTGAGTTTAACTCTGTCAGTTGAATGCACACATTGACAACCATTCAGTTAGATAGCTCCGTTTTGGTTTTAGAAGCAGATATTTCTCTGTACAGCCTATGGTCCCATTCACTCGGGAATATCCCAACGCAGCTCCTAGAAGAAGCGTGTTTCTGACTCGCTGAATCTCAACATAGATTCAACTCTCTTAGGTGAACGAACGCACAGCAGAGCAGTTTCAAGGAAACGTTTCTCCTGAGTTTTAGACGAAGTTTCCTGCTCTTTAGTACGTATGCTGGCATTGGGCTGGAAATACCGGTTTTGGGATTCTGCACAGAAAGGGTTTGCAAACCGCTGAATCCACACGTGAGTTTAACTCTGTCAGTTGAATGCACACATTGACAACCATTCAGTTAGATAGCTCCGTTTTGGTTTTAGAAGCAGATATTTCTCTGTACAGCCTATGGTCCCATTCACTCGGGAATATCCCAACGCAGCTCCTAGAAGAAACGTGTTTCTGACTCGCTGAATCTCAACATAGATTCAACTCTCTTAGGTGAACGAACGCACAGCAGAGCAGTTTCAAGGAAACGTTTCTCCTGATTTTTAGACGAAGTTTCCTGCTGTTTAGTACGGATGCCGGCATTGGGCTGGAAATACCGGTTTTGGGATTCTGCACAGAAACGGTTTGCAAACCGCTGAATCCACACGTGAGTTTAACTCTGTCAGTTGAATGCACACATTGACAACCATTCAGTTAGATAGCTCCGTTTTGGTTTTAGAAGCAGATATTTCTCTGTACAGCCTATGGTCCCATTCACTCGGGAATATCCCAACGCAGCTCCTAGCATAAACGTGTTTCTGACTCGCTGAATCTCAACATAGTTTCAACTCTCTTAGGTGAACGAACGCACAGCAGAGCAGTTTCAAGGAAACGTTTCTCCTGAGTTTTAGACGAAGTTTCCTGCTCTTTAGTACGTATGCCGGCATTGGGCTGGAAATACCGGTTTTGGGTTATATAATACCAGCACAGAAATGGTTTGCAAACCGCTGAATCCACACGTGAGTTTAACTCTGTCAGTTGAATGCACACATTGACAACCATTCAGTTAGATAGCTCCGTTTTGGTTTCAGAAGCAGATATTTCTCTGTACAGCCTATGGTCCCATTCACTCGGGAATATCCCAACGCAGCTCCTAGAAGAAACGTGTTTCTGACTCGCTGAATCTCAACATAGATTCAACTCTCTTAGGTGAACGAACGCACAGCAGAGCAGTTTCAAGGAAACGTTTCTCCTGAGTTTTAGACGAAGTTTCCTGCTCTTTAGTACGTATGCCGGCATTGGGCTGGAAATACCGGTTTTGGGATTCTGCACAGAAAGGGTTTGCAAACCGCTGAATCCACACGTGAGTTTAACTCTGTCAGTTGAATGCACACATTGACAACCATTCAGTTAGATAGCTACGTTTTGGTTTTAGAAGCAGATATTTCTCTGTACAGCCTATGGTCCCATTCACTCGGGAATATCCCAACGCAGCTCCTAGCATAAACGTGTTTCTGACTCGCTGAATCTCAACATAGATTCAACTCTCTTAGGTGAACGAACGCACAGCAGAGCAGTTTCAAGGAAACGTTTCTCCTGAGTTTTAGACGAAGTTTCCTGCTGTTTAGTACGGATGCCGGCATTGGGCTGGAAATACCGGTTTTGGGATTCTGCACAGAAAGGGTTTGCAAACCGCTGAATCCACACGTGAGTTTAACTCTGTCAGTTGAATGCACACATTGACAACCATTCAGTTAGATAGCTCCGTTTTGGTTTTAGAAGCAGATATTTCTCTGTACAGCCTATGGTCCCATTCACTCGGGAATATCCCAACGCAGCTCCTAGCATAAACGTGTTTCTGACTCGCTGAATCTCAACATAGTTTCAACTCTCTTAGGTGAACGAACGCACAGCAGAGCAGTTTCAAGGAAACGTTTCTCCTGAGTTTTAGACGAAGTTTCCTGCTCTTTAGTACGTATGCCGGCATTGGGCTGGAAATACCGGTTTTGGGTTATATAATACCAGCACAGAAAGGGTTTGCAAACCGCTGAATCCACACGTGAGTTTAACTCTGTCAGTTGAATGCACACATTGACAACCATTCAGTTAGATAGCTCCGTTTTGGTTTCAGAAGCAGATATTTCTCTGTACAGCCTATGGTCCCATTCACTCGGGAATATCCCAACGCAGCTCCTAGAAGAAACGTGTTTCTGACTCGCTGAATCTCAACATAGATTCAACTCTCTTAGGTGAACGAACGCACAGCAGAGCAGTTTCAAGGAAACGTTTCTCCTGAGTTTTAGACGAAGTTTCCTTCTGTTTAGTACGGATGCCGGCATTGGGCTGGAAATACCGGTTTTGGGATTCTGCACAGAAAGGGTTTGCAAACCGCTGAATCCACACGTGAGTTTAACTCTGTCAGTTGAATGCACACATTGACAACCATTCAGTTAGATAGCTCCGTTTTGGTTTTAGAAGCAGATATTTCTCTGTACAGCCTATGGTCCCATTCACTCGGGAATATCCCAATTCAGCTCCTAGAAGAAACGTGTTTCTGACTCGCTGAATCTCAACATAGATTCAACTCTCTTAGGTGAACGAACGCACAGCAGAGCAGTTTCAAGGAAACGTTTCTCCTGAGTTTTAGACGAAGTTTCCTGCTCTTTAGTACGTATGCTGGCATTGGGCTGGAAATACCGGTTTTGGGATTCTGCACAGAAAGGGTTTGCAAACCGCTGAATCCACACGTGAGTTTAGCTCTGTCAGTTGAATGCACACATTGACAACCATTCAGTTAGATAGCTCCGTTTTGGTTTTAGAAGCAGATATTTCTCTGTACAGCCTATGGTCCCATTCACTCGGGAATATCCCAACGCAGCTCCTAGAAGAAACGTGTTTCTGACTCGCTGAATCTCAACATAGATTCAACTCTCTTAGGTGAACGAACGCACAGCAGAGCAGTTTCAAGGAAACGTTTCTCCTGAATTTTAGACGAAGTTTCCTGCTGTTTAGTACGGATGCCGGCATTGGGCTGGAAATACCGGTTTTGGGATTCTGCACAGAAAGGGTTTGCAAACCGCTGAATCCACACGTGAGTTTAACTCTGTCAGTTGAATGCACACATTGACAACCATTCAGTTAGATAGCTCCGTTTTGGTTTTAGAAGCAGATATTTCTCTGTACAGCCTATGGTCCCATTCACTCGGGAATATCCCAATTCAGCTCCTAGAAGAAACGTGTTTCTGACTCGCTGAATCTCAACATAGATTCAACTCTCTTAGGTGAACGAACGCACAGCAGAGCAGTTTCAAGGAAACGTTTCTCCTGAGTTTTAGACGAAGTTTCCTGCTCTTTCGTACGTATGCCGGCATTGGGCTGGAAATACCGGTTTTGGGTTATATAATACCAGCACAGAAAGGGTTTGCAAACCGCTGAATCCACACGTGAGTTTAACTCTGTCAGTTGAATGCACACATTGACAACCATTCAGTTAGATAGCTCCGTTTTGGTTTCAGAAGCAGATATTTCTCTGTACAGCCAATGGTCCCATTCACTCGGGAATATCCCAACGCAGCTCCTAGAAGAAACGTGTTTCTGACTCGCTGAATCTCAACATAGATTCAACTCTCTTAGGTGAACGAACGCACAGCAGAGCAGTTTCAAGGAAACGTTTCTCCTGAGTTTCAGACGAAGTTTCCTGCTCTTTAGTACGTATGCTGGCATTGGGCTGGAAATACCGGTTTTGGGATTCTGCACAGAAAGGGTTTGCAAACCGCTGAATCCACACGTGAGTTTAACTCTGTCAGTTGAATGCACACATTGACAACCATTCAGTTAGATAGCTCCGTTTTGGTTTTAGAAGCAGATAATTCTCTGTACAGCCTATGGTCCCATTCACTCGGGAATATCCCAACGCAGCTCCTAGAAGAAACGTGTTTCTGACTCGCTGAATCTCAACATAGATTCAACTCTCTTAGGTGAACGAACGCACAGCAGAGCAGTTTCAAGGAAACGTTTCTCCTGATTTTTAGACGAAGTTTCCTGCTGTTTAGTACGGATGCCGGCATTGGGCTGGAAATACCGGTTTTGGGATTCTGCACAGAAAGGGTTTGCAAACCGCTGAATCCACACGTGAGTTTAACTCTGTCAGTTGAATGCACACATTGACAACCATTCAGTTAGATAGCTCCGTTTTGGTTTTAGAAGCAGATATTTCTCTGTACAGCCTATGGTCCCATTCACTCGGGAATATCCCAACGCAGCTCCTAGCATAAACGTGTTTCTGACTCGCTGAATCTCAACATAGTTTCAACTCTCTTAGGTGAACGAACGCACAGCAGAGCAGTTTCAAGGAAACGTTTCTCCTGAGTTTTAGACGAAGTTTCCTGCTCTTTAGTACGTATGCCGGCATTGGGCTGGAAATACCGGTTTTGGGTTATATAATACCAGCACAGAAAGGGTTTGCAAACCGCTGAATCCACACGTGAGTTTAACTCTGTCAGTTGAATGCACACATTGACAACCATTCAGTTAGATAGCTCCGTTTTGGTTTCAGAAGCAGATATTTCTCTGTACAGCCTATGGTCCCATTCACTCGGGAATATCCCAACGCAGCTCCTAGAAGAAACGTGTTTCTGACTCGCTGAATCTCAACATAGATTCAACTCTCTTAGGTGAACGAACGCACAGCAGAGCAGTTTCAAGGAAACGTTTCTCCTGAGTTTTAGACGAAGTTTCCTGCTCTTTAGTACGTATGCCGGCATTGGGCTGGAAATACCGGTTTTGGGATTCTGCACAGAAAGGGTTTGCAAACCGCTGAATCCACACGTGAGTTTAACTCTGTCAGTTGAATGCACACATTGACAACCATTCAGTTAGATAGCTCCGTTTTGGTTTCAGAAGCAGATATTTCTCTGTACAGCCTATGGTCCCATTCACTCGGGAATATCCCAACGCAGCTCCTAGAAGAAACGTGTTTCTGACTCGCTGAATCTCAACATAGATTCAACTCTCTTAGGTGAACGAACGCACAGCAGAGCAGTTTCAAGGAAACGTTTCTCCAGAGTTTTAGACGAAGTTTCCTGCTGTTTAGTACGGATGCCGGCATTGGGCTGGAAATACCGGTTTTGGGATTCTGCACAGAAAGGGTTTGCAAACCGCTGAATCCACACGTGAGTTTAACTCTGTCAGTTGAATGCACACATTGACAACCATTCAGTTAGATAGCTCCGTTTTGGTTTTAGAAGCAGATATTTCTCTGTACAGCCTATGGTCCCATTCACTCGGGAATATGCCAACGCAGCTCCTAGAAGAAGCGTGTTTCTGACTCGCTGAATCTCAACATAGATTCAACTCTCTTAGGTGAACGAACGCACAGCAGAGCAGTTTCAAGGAAACGTTTCTCCTGAGTTTTAGACGAAGTTTCCTGCTCTTTAGTACGTATGCTGGCATTGGGCTGGAAATACCGGTTTTGGGATTCTGCACAGAAAGGGTTTGCAAACCGCTGAATCCACACGTGAGTTTAACTCTGTCAGTTGAATGCACACATTGACAACCATTCAGTTAGATAGCTCCGTTTTGGTTTTAGAAGCAGATATTTCTCTGTACAGCCTATGGTCCCATTCACTCGGGAATATCCCAACGCACCTCCTAGAAGAAACGTGTTTCTGACTCGCTGAATCTCAACATAGATTCAACTCTCTTAGGTGAACGAACGCACAGCAGAGCAGTTTCAAGGAATCGTTTCTCCAGAGTTTTAGACGAAGTTTCCTGCTGTTTAGTACGGATGCCGGCATTGGGCTGGAAATACCGGTTTTGGGATTCTGCACAGAAAGGGTTTGCAAACCGCTGAATCCACACGTGAGTTTAACTCTGTCAGTTGAATGCACACATTGACAACCATTCAGTTAGATAGCTCCGTTTTGGTTTTAGAAGCAGATATTTCTCTGTACAGCCTATGGTCCCATTCACTCGGGAATATCCCAATTCAGCTCCTAGAAGAAACGTGTTTCTGACTCGCTGAATCTCAACATAGATTCAACTCTCTTAGGTGAACGAACGCACAGCAGAGCAGTTTCAAGGAAACGTTTCTCCTGAGTTTTAGACGAAGTTTCCTGCTCTTTAGTACGTATGCCGGCATTGGGCTGGAAATACCGGTTTTGGGTTATATAATACCAGCACAGAAAGGGTTTGCAAACCGCTGAATCCACACGTGAGTTTAACTCTGTCAGTTGAATGCACACATTGACAACCATTCAGTTAGATAGCTCCGTTTTGGTTTCAGAAGCAGATATTTCTCTGTACAGCCTATGGTCCCATTCACTCGGGAATATCCCAACGCAGCTCCTAGAAGAAACGTGTTTCTGACTCGCTGAATCTCAACATAGATTCAACTCTCTTAGGTGAACGAACGCACAGCAGAGCAGTTTCAAGGAAACGTTTCTCCTGAGTTTTAGACGAAGTTTCCTGCTCTTTAGTACGTATGCCGGCATTGGGCTGGAAATACCGGTTTTGGGATTCTGCACAGAAAGGGTTTGCAAACCGCTGAATCCACACGTGAGTTTAACTCTGTCAGTTGAATGCACACATTGACAACCATTCAGTTAGATAGCTCCGTTTTGGTTTTAGAAGCAGATATTTCTCTGTACAGCCTATGGTCCCATTCACTCGGGAATATCCCAACGCAGCTCCTAGAAGAAACGTGTTTCTGACTCGCTGAATCTCAACATAGATTCAACTCTCTTAGGTGAACGAACGCACAGCAGAGCAGTTTCAAGGAAACGTTTCTCCTGAGTTTTAGACGAAGTTTCCTGCTGTTTAGTACGGATGCCGGCATTGGGCTGGAAATACCGGTTTTGGGATTCTGCACAGAAAGGGTTTGCAAACCGCTGAATCCAAACGTGAGTTTAACTCTGTCAGTTGAATGCACACATTGACAACCATTCAGTTAGATAGCTCCGTTTTGGTTTTAGAAGCAGATATTTCTCTGTACAGCCTATGGTCCCATTCACTCGGGAATATCCCAACGCAGCTCCTAGCATAAACGTGTTTCTGACTCGGTGAATCTCAACATAGATTCAACTCTCTTAGGTGAACGAACGCACAGCAGAGCAGTTTCAAGGAAACGTTTCTCCTGAGTTTTAGACGAAGTTTCCTGCTGTTTAGTACGTATGCCGGCATTGGGCTGGAAATACCGGTTTTGGGATTCTGCACAGAAAGGGTTTGCAAACCGCTGAATCCACACGTGAGTTTAACTCTGTCAGTTGAATGCACACATTGACAACCATTCAGTTAGATAGCTCCGTTTTGATTTTAGAAGCAGATATTTCTCTGTACAGCCTATGGTCCCATTCACTCGGGAATATCCCAACGCAGCTCCTAGAAGAAACGTGTTTCTGACTCGCTGAATCTCAACATAGATTCAACTCTCTTAGGTGAACGAACGCACAGCAGAGCAGTTTCAAGGAAACGTTTCTCCTGAGTTTTAGACGAAGTTTCCTGCTGTTTAGTACGGATGCCGGCATTGGGCTGGAAATACCGGTTTTGGAATTCTGCACAGAAAGGGTTTGCAAACCGCTGAATCCACACGTGAGTTTAACTCTGTCAGTTGAATGCACACATTGACAACCATTCAGTTAGATAGCTCCGTTTTGGTTTTAGAAGCAGATATTTCTCTGTACAGCCTATGGTCCCATTCACTCGGGAATATCCCAACGCAGCTCCTAGCATAAACGTGTTTCTGACTCGCTGAATCTCAACATAGTTTCAACTCTCTTAGGTGAACGAACGCACAGCAGAGCAGTTTCAAGGAAACGTTTCTCCTGAGTTTTAGACGAAGTTTCCTGCTCTTTAGTACGTATGCCGGCATTGGGCTGGAAATACCGGTTTTGGGTTATATAATACCAGCACAGAAAGGGTTTGCAAACCGCTGAATCCACACGTGAGTTTAACTCTGTCAGTTGAATGCACACATTGACAACCATTCAGTTAGATAGCTCCGTTTTGTTTTCAGAAGCAGATATTTCTCTGTACAGCCTATGGTCCCATTCACTCGGGAATATCCCAACGCAGCTCCTAGAAGAAACGTGTTTCTGACTCGCTGAATCTCAACATAGATTCAACTCTCTTAGGTGAACGAACGCACAGCAGAGCAGTTTCAAGGAAACGTTTCTCCTGAGTTTTAGACGAAGTTTCCTGCTGTTTAGTACGGATGCCGGCATTGGGCTGGAAATACCGGTTTTGGGATTCTGCACAGAAAGGGTTTGCATACCGCTGAATCCACACGTGAGTTTAACTCTGTCAGTTGAATGCACACATTGACAACCATTCAGTTAGATAGCTCCGTTTTGGTTTTAGAAGCAGATATTTCTCTGTACAGCCTATGGTCCCATTCACTCGGGAATATCCCAACGCAGCTCCTAGAAGAAGCGTGTTTCTGACTCGCTGAATCTCAACATAGATTCAACTCTCTTAGGTGAACGAACGCACAGCAGAGCAGTTTCAAGGAAACGTTTCTCCTGAGTTTTAGACGAAGTTTCCTGCTCTTTAGTACGTATGCCGGCATTGGGCTGGAAATACCGGTTTTGGGATTCTGCACAGAAAGGGTTTGCAAACCGCTGAATCCACACGTGAGTTTAACTCTGTCAGTTGAATGCACACATTGACAACCATTCAGTTAGATAGCTCCGTTTTGGTTTTAGAAGCAGATATTTCTCTGTACAGCCTATGGTCCCATTCACTCGGGAATATCCCAACGCAGCTCCTAGAAGAAACGTGTTTCTGACTCGCTGAATCTCAACATAGATTCAACTCTCTTAGGTGAACGAACGCACAGCAGAGCAGTTTCAAGGAAACGTTTCTCCTGAGTTTTAGACGAAGTTTCCTGCTGTTTAGTACGGATGCCGGCATTGGGCTGGAAATACCGGTTTTGGGATTCTGCACAGAAAGGGTTTGCAAACCGCTGAATCCACACGTGAGTTTAACTCTGTCAGTTGAATGCACACATTGACAACCATTCAGTTAGATAGCTCCGTTTTGGTTTTAGAAGCAGATATTTCTCTGTACAGCCTATTTGTCCCATTCACTCGGGAATATCCCAATTCAGCTCCTAGAAGAAACGTGTTTCTGACTCGCTGAATCTCAACATAGATTCAACTCTCTTAGGTGAACGAACGCACAGCACAGCAGTTTCAAGGAAACGTTTCTCCTGAGTTTTAGACGAAGTTTCCTGCTCTTTAGTATGTATGCCGGCATTGGGCTGGAAATACCGGTTGTGGGTTAAATAATACCAGCACAGAAAGGGTTTGCAAACCGCTGAATCCACACGTGAGTTTAACTCTGTCAGTTGAATGCACACATTGACAACCATTCAGTTTGATAGCACACTTTTGGTTTTAGAAGCAGATATTTCTCTGTACAGCCTATGGTCCCATTCACTCGGGAATATCCCAACGCAGCTCCTAGAAGAAACGTGTTTCTGACTCGCTGAATCTCAACATAGATTCAACTCTCTTAGGTGAACGAACGCACAGCAGAGCAGTTTCAAGGAAACGTTTCTCCTGAGTTTTAGACGAAGTTTCCTGCTCTTTAGTACGTATGCCGGCATTGGGCTGGAAATACCGGTTTTGGGATTCTGCACAGAAAGGGTTTGCAAACCGCTGAATCCACACGTGAGTTTAACTCTGTCAGTTGAATGCACACATTGACAACCATTCAGTTAGATAGCTCCGTTTTGGTTTTAGAAGCAGATATTTCTCTGTACAGCCTATGGTCCCATTCACTCGGGAATATCCCAACGCAGCTCCTAGAAGAAACGTGTTTCTGACTCGCTGAATCTCAACATAGATTCAACTCTCTTAGGTGATCGAACGCACAGCAGAGCAGTTTCAAGGAAACGTTTCTCCTGAGTTTTAGACAAAGTTTCCTGCTGTTTAGTACGGATGCCGGCATTGGGCTGGAAATACCGGTTTTGGGATTCTGCACAGAAAGGGTTTGCAAACCGCTGAATCCACACGTGAGTTTAACTCTGTCAGTTGAATGCACACATTGACAACCATTCAGTTAGATAGCTCCGTTTTGGTTTTAGAAGCAGACATTTCTCTGTACAGCCAATGGTCCCATTCACTCGGGAATATCCCAACGCAGCTCCTAGAAGAAACGTGTTTCTGACTCGCTGAATCTCAACATAGATTCAACTCTCTTAGGTGAACGAACGCACAGCAGAGCAGTTTCAAGGAAACGTTTCTCCTGAGTTTTAGACGAAGTTTCCTGCTCTTTAGTACGTATGCCGGCATTGGGCTGGAAATACCGGTTTTGGGTTATATAATACCAGCACAGAAAGGGTTTGCAAACCGCTGAATCCACACGTGAGTTTAACTCTGTCAGTTGAATGCACACATTGACAACCATTCAGTTAGATAGCTCCGTTTTGGTTTTAGAAGCAGATATTTCTCTGTAGAGCCTATGGTCCCATTCACTCGGGAATATCCCAACGCAGCTCCTAGAAGAAACGTGTTTCTGACTCGCTGAATCTCAACATAGATTCAACTCTCTTCGGTGAACGAACGCACAGCAGAGCAGTTTCAAGGAAACGTTTCTCCTGAGTCTTAGACGAAGTTTCCTGCTCTTTAGTACGTATGCCGGCATTGGGCTGGAAATACCGGTTTTGGGATTCTGCACAGAAAGGGTTTGCAAACCGCTGAATCCACACGTGAGTTTAACTCTGTCAGTTGAATGCACACATTGACAATCATTCAGTTTGATAGCACACTTTTGGTTTTAGAAGCAGATATTTCTCTGTACAGCCTATGGTCCCATTCACTCGGGAATATCCCAACGCACCTCCTAGAAGAAACGTGTTTCTGACTCGCTGAATCTCAACATAGATTCAACTCTCTTAGGTGAACGAACGCACAGCAGAGCAGTTTCAAGGAAACGTTTCTCCTGAGTTTTAGACGAAGTTTCCTGCTCTTTAGTACGTATGCCGGCATTGGGCTGGAAATACCGGTTTTGGGATTCTGCACAGAAAGGGTTTGCAAACCGCTGAATCCACACGTGAGTTTAACTCCGTCAGTTGAATGCACACATTGACAACCATTCAGTTAGATAGCTCCGTTTTGTTTTTAGAAGCAGATATTTCTCTGTACAGCCTATGGTCCCATTCACTCGGGAATATCCCAATGCAGCTCCTAGAAGAAACGTGTTTCTGACTCGCTGAATCTCAACATAGATTCAACTCTCTTAGGTGAACGAACGCACAGCAGAGCAGTTTCAAGGAAACGTTTCTCCTGAGTTTTAGACGAAGTTTCCTGCTCTTTAGTACGTATGCCGGCATTGGGCTGGAAATACCGGTTATGGGTTATATAATACCAGCACAGAAAGGGTTTGCAAACCGCTGAATCCACACGTGAGTTTAACTCTGTCAGTTGAATGCACACATTGACAACCATTCAGTTAGATAGCTCCGTTTTGGTTTTAGAAGCAGATATTTCTCTGTACAGCCTATGGTCCCATTCACTCGGGAATATCCCAATTCAGCTCCTAGAAGAAACGTGTTTCTGACTCGCTGAATCTCAACATAGATTCAACTCTCTTAGGTGAACGAACACACAGCAGAGCAGTTTCAAGGAAACGTTTCTCCTGAGTTTTAGACGAAGTTTCCTGCTCTTTAGTATGTATGCCGGCATTGGGCTGGAAATACCGGTTTTGGGTTAAATAATACCAGCACAGAAAGGGTTTGCAAACCGCTGAATCCACACGTGAGTTTAACTCTGTCAGTTGAATGCACACATTGACAACCATTCAGTTAGATAGCTCCGTTTTGGTTTTAGAAGCAGATATTTCTCTGTACAGCCTATGGTCCCATTCACTCGGGAATATCCCAACGCAGCTCCTAGAAGAAACGTGTTTCTGACTCGCTGAATCTCAACATAGATTCAACTCTCTTAGGTGAACGAACGCACAGCAGAGCAGTTTCAAGGAAACGTTTCTCCTGAGTTTTAGACGAAGTTTCCTGCTGTTTAGTACGTATGCCGGCATTGGGCTGGAAATACCGGTTTTGGGATTCTGCACAGAAAGGGTTTGCAAACCGCTGAATCCACACGTGAGTTTAACTCTGTCAGTTGAATGCACACATTGACAACCATTCAGTTTGATAGCACACTCTTGGTTTTAGAAGCAGATATTTCTCTGTACAGCCTATGGTCCCATTCACTCAGGAATATCCCAACGCAGCTCCTAGAAGAAACGTGTTTCTGACTCGCTGAATCTCAACATAGATTCACCTCTCTTAGGTGAACGAACGCACAGCAGAGCAGTTTCAAGGAAACGTTTCTCCTGAGTCTTAGACGAAGTTTCCTGCTCTTTAGTACGTATGCCGGCATTGGGCTGGAAATACCGGTTTTGGGATTCTGCACAGAAAGGGTTTGCAAACCGCTGAATCCACACGTGAGTTTAACTCTGTCAGTTGAATGCACACATTGACAACCATTCAGTTTGATAGCACACTTTTGGTTTTAGAAGCAGATATTTCTCTGTACAGCCTATGGTCCCATTCACTCGGGAATATCCCAACGCAGCTCCTAGAAGAAACGTGTTTCTGACTCGCTGAATCTCAACATAGATTCAACTCTCTTAGGTGAACGAACGCACAGCAGAGCAGTTTCAAGGAAACGTTTCTCCTGAGTTTTAGACGAAGTTTCCTGCTCTTTAGTACGTATGCCGGCATTGGGCTGGAAATACCGGTTATGGGTTATATAATACCAGCACAGAAAGGGTTTGCAAACCGCTGAATCCACACGTGAGTTTAACTCTGTCAGTTGAATGCACACATTGACAACCATTCAGTTAGATAGCTCCGTTTTGGTTTTAGAAGCAGATATTTCTCTGTACAGCCTATGGTCCCATTCACTCGGGAGTATCCCAATTCAGCTCCTAGAAGAAACGTGTTTCTGACTCGCTGAATCTCAACATAGATTCAACTCTCTTAGGTGAACGAACACACAGCAGAGCAGTTTCAAGGAAACGTTTCTCCTGAGTTTTAGACGAAGTTTCCTGCTCTTTAGTATGTATGCCGGCATTGGGCTGGAAATACCGGTTTTGGTTTAAATAATACCAGCACAGAAAGGGTTTGCAAACCGCTGAATCCACACGTGAGTTTAACTCTGTCAGTTGAATGCACACATTGACAACCATTCAGTTAGATAGCTCCGTTTTGGTTTTAGAAGCAGATATTTCTCTGTACAGCCTATGGTCCCATTCACTCGGGAATATCCCAACGCAGCTCCTAGAAGAAACGTGTTTCTGACTCGCTGAATCTCAACATAGATTCAACTCTCTTAGGTGAACGAACGCACAGCAGAGCAGTTTCAAGGAAACGTTTCTCCTGAGTTTTAGACGAAGTTTCCTGCTGTTTAGTACGTATGCCGGCATTGGGCTGGAAATACCGGTTTTGGGATTCTGCACAGAAAGGGTTTGCAAACCGCTGAATCCACACGTGAGTTTAACTCTGTCAGTTGAATGCACACATTGACAACCATTCAGTTTGATAGCACACTCTTGGTTTTAGAAGCAGATATTTCTCTGTACAGCCTATGGTCCCATTCACTCAGGAATATCCCAACGCAGCTCCTAGAAGAAACGTGTTTCTGACTCGCTGAATCTCAACATAGATTCACCTCTCTTAGGTGAACGAACGCACAGCAGAGCAGTTTCAAGGAAACGTTTCTCCTGAGTCTTAGACGAAGTTTCCTGCTCTTTAGTACGTATGCCGGCATTGGGCTGGAAATACCGGTTTTGGGATTCTGCACAGAAAGGGTTTGCAAACCGCTGAATCCACACGTGAGTTTAACTCTGTCAGTTGAATGCACACATTGACAACCATTCAGTTTGATAGCACACTTTTGGTTTTAGAAGCAGATATTTCTCTGTACAGCCTATGGTCCCATTCACTCGGGAATATCCCAACGCAGCTCCTAGAAGAAACGTGTTTCTGACTCGCTGAATCTCAACATAGATTCAACTCTCTTAGGTGAACGAACGCACAGCAGAGCAGTTTCAAGGAAACGTTTCTCCTGAGTTTTAGACGAAGTTTCCTGCTCTTTAGTACGTATGCCGGCATTGGGCTGGAAATACCGGTTTTGGGATTCTGCACAAAAAGGGTTTGCAAACCGCTGAATCCACACGTGAGTTTAACTCTGTCAGTTGAATGCACACATTGACAACCATTCAGTTAGATAGCTCCGTTTTGGTTTTAGAAGCAGATATTTCTCTGTACAGCCTATGGTCCCATTCACTCGGGAATATCCCAACGCAGATCCTAGAAGAAACGTGTTTCTGACTCGCTGAATCTCAACATAGATTCAACTCTCTTAGGTGATCGAACGCACAGCAGAGCAGTTTCAAGGAAACGTTTCTCCTGAGTTTTAGACGAAGTTTCCTGCTGTTTAGTACGGATGCCGGCATTGGGCTGGAAATACCGGTTTTGGGATTCTGCACAGAAAGGGTTTGCAAACCGCTGAATCCACACGTGAGTTTAACTCTGTCAGTTGAATGCACACATTGACAACCATTCAGTTAGATAGCTCCGTTTTGGTTTTAGAAGCAGACATTTCTCTGTACAGCCAATGGTCCCATTCACTCGGGAATATCCCAACGCAGCTCCTAGAAGAAACGTGTTTCTGACACGCTGAATCTCAACATAGATTCAACTCTCTTAGGTGAACGAACGCACAGCAGAGCAGTTTCAAGGAAACGTTTCTCCTGAGTTTTAGACGAAGTTTCCTGCTCTTTAGTACGTATGCCGGCATTGGGCTGGAAATACCGGTTTTGGGTTATATAATACCAGCACAGAAAGGGTTTGCAAACCGCTGAATCCACACGTGAGTTTAACTCTGTCAGTTGAATGCACACATTGACAACCATTCAGTTAGATAGCTCCGTTTTGGTTTTAGAAGCAGATATTTCTCTGTACAGCCTATGGTCCCATTCACTCGGGAATATCCCAACGCAGCTCCTAGAAGAAACGTGTTTCTGACTCGCTGAATCTCAACATAGATTCAACTCTCTTAGGTGAACGAACGCACAGCAGAGCAGTTTCAAGGAAACGTTTCTCCTGAGTCTTAGACGAAGTTTCCTGCTCTTTAGTACGTATGCCGGCATTGGGCTGGAAATACCGGTTTTGGGATTCTGCACAGAAAGGGTTTGCAAACCGCTGAATCCACACGTGAGTTTAACTCTGTCAGTTGAATGCACACATTGACAATCATTCAGTTTGATAGCACACTTTTGGTTTTAGAAGCAGATATTTCTCTGTACAGCCTATGGTCCCATTCACTCGGGAATATCCCAACGCACCTCCTAGAAGAAACGTGTTTCTGACTCGCTGAATCTCAACATAGATTCAACTCTCTTAGGTGAACGAACGCACAGCAGAGCAGTTTCAAGGAAACGTTTCTCCTGAGTTTTAGACGAAGTTTCCTGCTCTTTAGTACGTATGCCGGCATTGGGCTGGAAATACCGGTTTTGGGATTCTGCACAGAAAGGGTTTGCAAACCGCTGAATCCACACGTGAGTTTAACTCCGTCAGTTGAATGCACACATTGACAACCATTCAGTTAGATAGCTCCGTTTTGGTTTTAGAAGCAGATATTTCTCTGTACAGCCTATGGTCCCATTCACTCGGGAATATCCCAATGCAGCTCCTAGAAGAAACGTGTTTCTGACTCGCTGAATCTCAACATAGATTCACCTCTCTTAGGTGAACGAACGCACAGCAGAGCAGTTTCAAGGAAACGTTTCTCCTGAGTTTTAGACGAAGTTTCCTGCTCTTTAGTACGTATGCCGGCATTGGGCTGGAAATACCGGTTATGGGTTATATAATACCAGCACAGAAAGGGTTTGCAAACCGCTGTATCCACACGTGAGTTTAACTCTGTCAGTTGAATGCACACATTGACAACCATTAAGTTAGAAAGCTCCGTTTTGGTTTTAGAAGCAGATACTTCTCTGTACAGCCTATGGTCCCATTCACTCGGGAATATCCCAACGCAGCTCCTAGAAGAAACGTGTTTCTGACTCGCTGAATCTCAACACAGATTCAACTCTCTTAGGTGAACGAACGCACAGCAGAGCAGTTTCAAGGAAACGTTTCTCCTGAGTTTTAGACGAAATTTCCTGCTGTTTAGTACGGTATGCCGGCATTGGGCTGGAAATACCGGTTTTGGGATTCTGCACAGAAAGGGTTTGCAAACCGCTGAATCCACACGTCAGTTTAACTCTGTCAGTTGAATGCACACATTGACAACCATTCAGTTTGATAGCACACTTTTGGTTTTAGAAGCAGATATTTCTCTGTACAACCTATGGTCCCATTCACTCGGGAATATCCCAACGCAGCTCCTAGAAGAAACGTGTTTCTGACTCGCTGAATCTCAACATAGATTCAACTCTCTTAGGTGAACGAACGCACAGCAGAGCAGTTTCAAGGAAACGTTTCTCCTGAGTCTTAGACGAAGTTTCCTGCTCTTTAGTACGTATGCCGGCATTGGGCTGGAAATACCGGTTTTGGGATTCTGCACAGAAAGGGTTTGCAAACCGCTGAATCCACACGTGAGTTTAACTCTGTCAGTTGAATGCACACATTGACAACCATTCAGTTAGATAGCTCCGTTTTGGTTTTAGAAGCAGATATTTCTCTGTACAGCCTATGGTCCCATTCACTCGGGAATATCCCAACGCAGCTCCTAGAAGAAACGTGTTTCTGACTCGCTGAATCTCAACATAGATTCAACTCTCTTAGGTGATCGAACGCACAGCAGAGCAGTTTCAAGGAAACGTTTCTCCTGAGTTTTAGACAAAGTTTCCTGCTGTTTAGTACGGATGCCGGCATTGGGCTGGAAATACCGGTTTTGGGATTCTGCACAGAAAGGGTTTGCAAACCGCTGAATCCACACGTGAGTTTAACTCTGTCAGTTGAATGCACACATTGACAACCATTCAGTTAGATAGCTCCGTTTTGGTTTTAGAAGCAGACATTTCTCTGTACAGCCAATGGTCCCATTCACTCGGGAATATCCCAACGCAGCTCCTAGAAGAAACGTGTTTCTGACTCGCTGAATCTCAACATAGATTCAACTCTCTTAGGTGAACGAACGCACAGCAGAGCAGTTTCAAGGAAACGTTTCTCCTGAGTTTTAGACGAAGTTTCCTGCTCTTTAGTACGTATGCCGGCATTGGGCTGGAAATACCGGTTTTGGGTTATATAATACCAGCACAGAAAGGGTTTGCAAACCGCTGAATCCACACGTGAGTTTAACTCTGTCAGTTGAATGCACACATTGACAACCATTCAGTTAGATAGCTCCGTTTTGGTTTTAGAAGCAGATATTTCTCTGTACAGCCTATGGTCCCATTCACTCGGGAATATCCCAACGCAGCTCCTAGAAGAAACGTGTTTCTGACTCGCTGAATCTCAACATAGATTCAACTCTCTTAGGTGAACGAACGCACAGCAGAGCAGTTTCAAGGAAACGTTTCTCCTGAGTCTTAGACGAAGTTTCCTGCTCTTTAGTACGTATGCCGGCATTGGGCTGGAAATACCGGTTTTGGGATTCTGCACAGAAAGGGTTTGCAAACCGCTGAATCCACACGTGAGTTTAACTCTGTCAGTTGAATGCACACATTGACAATCATTCAGTTTGATAGCACACTTTTGGTTTTAGAAGCAGATATTTCTCTGTACAGCCTATGGTCCCATTCACTCGGGAATATCCCAACGCACCTCCTAGAAGAAACGTGTTTCTGACTCGCTGAATCTCAACATAGATTCAACTCTCTTAGGTGAACGAACGCACAGCAGAGCAGTTTCAAGGAAACGTTTCTCCTGAGTTTTAGACGAAGTTTCCTGCTCTTTAGTACGTATGCCGGCATTGGGCTGGAAATACCGGTTTTGGGATTCTGCACAGAAAGGGTTTGCAAACCGCTGAATCCACACGTGAGTTTAACTCCGTCAGTTGAATGCACACATTGACAACCATTCAGTTAGATAGCTCCGTTTTGGTTTTAGAAGCAGATATTTCTCTGTACAGCCTATGGTCCCATTCACTCGGGAATATCCCAATGCAGCTCCTAGAAGAAACGTGTTTCTGACTCGCTGAATCTCAACATAGATTCAACTCTCTTAGGTGAACGAACGCACAGCAGAGCAGTTTCAAGGAAACGTTTCTCCTGAGCTTTAGACGAAGTTTCCTGCTCTTTAGTACGTATGCCGGCATTGGGCTGGAAATACCGGTTATGGGTTATATAATACCAGCACAGAAAGGGTTTGCAAACCGCTGAATCCACACGTGAGTTTAACTCTGTCAGTTGAATGCACACATTGACAACCATTCAGTTAGATAGCTCCGTTTTGGTTTTAGAAGCAGATATTTCTCTGTACAGCCTATGGTCCCATTCACTCGGGAATATCCCATTTCAGCTCCTAGAAGAAACGTGTTTCTGACTCGCTGAATCTCAACATAGATTCAACTCTCTTAGGTGAACGAACGCACAGCAGAGCAGTTTCAAGGAAACGTTTCTCCTGAGTTTTAGACGAAGTTTCCTGCTGTTTAGTACGTATGCCGGCATTGGGCTGGAAATACCGGTTTTGGGATTCTGCACAGAAAGGGTTTGCAAACCGCTGAATCCACACGTGAGTTTAACTCTGTCAGTTCAATGCACACATTGACAACCATTCAGTTTGATAGCACACTTTTGGTTTTAGAAGCAGATATTTCTCTGTACATCCTATGGTCCCATTCACTCAGGAATATCCCAACGCAGCTCCTAGAAGAAACGTGTTTCTGACTCGCTGAATCTCAACATAGATTCACCTCTCTTAGGTGAACGAACGCACAGCAGAGCAGTTTCAAGGAAACGTTTCTCCTGAGTCTTAGACGAAGTTTCCTGCTCTTTAGTACGTATGCCGGCATTGGGCTGGAAATACCGGTTTTGGGATTCTGCACAGAAAGGGTTTGCAAACCGCTGAATCCACACGTGAGTTTAACTCTGTCAGTTGAATGCACACATTGACAACCATTCAGTTTGATAGCACACTTTTGGTTTTAGAAGCAGATATTTCTCTGTACAGCCTATGGTCCCATTCACTCGGGAATATCCCAACGCAGCTCCTGGAAGAAACGTGTTTCTGACTCGCTGAATCTCAACATAGATTCAACTCTCTTAGGTGAACGAACGCACAGCAGAGCAGTTTCAAGGAAACGTTTCTCCTGAGTTTTAGACGAAGTTTCCTGCTGTTTAGTACGGATGCCGGCATTGGGCTGGAAATACCGGTTTTGGGATTCTGCACAGAAAGGGTTTGCAAACCGCTGAATCCACACGTGAGTTTAACTCTGTCAGTTGAATGCACACATTGACAACCATTCAGTTAGATAGCTCCGTTTTGGTTTTAGAAGCAGACATTTCTCTGTACAGCCAATGGTCCCATTCACTCGGGAATATCCCAACGCAGCTCCTAGAAGAAACGTGTTTCTGACACGCTGAATCTCAACATAGATTCAACTCTCTTAGGTGAACGAACGCACAGCAGAGCAGTTTCAAGGAAACGTTTCTCCTGAGTTTTAGACGAAGTTTCCTGCTCTTTAGTACGTATGCCGGCATTGGGCTGGAAATACCGGTTTTGGGTTATATAATACCATCACAGAAAGGGTTTGCAAACCGCTGAATCCACACCTGAGTTTAACTCTGTCAGTTGAATGCACACATTGACAACCATTCAGTTAGATAGCTCCGTTTTGGTTTTAGAAGCAGATATTTCTCTGTACAGCCTATGGTCCCATTCACTCGGGAATATCCCAACGCAGCTCCTAGAAGAAACGTGTTTCTGACTCGCTGAATCTCAACATAGATTCAACTCTCTTAGGTGAACGAACGCACAGCAGAGCAGTTTCAAGGAAACGTTTCTCCTGAGTCTTAGACGAAGTTTCCTGCTGTTTAGTACGGATGCCGGCATTGGGCTGGAAATACCGGTTTTGGGATTCTGCACAGTAAGGGTTTGCAAACCGCTGAATCCACACGTGAGTTTAACTCTGTCAGTTGAATGCACACATTGACAACCATTCAGTTAGATAGCTCCGTTTTGGTTTTAGAAGCAGATATTTCTCTGTACAGCCTATGGTCCCATTCACTCGGGAATATCCCAACGCAGCTCCTAGAAGAAACGTGTTTCTGACTCGCTGAATCTCAACATAGATTCAACTCTCTTAGGTGAACGAACGCACAGCAGAGCAGTTTCAAGGAAACGTTTCTCCTGAGTTTTAGACGAAGTTTCCTGCTGTTTAGTACGGATGCCGGCATTGGGCTGGAAATACCGGTTTTGGGATTCTGCACAGAAAGGGTTTGCAAACCGCTGAATCCACACGTGAGTTTAACTCTGTCAGTTGAATGCACACATTGACAACCATTCAGTTAGATAGCTCCGTTTTGGTTTTAGAAGCAGATATTTCTCTGTACAGCCTATGGTCCCATTCACTCGGGAATATCCCAACGCAGCTCCTAGCATAAACGTGTTTCTGACTCGCTGAATCTCAACATAGTTTCAACTCTCTTAGGTGAACGAACGCACAGCAGAGCAGTTTCAAGGAAACGTTTCTCCTGAGTTTTAGACGAAGTTTCCTGCTGTTTAGTACGTATGCCGGCATTGGGCTGGAAATACCGGTTTTGGGTTATATAATACCAGCACAGAAAGGGTTTGCAAACCGCTGAATCCACACGTGAGTTTAACTCTGTCAGTTGAATGCACACATTGACAACCATTCAGTTAGATAGCTCCGTTTTGGTTTTAGAAGCAGATATTTCTCTGTACAGCCTATGGTCCCATTCACTCGGGAATATCCCAACGCAGCTCCTAGAAGAAACGTATTTCTGACTCCCTGAATCTCAACATAGATTCAACTCTCTTAGGTGAACGAACGCACAGCAGAGCAGTTTCAAGGAAACGTTTCTCCTGAGTTTTAGACGAAGTTTCCTGCTGTTTAGTACGGATGCCGGCATTGGGCTGGAAATACCGGTTTTGGGATTCTGCACAGAAAGGGTTTGCAAACCGCTGAATCCACACGTGAGTTTAACTCTGTCAGTTCAATGCACACATTGACAACCATTCAGTTTGATAGCACACTTTTGGTTTTAGAAGCAGATAATTCTCTGTACAGCCTATGGTCCCATTCACTCGGGAATATCCCAACGCAGCTCCTAGAAGAAACGTGTTTCTGACTCGCTGAATCTCAACATAGATTCAACTCTCTTAGGTGAACGAACGCACAGCAGAGCAGTTTCAAGGAAACGTTTCTCCTGAGTCTTAGACGAAGTTTCCTGCTCTTTAGTACGTATGCCGGCATTGGGCTGGAAATACCGGTTTTGGGATTCTGCACAGAAAGGGTTTGCAAACCGCTGAATCCACACGTGAGTTTAACTCTGTCAGTTGAATGCACACATTGACAACCATTCAGTTTGATAGCACACTTTTGGTTTTAGAAGCAGATATTTCTCTGTACAGCCTATGGTCCCATTCACTCGGGAATATCCCAACGCACCTCCTAGAAGAAACGTGTTTCTGACTCGCTGAATCTCAACATAGATTCAACTCTCTTAGGTGATCGAACGCACAGCAGAGCAGTTTCAAGGAAACGTTTCTCCTGAGTTTTAGACGAAGTTTCCTGCTGTTTAGTACGGTTGCCGGCATTGGGCTCGAAATACCGGTTTTGGGATTCTGCACAGAAAGGGTTTGCAAACCGCTGAATCCACACGTGAGTTTAACTCTGTCAGTTGAATGCACACATTGACAACCATTCAGTTTGATAGCACACTTTTGGTTTTAGAAGCAGATATTTCTCTGTACAGCCTATGGTCCCATTCACTCGGGAATATCCCAACGCAGCTCCTAGAAGAAGCGTGTTTCTGACTCGCTGAATCTCAACATAGATTCAACTCTCTTAGGTGAACGAACGCACAGCAGAGCAGTTTCAAGGAAACGTTTCTCCTGAGTTTTAGACGAAGTTTCCTGCTCTTTAGTACGTATGCCGGCATTGGGCTGGAAATACCGGTTTTGGGATTCTGCACAGAAAGGGTTTGCAAACCGCTGAATCCACACGTGAGTTTAACTCTGTCAGTTGAATGCACACATTGACAACCATTCAGTTAGATAGCTCCGTTTTGGTTTTAGAAGCAGATATTTCTCTGTACAGCCTATGGTCCCATTCACTCGGGAATATCCCAATGCAGCTCCTAGAAGAAACGTGTTTCTGACTCGCTGAATCTCAACATAGATTCAACTCTCTTAGGTGAACGAACGCACAGCAGAGCAGTTTCAAGGAAACGTTTCTCCTGAGCTTTAGACGAAGTTTCCTGCTCTTTAGTACGTATGCCGGCATTGGGCTGGAAATACCGGTTATGGGTTATATAATACCAGCACAGAAAGGGTTTGCAAACCGCTGAATCCACACGTGAGTTTAACTCTGTCAGTTGAATGCACACATTGACAACCATTCAGTTAGATAGCTCCGTTTTGGTTTTAGAAGCAGATATTTCTCTGTACAGCCTATGGTCCCATTCACTCGGGAATATCCCATTTCAGCTCCTAGAAGAAACGTGTTTCTGACTCGCTGAATCTCAACATAGATTCAACTCTCTTAGGTGAACGAACGCACAGCAGAGCAGTTTCAAGGAAACGTTTCTCCTGAGTTTTAGACGAAGTTTCCTGCTCTTTAGTACGTATGCCGGCATTGGGCTGGAAATACCGGTTTTGGGATTCTGCACAGAAAGGGTTTGCAAACCGCTGAATCCACACGTGAGTTTAACTCTGTCAGTTGAATGCACACATTGACAACCATTCAGTTTGATAGCACACTTTTGGTTTTAGAAGCAGATATTTCTCTGTACAGCCTATGGTCCCATTCACTCGGGAATATCCCAACGCAGCTCCTGGAAGAAACGTGTTTCTGACTCGCTGAATCTCAACATAGATTCAACTCTCTTAGGTGAACGAACGCACAGCAGAGCAGTTTCAAGGAAACGTTTCTCCTGAGTTTTAGACGAAGTTTCCTGCTGTTTAGTACGGATGCCGGCATTGGGCTGGAAATACCGGTTTTGGGATTCTGCACAGAAAGGGTTTGCAAACCGCTGAATCCACACGTGAGTTTAACTCTGTCAGTTGAATGCACACATTGACAACCATTCAGTTAGATAGCTCCGTTTTGGTTTTAGAAGCAGACATTTCTCTGTACAGCCAATGGTCCCATTCACTCGGGAATATCCCAACGCAGCTCCTAGAAGAAACGTGTTTCTGACACGCTGAATCTCAACATAGATTCAACTCTCTTAGGTGAACGAACGCACAGCAGAGCAGTTTCAAGGAAACGTTTCTCCTGAGTTTTAGACGAAGTTTCCTGCTCTTTAGTACGTATGCCGGCATTGGGCTGGAAATACCGGTTTTGGGTTATATAATACCAGCACAGAAAGGGTTTGCAAACCGCTGAATCCACACGTGAGTTTAACTCTGTCAGTTGAATGCACACATTGACAACCATTCAGTTAGATAGCTCCGTTTTGGTTTTAGAAGCAGATATTTCTCTGTACAGCCTATGGTCCCATTCACTCGGGAATATCCCAACGCAGCTCCTAGAAGAAACGTGTTTCTGACTCGCTGAATCTCAACATAGATTCAACTCTCTTAGGTGAACGAACGCACAGCAGAGCAGTTTCAAGGAAACGTTTCTCCTGAGTCTTAGACGAAGTTTCCTGCTGTTTAGTACGGATGCCGGCATTGGGCTGGAAATACCGGTTTTGGGATTCTGCACAGTAAGGGTTTGCAAACCGCTGAATCCACACGTGAGTTTAACTCTGTCAGTTGAATGCACACATTGACAACCATTCAGTTAGATAGCTCCGTTTTGGTTTTAGAAGCAGATATTTCTCTGTACAGCCTATGGTCCCATTCACTCGGGAATATCCCAATGCAGCTCCTAGAAGAAACGTGTTTCTGACTCGCTGAATCTCAACATAGATTCAACTCTCTTAGGTGAACGAACGCACAGCAGAGCAGTTTCAAGGAAACGTTTCTCCTGAGCTTTAGACGAAGTTTCCTGCTCTTTAGTACGTATGCCGGCATTGGGCTGGAAATACCGGTTATGGGTTATATAATACCAGCACAGAAAGGGTTTGCAAACCGCTGAATCCACACGTGAGTTTAACTCTGTCAGTTGAATGCACACATTGACAACCATTCAGTTTGATAGCACACTTTTGGTTTTAGAAGCAGATATTTCTCTGTACAGCCTATGGTCCCATTCACTCGGGAATATCCCAACGCACCTCCTAGAAGAAACGTGTTTCTGACTCGCTGAATCTCAACATAGATTCAACTCTCTTAGGTGATCGAACGCACAGCAGAGCAGTTTCAAGGAAACGTTTCTCCTGAGTTTTAGACGAAGTTTCCTGCTGTTTAGTACGGTTGCCGGCATTGGGCTCGAAATACCGGTTTTGGGATTCTGCACAGAAAGGGTTTGCAAACCGCTGAATCCACACGTGAGTTTAACTCTGTCAGTTGAATGCACACATTGACAACCATTCAGTTTGATAGCACACTTTTGGTTTTAGAAGCAGATATTTCTCTGTACAGCCTATGGTCCCATTCACTCGGGAATATCCCAACGCAGCTCCTAGAAGAAACGTGTTTCTGACTCGCTGAATCTCAACATAGATTCAACTCTCTTAGGTGAACGAACGCACAGCAGAGCAGTTTCAAGGAAACGTTTCTCCTGAGTTTTAGACGAAGTTTCCTGCTCTTTAGTACGTATGCCGGCATTGGGCTGGAAATACCGGTTTTGGGATTCTGCACAGAAAGGGTTTGCAAACCGCTGAATCCACACGTGAGTTTAACTCTGTCAGTTGAATGCACACATTGACAACCATTCAGTTAGATAGCTCCGTTTTGGTTTTAGAAGCAGATATTTCTCTGTACAGCCTATGGTCCCATTCACTCGGGAATATCCCAACGCAGCTCCTAGAAGAAACGTGTTTCTGACTCGCTGAATCTCAACATAGATTCAACTCTCTTAGGTGATCGAACGCACAGCAGAGCAGTTTCAAGGAAACGTTTCTCCTGAGTTTTAGACAAAGTTTCCTGCTGTTTAGTACGGATGCCGGCATTGGGCTGGAAATACCGGTTTTGGGATTCTGCACAGAAAGGGTTTGCAAACCGCTGAATCCACACGTGAGTTTAACTCTGTCAGTTGAATGCACACATTGACAACCATTCAGTTAGATAGCTCCGTTTTGGTTTTAGAAGCAGACATTTCTCTGTACAGCCAATGGTCCCATTCACTCGGGAATATCCCAACGCAGCTCCTAGAAGAAACGTGTTTCTGACTCGCTGAATCTCAACATAGATTCAACTCTCTTAGGTGAACGAACGCACAGCAGAGCAGTTTCAAGGAAACGTTTCTCCTGAGTTTTAGACGAAGTTTCCTGCTCTTTAGTACGTATGCCGGCATTGGGCTGGAAATACCGGTTTTGGGTTATATAATACCAGCACAGAAAGGGTTTGCAAACCGCTGAATCCACACGTGAGTTTAACTCTGTCAGTTGAATGCACACATTGACAACCATTCAGTTAGATAGCTCCGTTTTGGTTTTAGAAGCAGATATTTCTCTGTAGAGCCTATGGTCCCATTCACTCGGGAATATCCCAACGCAGCTCCTAGAAGAAACGTGTTTCTGACTCGCTGAATCTCAACATAGATTCAACTCTCTTCGGTGAACGAACGCACAGCAGAGCAGTTTCAAGGAAACGTTTCTCCTGAGTCTTAGACGAAGTTTCCTGCTCTTTAGTACGTATGCCGGCATTGGGCTGGAAATACCGGTTTTGGGATTCTGCACAGAAAGGGTTTGCAAACCGCTGAATCCACACGTGAGTTTAACTCTGTCAGTTGAATGCACACATTGACAATCATTCAGTTTGATAGCACACTTTTGGTTTTAGAAGCAGATATTTCTCTGTACAGCCTATGGTCCCATTCACTCGGGAATATCCCAACGCACCTCCTAGAAGAAACGTGTTTCTGACTCGCTGAATCTCAACATAGATTCAACTCTCTTAGGTGAACGAACGCACAGCAGAGCAGTTTCAAGGAAACGTTTCTCCTGAGTTTTAGACGAAGTTTCCTGCTCTTTAGTACGTATGCCGGCATTGGGCTGGAAATACCGGTTTTGGGATTCTGCACAGAAAGGGTTTGCAAACCGCTGAATCCACACGTGAGTTTAACTCCGTCAGTTGAATGCACACATTGACAACCATTCAGTTAGATAGCTCCGTTTTGTTTTTAGAAGCAGATATTTCTCTGTACAGCCTATGGTCCCATTCACTCGGGAATATCCCAATGCAGCTCCTAGAAGAAACGTGTTTCTGACTCGCTGAATCTCAACATAGATTCAACTCTCTTAGGTGAACGAACGCACAGCAGAGCAGTTTCAAGGAAACGTTTCTCCTGAGTTTTAGACGAAGTTTCCTGCTCTTTAGTACGTATGCCGGCATTGGGCTGGAAATACCGGTTATGGGTTATATAATACCAGCACAGAAAGGGTTTGCAAACCGCTGAATCCACACGTGAGTTTAACTCTGTCAGTTGAATGCACACATTGACAACCATTCAGTTAGATAGCTCCGTTTTGGTTTTAGAAGCAGATATTTCTCTGTACAGCCTATGGTCCCATTCACTCGGGAATATCCCAATTCAGCTCCTAGAAGAAACGTGTTTCTGACTCGCTGAATCTCAACATAGATTCAACTCTCTTAGGTGAACGAACACACAGCAGAGCAGTTTCAAGGAAACGTTTCTCCTGAGTTTTAGACGAAGTTTCCTGCTCTTTAGTATGTATGCCGGCATTGGGCTGGAAATACCGGTTTTGGGTTAAATAATACCAGCACAGAAAGGGTTTGCAAACCGCTGAATCCACACGTGAGTTTAACTCTGTCAGTTGAATGCACACATTGACAACCATTCAGTTAGATAGCTCCGTTTTGGTTTTAGAAGCAGATATTTCTCTGTACAGCCTATGGTCCCATTCACTCGGGAATATCCCAACGCAGCTCCTAGAAGAAACGTGTTTCTGACTCGCTGAATCTCAACATAGATTCAACTCTCTTAGGTGAACGAACGCACAGCAGAGCAGTTTCAAGGAAACGTTTCTCCTGAGTTTTAGACGAAGTTTCCTGCTGTTTAGTACGTATGCCGGCATTGGGCTGGAAATACCGGTTTTGGGATTCTGCACAGAAAGGGTTTGCAAACCGCTGAATCCACACGTGAGTTTAACTCTGTCAGTTGAATGCACACATTGACAACCATTCAGTTTGATAGCACACTCTTGGTTTTAGAAGCAGATATTTCTCTGTACAGCCTATGGTCCCATTCACTCAGGAATATCCCAACGCAGCTCCTAGAAGAAACGTGTTTCTGACTCGCTGAATCTCAACATAGATTCACCTCTCTTAGGTGAACGAACGCACAGCAGAGCAGTTTCAAGGAAACGTTTCTCCTGAGTCTTAGACGAAGTTTCCTGCTCTTTAGTACGTATGCCGGCATTGGGCTGGAAATACCGGTTTTGGGATTCTGCACAGAAAGGGTTTGCAAACCGCTGAATCCACACGTGAGTTTAACTCTGTCAGTTGAATGCACACATTGACAACCATTCAGTTTGATAGCACACTTTTGGTTTTAGAAGCAGATATTTCTCTGTACAGCCTATGGTCCCATTCACTCGGGAATATCCCAACGCAGCTCCTAGAAGAAACGTGTTTCTGACTCGCTGAATCTCAACATAGATTCAACTCTCTTAGGTGAACGAACGCACAGCAGAGCAGTTTCAAGGAAACGTTTCTCCTGAGTTTTAGACGAAGTTTCCTGCTCTTTAGTACGTATGCCGGCATTGGGCTGGAAATACCGGTTATGGGTTATATAATACCAGCACAGAAAGGGTTTGCAAACCGCTGAATCCACACGTGAGTTTAACTCTGTCAGTTGAATGCACACATTGACAACCATTCAGTTAGATAGCTCCGTTTTGGTTTTAGAAGCAGATATTTCTCTGTACAGCCTATGGTCCCATTCACTCGGGAGTATCCCAATTCAGCTCCTAGAAGAAACGTGTTTCTGACTCGCTGAATCTCAACATAGATTCAACTCTCTTAGGTGAACGAACACACAGCAGAGCAGTTTCAAGGAAACGTTTCTCCTGAGTTTTAGACGAAGTTTCCTGCTCTTTAGTATGTATGCCGGCATTGGGCTGGAAATACCGGTTTTGGTTTAAATAATACCAGCACAGAAAGGGTTTGCAAACCGCTGAATCCACACGTGAGTTTAACTCTGTCAGTTGAATGCACACATTGACAACCATTCAGTTAGATAGCTCCGTTTTGGTTTTAGAAGCAGATATTTCTCTGTACAGCCTATGGTCCCATTCACTCGGGAATATCCCAACGCAGCTCCTAGAAGAAACGTGTTTCTGACTCGCTGAATCTCAACATAGATTCAACTCTCTTAGGTGAACGAACGCACAGCAGAGCAGTTTCAAGGAAACGTTTCTCCTGAGTTTTAGACGAAGTTTCCTGCTGTTTAGTACGTATGCCGGCATTGGGCTGGAAATACCGGTTTTGGGATTCTGCACAGAAAGGGTTTGCAAACCGCTGAATCCACACGTGAGTTTAACTCTGTCAGTTGAATGCACACATTGACAACCATTCAGTTTGATAGCACACTCTTGGTTTTAGAAGCAGATATTTCTCTGTACAGCCTATGGTCCCATTCACTCAGGAATATCCCAACGCAGCTCCTAGAAGAAACGTGTTTCTGACTCGCTGAATCTCAACATAGATTCACCTCTCTTAGGTGAACGAACGCACAGCAGAGCAGTTTCAAGGAAACGTTTCTCCTGAGTCTTAGACGAAGTTTCCTGCTCTTTAGTACGTATGCCGGCATTGGGCTGGAAATACCGGTTTTGGGATTCTGCACAGAAAGGGTTTGCAAACCGCTGAATCCACACGTGAGTTTAACTCTGTCAGTTGAATGCACACATTGACAACCATTCAGTTTGATAGCACACTTTTGGTTTTAGAAGCAGATATTTCTCTGTACAGCCTATGGTCCCATTCACTCGGGAATATCCCAACGCAGCTCCTAGAAGAAACGTGTTTCTGACTCGCTGAATCTCAACATAGATTCAACTCTCTTAGGTGAACGAACGCACAGCAGAGCAGTTTCAAGGAAACGTTTCTCCTGAGTTTTAGACGAAGTTTCCTGCTCTTTAGTACGTATGCCGGCATTGGGCTGGAAATACCGGTTTTGGGATTCTGCACAAAAAGGGTTTGCAAACCGCTGAATCCACACGTGAGTTTAACTCTGTCAGTTGAATGCACACATTGACAACCATTCAGTTAGATAGCTCCGTTTTGGTTTTAGAAGCAGATATTTCTCTGTACAGCCTATGGTCCCATTCACTCGGGAATATCCCAACGCAGATCCTAGAAGAAACGTGTTTCTGACTCGCTGAATCTCAACATAGATTCAACTCTCTTAGGTGATCGAACGCACAGCAGAGCAGTTTCAAGGAAACGTTTCTCCTGAGTTTTAGACGAAGTTTCCTGCTGTTTAGTACGGATGCCGGCATTGGGCTGGAAATACCGGTTTTGGGATTCTGCACAGAAAGGGTTTGCAAACCGCTGAATCCACACGTGAGTTTAACTCTGTCAGTTGAATGCACACATTGACAACCATTCAGTTAGATAGCTCCGTTTTGGTTTTAGAAGCAGACATTTCTCTGTACAGCCAATGGTCCCATTCACTCGGGAATATCCCAACGCAGCTCCTAGAAGAAACGTGTTTCTGACACGCTGAATCTCAACATAGATTCAACTCTCTTAGGTGAACGAACGCACAGCAGAGCAGTTTCAAGGAAACGTTTCTCCTGAGTTTTAGACGAAGTTTCCTGCTCTTTAGTACGTATGCCGGCATTGGGCTGGAAATACCGGTTTTGGGTTATATAATACCAGCACAGAAAGGGTTTGCAAACCGCTGAATCCACACGTGAGTTTAACTCTGTCAGTTGAATGCACACATTGACAACCATTCAGTTAGATAGCTCCGTTTTGGTTTTAGAAGCAGATATTTCTCTGTACAGCCTATGGTCCCATTCACTCGGGAATATCCCAACGCAGCTCCTAGAAGAAACGTGTTTCTGACTCGCTGAATCTCAACATAGATTCAACTCTCTTAGGTGAACGAACGCACAGCAGAGCAGTTTCAAGGAAACGTTTCTCCTGAGTCTTAGACGAAGTTTCCTGCTCTTTAGTACGTATGCCGGCATTGGGCTGGAAATACCGGTTTTGGGATTCTGCACAGAAAGGGTTTGCAAACCGCTGAATCCACACGTGAGTTTAACTCTGTCAGTTGAATGCACACATTGACAATCATTCAGTTTGATAGCACACTTTTGGTTTTAGAAGCAGATATTTCTCTGTACAGCCTATGGTCCCATTCACTCGGGAATATCCCAACGCACCTCCTAGAAGAAACGTGTTTCTGACTCGCTGAATCTCAACATAGATTCAACTCTCTTAGGTGAACGAACGCACAGCAGAGCAGTTTCAAGGAAACGTTTCTCCTGAGTTTTAGACGAAGTTTCCTGCTCTTTAGTACGTATGCCGGCATTGGGCTGGAAATACCGGTTTTGGGATTCTGCACAGAAAGGGTTTGCAAACCGCTGAATCCACACGTGAGTTTAACTCCGTCAGTTGAATGCACACATTGACAACCATTCAGTTAGATAGCTCCGTTTTGGTTTTAGAAGCAGATATTTCTCTGTACAGCCTATGGTCCCATTCACTCGGGAATATCCCAATGCAGCTCCTAGAAGAAACGTGTTTCTGACTCGCTGAATCTCAACATAGATTCACCTCTCTTAGGTGAACGAACGCACAGCAGAGCAGTTTCAAGGAAACGTTTCTCCTGAGTTTTAGACGAAGTTTCCTGCTCTTTAGTACGTATGCCGGCATTGGGCTGGAAATACCGGTTATGGGTTATATAATACCAGCACAGAAAGGGTTTGCAAACCGCTGTATCCACACGTGAGTTTAACTCTGTCAGTTGAATGCACACATTGACAACCATTAAGTTAGAAAGCTCCGTTTTGGTTTTAGAAGCAGATACTTCTCTGTACAGCCTATGGTCCCATTCACTCGGGAATATCCCAACGCAGCTCCTAGAAGAAACGTGTTTCTGACTCGCTGAATCTCAACACAGATTCAACTCTCTTAGGTGAACGAACGCACAGCAGAGCAGTTTCAAGGAAACGTTTCTCCTGAGTTTTAGACGAAATTTCCTGCTGTTTAGTACGGTATGCCGGCATTGGGCTGGAAATACCGGTTTTGGGATTCTGCACAGAAAGGGTTTGCAAACCGCTGAATCCACACGTCAGTTTAACTCTGTCAGTTGAATGCACACATTGACAACCATTCAGTTTGATAGCACACTTTTGGTTTTAGAAGCAGATATTTCTCTGTACAACCTATGGTCCCATTCACTCGGGAATATCCCAACGCAGCTCCTAGAAGAAACGTGTTTCTGACTCGCTGAATCTCAACATAGATTCAACTCTCTTAGGTGAACGAACGCACAGCAGAGCAGTTTCAAGGAAACGTTTCTCCTGAGTCTTAGACGAAGTTTCCTGCTCTTTAGTACGTATGCCGGCATTGGGCTGGAAATACCGGTTTTGGGATTCTGCACAGAAAGGGTTTGCAAACCGCTGAATCCACACGTGAGTTTAACTCTGTCAGTTGAATGCACACATTGACAACCATTCAGTTAGATAGCTCCGTTTTGGTTTTAGAAGCAGATATTTCTCTGTACAGCCTATGGTCCCATTCACTCGGGAATATCCCAACGCAGCTCCTAGAAGAAACGTGTTTCTGACTCGCTGAATCTCAACATAGATTCAACTCTCTTAGGTGATCGAACGCACAGCAGAGCAGTTTCAAGGAAACGTTTCTCCTGAGTTTTAGACAAAGTTTCCTGCTGTTTAGTACGGATGCCGGCATTGGGCTGGAAATACCGGTTTTGGGATTCTGCACAGAAAGGGTTTGCAAACCGCTGAATCCACACGTGAGTTTAACTCTGTCAGTTGAATGCACACATTGACAACCATTCAGTTAGATAGCTCCGTTTTGGTTTTAGAAGCAGACATTTCTCTGTACAGCCAATGGTCCCATTCACTCGGGAATATCCCAACGCAGCTCCTAGAAGAAACGTGTTTCTGACTCGCTGAATCTCAACATAGATTCAACTCTCTTAGGTGAACGAACGCACAGCAGAGCAGTTTCAAGGAAACGTTTCTCCTGAGTTTTAGACGAAGTTTCCTGCTCTTTAGTACGTATGCCGGCATTGGGCTGGAAATACCGGTTTTGGGTTATATAATACCAGCACAGAAAGGGTTTGCAAACCGCTGAATCCACACGTGAGTTTAACTCTGTCAGTTGAATGCACACATTGACAACCATTCAGTTAGATAGCTCCGTTTTGGTTTTAGAAGCAGATATTTCTCTGTACAGCCTATGGTCCCATTCACTCGGGAATATCCCAACGCAGCTCCTAGAAGAAACGTGTTTCTGACTCGCTGAATCTCAACATAGATTCAACTCTCTTAGGTGAACGAACGCACAGCAGAGCAGTTTCAAGGAAACGTTTCTCCTGAGTCTTAGACGAAGTTTCCTGCTCTTTAGTACGTATGCCGGCATTGGGCTGGAAATACCGGTTTTGGGATTCTGCACAGAAAGGGTTTGCAAACCGCTGAATCCACACGTGAGTTTAACTCTGTCAGTTGAATGCACACATTGACAATCATTCAGTTTGATAGCACACTTTTGGTTTTAGAAGCAGATATTTCTCTGTACAGCCTATGGTCCCATTCACTCGGGAATATCCCAACGCACCTCCTAGAAGAAACGTGTTTCTGACTCGCTGAATCTCAACATAGATTCAACTCTCTTAGGTGAACGAACGCACAGCAGAGCAGTTTCAAGGAAACGTTTCTCCTGAGTTTTAGACGAAGTTTCCTGCTCTTTAGTACGTATGCCGGCATTGGGCTGGAAATACCGGTTTTGGGATTCTGCACAGAAAGGGTTTGCAAACCGCTGAATCCACACGTGAGTTTAACTCCGTCAGTTGAATGCACACATTGACAACCATTCAGTTAGATAGCTCCGTTTTGGTTTTAGAAGCAGATATTTCTCTGTACAGCCTATGGTCCCATTCACTCGGGAATATCCCAATGCAGCTCCTAGAAGAAACGTGTTTCTGACTCGCTGAATCTCAACATAGATTCAACTCTCTTAGGTGAACGAACGCACAGCAGAGCAGTTTCAAGGAAACGTTTCTCCTGAGCTTTAGACGAAGTTTCCTGCTCTTTAGTACGTATGCCGGCATTGGGCTGGAAATACCGGTTATGGGTTATATAATACCAGCACAGAAAGGGTTTGCAAACCGCTGAATCCACACGTGAGTTTAACTCTGTCAGTTGAATGCACACATTGACAACCATTCAGTTAGATAGCTCCGTTTTGGTTTTAGAAGCAGATATTTCTCTGTACAGCCTATGGTCCCATTCACTCGGGAATATCCCATTTCAGCTCCTAGAAGAAACGTGTTTCTGACTCGCTGAATCTCAACATAGATTCAACTCTCTTAGGTGAACGAACGCACAGCAGAGCAGTTTCAAGGAAACGTTTCTCCTGAGTTTTAGACGAAGTTTCCTGCTGTTTAGTACGTATGCCGGCATTGGGCTGGAAATACCGGTTTTGGGATTCTGCACAGAAAGGGTTTGCAAACCGCTGAATCCACACGTGAGTTTAACTCTGTCAGTTCAATGCACACATTGACAACCATTCAGTTTGATAGCACACTTTTGGTTTTAGAAGCAGATATTTCTCTGTACATCCTATGGTCCCATTCACTCAGGAATATCCCAACGCAGCTCCTAGAAGAAACGTGTTTCTGACTCGCTGAATCTCAACATAGATTCACCTCTCTTAGGTGAACGAACGCACAGCAGAGCAGTTTCAAGGAAACGTTTCTCCTGAGTCTTAGACGAAGTTTCCTGCTCTTTAGTACGTATGCCGGCATTGGGCTGGAAATACCGGTTTTGGGATTCTGCACAGAAAGGGTTTGCAAACCGCTGAATCCACACGTGAGTTTAACTCTGTCAGTTGAATGCACACATTGACAACCATTCAGTTTGATAGCACACTTTTGGTTTTAGAAGCAGATATTTCTCTGTACAGCCTATGGTCCCATTCACTCGGGAATATCCCAACGCAGCTCCTGGAAGAAACGTGTTTCTGACTCGCTGAATCTCAACATAGATTCAACTCTCTTAGGTGAACGAACGCACAGCAGAGCAGTTTCAAGGAAACGTTTCTCCTGAGTTTTAGACGAAGTTTCCTGCTGTTTAGTACGGATGCCGGCATTGGGCTGGAAATACCGGTTTTGGGATTCTGCACAGAAAGGGTTTGCAAACCGCTGAATCCACACGTGAGTTTAACTCTGTCAGTTGAATGCACACATTGACAACCATTCAGTTAGATAGCTCCGTTTTGGTTTTAGAAGCAGACATTTCTCTGTACAGCCAATGGTCCCATTCACTCGGGAATATCCCAACGCAGCTCCTAGAAGAAACGTGTTTCTGACACGCTGAATCTCAACATAGATTCAACTCTCTTAGGTGAACGAACGCACAGCAGAGCAGTTTCAAGGAAACGTTTCTCCTGAGTTTTAGACGAAGTTTCCTGCTCTTTAGTACGTATGCCGGCATTGGGCTGGAAATACCGGTTTTGGGTTATATAATACCATCACAGAAAGGGTTTGCAAACCGCTGAATCCACACCTGAGTTTAACTCTGTCAGTTGAATGCACACATTGACAACCATTCAGTTAGATAGCTCCGTTTTGGTTTTAGAAGCAGATATTTCTCTGTACAGCCTATGGTCCCATTCACTCGGGAATATCCCAACGCAGCTCCTAGAAGAAACGTGTTTCTGACTCGCTGAATCTCAACATAGATTCAACTCTCTTAGGTGAACGAACGCACAGCAGAGCAGTTTCAAGGAAACGTTTCTCCTGAGTCTTAGACGAAGTTTCCTGCTGTTTAGTACGGATGCCGGCATTGGGCTGGAAATACCGGTTTTGGGATTCTGCACAGTAAGGGTTTGCAAACCGCTGAATCCACACGTGAGTTTAACTCTGTCAGTTGAATGCACACATTGACAACCATTCAGTTAGATAGCTCCGTTTTGGTTTTAGAAGCAGATATTTCTCTGTACAGCCTATGGTCCCATTCACTCGGGAATATCCCAACGCAGCTCCTAGAAGAAACGTGTTTCTGACTCGCTGAATCTCAACATAGATTCAACTCTCTTAGGTGAACGAACGCACAGCAGAGCAGTTTCAAGGAAACGTTTCTCCTGAGTTTTAGACGAAGTTTCCTGCTGTTTAGTACGGATGCCGGCATTGGGCTGGAAATACCGGTTTTGGGATTCTGCACAGAAAGGGTTTGCAAACCGCTGAATCCACACGTGAGTTTAACTCTGTCAGTTGAATGCACACATTGACAACCATTCAGTTAGATAGCTCCGTTTTGGTTTTAGAAGCAGATATTTCTCTGTACAGCCTATGGTCCCATTCACTCGGGAATATCCCAACGCAGCTCCTAGCATAAACGTGTTTCTGACTCGCTGAATCTCAACATAGTTTCAACTCTCTTAGGTGAACGAACGCACAGCAGAGCAGTTTCAAGGAAACGTTTCTCCTGAGTTTTAGACGAAGTTTCCTGCTGTTTAGTACGTATGCCGGCATTGGGCTGGAAATACCGGTTTTGGGTTATATAATACCAGCACAGAAAGGGTTTGCAAACCGCTGAATCCACACGTGAGTTTAACTCTGTCAGTTGAATGCACACATTGACAACCATTCAGTTAGATAGCTCCGTTTTGGTTTTAGAAGCAGATATTTCTCTGTACAGCCTATGGTCCCATTCACTCGGGAATATCCCAACGCAGCTCCTAGAAGAAACGTATTTCTGACTCCCTGAATCTCAACATAGATTCAACTCTCTTAGGTGAACGAACGCACAGCAGAGCAGTTTCAAGGAAACGTTTCTCCTGAGTTTTAGACGAAGTTTCCTGCTGTTTAGTACGGATGCCGGCATTGGGCTGGAAATACCGGTTTTGGGATTCTGCACAGAAAGGGTTTGCAAACCGCTGAATCCACACGTGAGTTTAACTCTGTCAGTTCAATGCACACATTGACAACCATTCAGTTTGATAGCACACTTTTGGTTTTAGAAGCAGATAATTCTCTGTACAGCCTATGGTCCCATTCACTCGGGAATATCCCAACGCAGCTCCTAGAAGAAACGTGTTTCTGACTCGCTGAATCTCAACATAGATTCAACTCTCTTAGGTGAACGAACGCACAGCAGAGCAGTTTCAAGGAAACGTTTCTCCTGAGTCTTAGACGAAGTTTCCTGCTCTTTAGTACGTATGCCGGCATTGGGCTGGAAATACCGGTTTTGGGATTCTGCACAGAAAGGGTTTGCAAACCGCTGAATCCACACGTGAGTTTAACTCTGTCAGTTGAATGCACACATTGACAACCATTCAGTTTGATAGCACACTTTTGGTTTTAGAAGCAGATATTTCTCTGTACAGCCTATGGTCCCATTCACTCGGGAATATCCCAACGCACCTCCTAGAAGAAACGTGTTTCTGACTCGCTGAATCTCAACATAGATTCAACTCTCTTAGGTGATCGAACGCACAGCAGAGCAGTTTCAAGGAAACGTTTCTCCTGAGTTTTAGACGAAGTTTCCTGCTGTTTAGTACGGTTGCCGGCATTGGGCTCGAAATACCGGTTTTGGGATTCTGCACAGAAAGGGTTTGCAAACCGCTGAATCCACACGTGAGTTTAACTCTGTCAGTTGAATGCACACATTGACAACCATTCAGTTTGATAGCACACTTTTGGTTTTAGAAGCAGATATTTCTCTGTACAGCCTATGGTCCCATTCACTCGGGAATATCCCAACGCAGCTCCTAGAAGAAGCGTGTTTCTGACTCGCTGAATCTCAACATAGATTCAACTCTCTTAGGTGAACGAACGCACAGCAGAGCAGTTTCAAGGAAACGTTTCTCCTGAGTTTTAGACGAAGTTTCCTGCTCTTTAGTACGTATGCCGGCATTGGGCTGGAAATACCGGTTTTGGGATTCTGCACAGAAAGGGTTTGCAAACCGCTGAATCCACACGTGAGTTTAACTCTGTCAGTTGAATGCACACATTGACAACCATTCAGTTAGATAGCTCCGTTTTGGTTTTAGAAGCAGATATTTCTCTGTACAGCCTATGGTCCCATTCACTCGGGAATATCCCAATGCAGCTCCTAGAAGAAACGTGTTTCTGACTCGCTGAATCTCAACATAGATTCAACTCTCTTAGGTGAACGAACGCACAGCAGAGCAGTTTCAAGGAAACGTTTCTCCTGAGCTTTAGACGAAGTTTCCTGCTCTTTAGTACGTATGCCGGCATTGGGCTGGAAATACCGGTTATGGGTTATATAATACCAGCACAGAAAGGGTTTGCAAACCGCTGAATCCACACGTGAGTTTAACTCTGTCAGTTGAATGCACACATTGACAACCATTCAGTTAGATAGCTCCGTTTTGGTTTTAGAAGCAGATATTTCTCTGTACAGCCTATGGTCCCATTCACTCGGGAATATCCCATTTCAGCTCCTAGAAGAAACGTGTTTCTGACTCGCTGAATCTCAACATAGATTCAACTCTCTTAGGTGAACGAACGCACAGCAGAGCAGTTTCAAGGAAACGTTTCTCCTGAGTTTTAGACGAAGTTTCCTGCTCTTTAGTACGTATGCCGGCATTGGGCTGGAAATACCGGTTTTGGGATTCTGCACAGAAAGGGTTTGCAAACCGCTGAATCCACACGTGAGTTTAACTCTGTCAGTTGAATGCACACATTGACAACCATTCAGTTTGATAGCACACTTTTGGTTTTAGAAGCAGATATTTCTCTGTACAGCCTATGGTCCCATTCACTCGGGAATATCCCAACGCAGCTCCTGGAAGAAACGTGTTTCTGACTCGCTGAATCTCAACATAGATTCAACTCTCTTAGGTGAACGAACGCACAGCAGAGCAGTTTCAAGGAAACGTTTCTCCTGAGTTTTAGACGAAGTTTCCTGCTGTTTAGTACGGATGCCGGCATTGGGCTGGAAATACCGGTTTTGGGATTCTGCACAGAAAGGGTTTGCAAACCGCTGAATCCACACGTGAGTTTAACTCTGTCAGTTGAATGCACACATTGACAACCATTCAGTTAGATAGCTCCGTTTTGGTTTTAGAAGCAGACATTTCTCTGTACAGCCAATGGTCCCATTCACTCGGGAATATCCCAACGCAGCTCCTAGAAGAAACGTGTTTCTGACACGCTGAATCTCAACATAGATTCAACTCTCTTAGGTGAACGAACGCACAGCAGAGCAGTTTCAAGGAAACGTTTCTCCTGAGTTTTAGACGAAGTTTCCTGCTCTTTAGTACGTATGCCGGCATTGGGCTGGAAATACCGGTTTTGGGTTATATAATACCAGCACAGAAAGGGTTTGCAAACCGCTGAATCCACACGTGAGTTTAACTCTGTCAGTTGAATGCACACATTGACAACCATTCAGTTAGATAGCTCCGTTTTGGTTTTAGAAGCAGATATTTCTCTGTACAGCCTATGGTCCCATTCACTCGGGAATATCCCAACGCAGCTCCTAGAAGAAACGTGTTTCTGACTCGCTGAATCTCAACATAGATTCAACTCTCTTAGGTGAACGAACGCACAGCAGAGCAGTTTCAAGGAAACGTTTCTCCTGAGTCTTAGACGAAGTTTCCTGCTGTTTAGTACGGATGCCGGCATTGGGCTGGAAATACCGGTTTTGGGATTCTGCACAGTAAGGGTTTGCAAACCGCTGAATCCACACGTGAGTTTAACTCTGTCAGTTGAATGCACACATTGACAACCATTCAGTTAGATAGCTCCGTTTTGGTTTTAGAAGCAGATATTTCTCTGTACAGCCTATGGTCCCATTCACTCGGGAATATCCCAATGCAGCTCCTAGAAGAAACGTGTTTCTGACTCGCTGAATCTCAACATAGATTCAACTCTCTTAGGTGAACGAACGCACAGCAGAGCAGTTTCAAGGAAACGTTTCTCCTGAGCTTTAGACGAAGTTTCCTGCTCTTTAGTACGTATGCCGGCATTGGGCTGGAAATACCGGTTATGGGTTATATAATACCAGCACAGAAAGGGTTTGCAAACCGCTGAATCCACACGTGAGTTTAACTCTGTCAGTTGAATGCACACATTGACAACCATTCAGTTTGATAGCACACTTTTGGTTTTAGAAGCAGATATTTCTCTGTACAGCCTATGGTCCCATTCACTCGGGAATATCCCAACGCACCTCCTAGAAGAAACGTGTTTCTGACTCGCTGAATCTCAACATAGATTCAACTCTCTTAGGTGATCGAACGCACAGCAGAGCAGTTTCAAGGAAACGTTTCTCCTGAGTTTTAGACGAAGTTTCCTGCTGTTTAGTACGGTTGCCGGCATTGGGCTCGAAATACCGGTTTTGGGATTCTGCACAGAAAGGGTTTGCAAACCGCTGAATCCACACGTGAGTTTAACTCTGTCAGTTGAATGCACACATTGACAACCATTCAGTTTGATAGCACACTTTTGGTTTTAGAAGCAGATATTTCTCTGTACAGCCTATGGTCCCATTCACTCGGGAATATCCCAACGCAGCTCCTAGAAGAAGCGTGTTTCTGACTCGCTGAATCTCAACATAGATTCAACTCTCTTAGGTGAACGAACGCACAGCAGAGCAGTTTCAAGGAAACGTTTCTCCTGAGTTTTAGACGAAGTTTCCTGCTCTTTAGTACGTATGCCGGCATTGGGCTGGAAATACCGGTTTTGGGATTCTGCACAGAAAGGGTTTGCAAACCGCTGAATCCACACGTGAGTTTAACTCTGTCAGTTGAATGCACACATTGACAACCATTCAGTTAGATAGCTCCGTTTTGGTTTTAGAAACAGATATTTCTCTGTACAGCCTATGGTCCCATTCACTCGGGAATATCCCAGCGCAGCTCCTAGCATAAACGTGTTTCTGACTCGGTGAATCTCAACATAGATTCAACTCTCTTAGGTGAACGAACGCACAGCAGAGCAGTTTCAAGGAAACGTTTCTCCTGAGTTTTAGACGAAGTTTCCTGCTCTTTAGTACGTATGCCGGCATTGGGCTGGAAATACCGGTTTTGGGATTCTGCACAGAAAGGGTTTGCAAACCGCTGAATCCACACGTGAGTTTAACTCTGTCAGTTGAATGCACACATTGACAACCATTCAGTTAGATAGCTCCGTTTTGGTTTTAGAAGCAGATATTTCTCTGTACAGCCTATGGTCCCATTCACTCGGGAATATCCCAATGCAGCTCCTAGAAGAAACGTGTTTCTGACTCGCTGAATCTCAACATAGATTCAACTCTCTTAGGTGAACGAACGCACAGCAGAGCAGTTTCAAGGAAACGTTTCTCCTGAGTTTTAGACGAAGTTTCCTGCTGTTTAGTACGGATGCCGGCATTGGGCTGGAAATACCGGTTTTGGGATTCTGCACAGAAAGGGTTTGCAAACCGCTGAATCCACACGTGAGTTTAACTCTGTCAGTTGAATGCACACATTGACAACCATTCAGTTAGATAGGTCCGTTTTGGTTTCAGAAGCAGATATTTCTCTGTACAGCCTATGGTCCCATTCACTCGGGAATATCCCAATTCAGCTCCTAGAAGAAACGTGTTTCTGACTCGCTGAATCTCAACATAGATTCAACTCTCTTAGGTGAACGAACGCACAGCAGAGCAGTTTCAAGGAAACGTTTCTCCTGAGTTTTAGACGAAGTTTCCTGCTCTTTAGTACGTATGCCGGCATTGGGCTGGAAATACCGGTTTTGGGTTAAATAATACCAGCACAGAAAGGGTTTGCAAACCGCTGAATCCACACGTGAGTTTAACTCTGTCAGTTGAATGCACACATTGACAACCATTCAGTTAGATAGCTCCATTTTGGTTTTAGAAGCAGATATTTCTCTGTACAGCCTATGGTCCCATTCACTCGGGAATATCCCAACGCAGCTCCTAGAAGAAACGTGTTTCTGACTCGCTGAATCTCAACATAGATTCAACTCTCTTCGGTGAACGAACGCACAGCAGAGCAGTTTCAAGGAAACGTTTCTCCTGAGTTTTAGACGAAGTTTCCTGCTGTTTAGTACGTATGCCGGCATTGGGCTGGAAATACCGGTTTTGGGATTCTGCACAGAAAGGGTTTGCAAACCGCTGAATCCACACGTGAGTTTAACTCTGTCAGTTGAATGCACACATTGACAACCATTCAGTTAGATAGCTCCGTTTTGGTTTTAGAAGCAGATATTTCTCTGTACAGCCTATGGTCCCATTTACTCGGGAATATCCCAACGCAGTTCCTAGAAGAAACGTGTTTCTGACTCGCTGAATCTCAACATAGATTCAAATCTCTTAGGTGAACGAACGCACAGCAGAGCAGTTTCAAGGAAACGTTTCTCCTGAGTTTTAGACGAAGTTTCCTGCTCTTTAGTACGTATGCCGGCATTGGGCTGGAAATACCGGTTTTGGGTTAAATAATACCAGCACAGAAAGGGTTTGCAAACCGCTGAATCCACACGTGAGTTTAACTCTGTCAGTTGAATGCACACATTGACAACCATTCAGTTAGATAGCTCCGTTTTGGTTTTAGAAGCAGATATTTCTCTGTACAGCCTATGGTCCCATTCACTCGGGAATATCCCAACGCAGCTCCTAGAAGAAACGTGTTTCTGACTCGCTGAATCTCAACATAGATTCAACTCTCTTAGGTGAACGAACGCACAGCAGAGCAGTTTCAAGGAAACGTTTCTCCTGAGTTTTAGACGAAGTTTCCTGCTGTTTAGTACGGATGCCGGCATTGGGCTGGAAATACCGGTTTTGGGATTCTGCACAGAAAGGGTTTGCAAACCGCTGAATCCACACGTGAGTTTAACTCTGTCAGTTGAATGCACACATTGACAACCATTCAGTTAGATAGGTCCGTTTTGGTTTTAGAAGCAGATATTTCTCTGTACATCCTATGGTCCCATTCACTCGGGAATATCCCAATTCAGCTCCTAGAAGAAACGTGTTTCTGACTCGCTGAATCTCAACATAGATTCAACTCTCTTAGGTGAACGAACGCACAGGAGAGCAGTTTCAAGGAAACGTTTCTCCTGAGTTTTAGACGAAGTTTCCTGCTGTTTAGTACGGATGCCGGCATTGGGCTGGAAATACCGGTTTTGGGATTCTGCACAGTAAGGGTTTGCAAACCGCTGAATCCACACGTGAGTTTAACTCTGTCAGTTGAATGCACACATTGACAACCATTCAGTTAGATAGCTCCGTTTTGGTTTTAGAAGCAGATATTTCTCTGTACAGCCTATGGTCCCATTCACTCGGGAATATCCCAACGCAGCTCCTAGAAGAAACGTGTTTCTGACTCGCTGAATCTCAACATAGATTCAACTCTCTTAGGTGAACGAACGCACAGCAGAGCAGTTTCAAGGAAACGTTTCTCCTGAGTTTTAGACGAAGTTTCCTGCTGTTTAGTACGGATGCCGGCATTGGGCTGGAAATACCGGTTTTGGGATTCTGCACAGAAAGGGTTTGCAAACCGCTGAATCCACACGTGAGTTTAACTCTGTCAGTTGAATGCACACATTGACAACCATTCAGTTAGATAGCTCCGTTTTGGTTTTAGAAGCAGATATTTCTCTGTACAGCCTATGGTCCCATTCACTCGGGAATATCCCAACGCAGCTCCTAGCATAAACGTGTTTCTGACTCGCTGAATCTCAACATAGTTTCAACTCTCTTAGGTGAACGAACGCACAGCAGAGCAGTTTCAAGGAAACGTTTCTCCTGAGTTTTAGACGAAGTTTCCTGCTCTTTAGTACGTATGCCGGCATTGGGCTGGAAATACCGGTTTTGGGTTATATAATACCAGCACAGAAAGGGTTTGCAAACCGCTGAATCCACACGTGAGTTTAACTCTGTCAGTTGAATGCACACATTGACAACCATTCAGTTAGATAGCTCCGTTTTGGTTTTAGAAGCAGATATTTCTCTGTACAGCCTATGGTCCCATTCACTCGGGAATATCCCAACGCAGCTCCTAGAAGAAACGTGTTTCTGACTCGCTGAATCTCAACATAGATTCAACTCTCTTAGGTGAACGAACGCACAGCAGAGCAGTTTCAAGGAAACGTTTCTCCTGAGTTTTAGACGAAGTTTCCTGCTGTTTAGTACGGATGCCGGCATTGGGCTGGAAATACCGGTTTTGGGATTCTGCACAGAAAGGGTTTGCAAACCGCTGAATCCACACGTGAGTTTAACTCTGTCAGTTCAATGCACACATTGACAACCATTCAGTTTGATAGCACACTTTTGGTTTTAGAAGCAGATAATTCTCTGTACAGCCTATGGTCCCATTCACTCGGGAATATCCCAACGCAGCTCCTAGAAGAAACGTGTTTCTGACTCGCTGAATCTCAACATAGATTCAACTCTCTTAGGTGAACGAACGCACAGCAGAGCAGTTTCAAGGAAACGTTTCTCCTGAGTCTTAGACGAAGTTTCCTGCTCTTTAGTACGTATGCCGGCATTGGGCTGGAAATACCGGTTTTGGGATTCTGCACAGAAAGGGTTTGCAAACCGCTGAATCCACACGTGAGTTTAACTCTGTCAGTTGAATGCACACATTGACAACCATTCAGTTAGATAGCTCCGTTTTGGTTTTAGAAGCAGATATTTCTCTGTACAGCCTATGGTCCCATTCACTCGGGAATATCCCAACGCACCTCCTAGAAGAAACGTGTTTCTGACTCGCTGAATCTCAACATAGATTCAACTCTCTTAGGTGAACGAACGCACAGCAGAGCAGTTTCAAGGAAACGTTTCTCCTGAGTTTTAGACGAAGTTTCCTGCTGTTTAGTACGGATGCCGGCATTGGGCTGGAAATACCGGTTTTGGGATTCTGCACAGAAAGGGTTTGCAAACCGCTGAATCCACACGTGAGTTTAACTCTGTCAGTTGAATGCACACATTGACAACCATTCAGTTAGATAGCTCCGTTTTGGTTTTAGAAGCAGATATTTCTCTGTACAGCCTATGGTCCCATTCACTCGGGAATATCCCAACGCAGCTCCTAGAAGAAGCGTGTTTCTGACTCGCTGAATCTCAACATAGATTCAACTCTCTTAGGTGAACGAACGCACAGCAGAGCAGTTTCAAGGAAACGTTTCTCCTGAGTTTTAGACGAAGTTTCCTGCTCTTTAGTACGTATGCCGGCATTGGGCTGGAAATACCGGTTTTGGGATTCTGCACAGAAAGGGTTTGCAAACCGCTGAATCCACACGTGAGTTTAACTCTGTCAGTTGAATGCACACATTGACAACCATTCAGTTATATAGCTCCGTTTTGGTTTTAGAAGCAGATATTTCTCTGTACAGCCTATGGTCCCATTCACTCGGGAATATCCCAACGGAGCTCCTAGAAGAAACTTGTTTCTGACTCGCTGAATCTCAACATAGATTCAACTCTCTTAGGTGAACGAACGCACAGCAGAGCAGTTTCAAGGAAACGTTTCTCCTGAGTTTTAGACGAAGTTTCCTGCTGTATAGTACGGATGCCGGCATTGGGCTGGAAATACCGGTTTTGGGATTCTGCACAGAAAGGGTTTGCAAACCGCTGAATCCAAACGTGAGTTTAACTCTGTCAGTTGAATGCACACATTGACAACCATTCAGTTAGATAGCTCCGTTTTGGTTTTAGAAACAGATATTTCTCTGTACAGCCTATGGTCCCATTCACTCGGGAATATCCCAACGCAGCTCCTAGCATAAACGTGTTTCTGACTCGGTGAATCTCAACATAGATTCAACTCTCTTAGGTGAACGAACGCACAGCAGAGCAGTTTCAAGGAAACGTTTCTCCTGAGTTTTAGACGAAGTTTCCTGCTCTTTAGTACGTATGCCGGCATTGGGCTGGAAATACCGGTTTTGGGATTCTGCACAGAAAGGGTTTGCAAACCGCTGAATCCACACGTGAGTTTAACTCTGTCAGTTGAATGCACACATTGACAACCATTCAGTTAGATAGCTCCGTTTTGGTTTTAGAAGCAGATATTTCTCTGTACAGCCTATGGTCCCATTCACTCGGGAATATCCCAACGCAGCTCCTAGAAGAAACGTGTTTCTGACTCGCTGAATCTCAACATAGATTCAACTCTCTTAGGTGAACGAACGCACAGCAGAGCAGTTTCAAGGAAACGTTTCTCCTGAGTTTTAGACGAAGTTTCCTGCTGTTTAGTACGGATGCCGGCATTGGGCTGGAAATACCGGTTTTGGGATTCTGCACAGAAAGGGATTGCAAACCGCTGAATCCACACGTGAGTTTAACTCTGTCAGTTGAATGCACACATTGACAACCATTCAGTTAGATAGGTCCGTTTTGGTTTTAGAAGCAGATATTTCTCTGTACAGCCTATGGTCCCATTCACTCGGGAATATCCCAATTCAGCTCCTAGAAGAAACGTGTTTCTGACTCGCTGAATCTCAACATAGATTCAACTCTCTTAGGTGAACGAACGCACAGCAGAGCAGTTTCAAGGAAACGTTTCTCCTGAGTTTTAGACGAAGTTTCCTGCTCTTTAGTACGTATGCCGGCATTGGGCTGGAAATACCGGTTTTGGGTTAAATAATACCAGCACAGAAAGGGTTTGCAAACCGCTGAATCCACACGTGAGTTTAACTCTGTCAGTTGAATGCACACATTGACAACCATTCAGTTAGATAGCTCCGTTTTGGTTTTAGAAGCAGATATTTCTCTGTACAGCCTATGGTCCCATTCACTCGGGAATATCCCAACGCAGCTCCTAGAAGAAACGTGTTTCTGACTCGCTGAATCTCAACATAGATTCAACTCTCTTCGGTGAACGAACGCACAGCAGAGCAGTTTCAAGGAAACGTTTCTCCTGAGTTTTAGACGAAGTTTCCTGCTGTTTAGTACGTATGCCGGCATTGGGCTGGAAATACCGGTTTTGGGATTCTGCACAGAAAGGGTTTTCAAACCGCTGAATCCACACGTGAGTTTAACTCTGTCAGTTGAATGCACACATTGACAACCATTCAGTTAGATAGCTCCGTTTTGGTTTTAGAAGCAGATATTTCTCTGTACAGCCTATGGTCCCATTCACTCGGGAATATCCCAACGCAGCTCCTAGAAGAAACGTGTTTCTGACTCGCTGAATCTCAACATAGATTCAAATCTCTTAGGTGAACGAACGCACAGCAGAGCAGTTTCAAGGAAACGTTTCTCCTGAGTTTTAGACGAAGTTTCCTGCTATTTAGTACGTATGCCGGCATTGGGCTGGAAATACCGGTTTTGGGTTATATAATACCAGCACAGAAAGGGTTTGCAAACCGCTGAATCCACACGTGAGTTTAACTCTGTCAGTTGAATGCACACATTGACAACCATTCAGTTAGATAGCTCCATTTTGGTTTTAGAAGCAGATATTTCTCTGTACAGCCTATGGTCCCATTCACTCGGGAATATCCCAACGCAGCTCCTAGAAGGAACGTGTTTCTCACTCGCTGAATCTCAACATAGATTCAACTCTCTTCGGTGAACGAACGCACAGCAGAGCAGTTTCAAGGAAACGTTTCTCCTGAGTTTTAGACGAAGTTTCCTGCTGTTTAGTACGTATGCCGGCATTGGGCTGGAAATACCGGTTTTGGGATTCTGCACAGAAAGGGTTTTCAAACCGCTGAATCCACACGTGAGTTTAACTCTGTCAGTTGAATGCACACATTGACAACCATTCAGTTAGATATCTCCGTTTTGGTTTTAGAAGCAGATATTTCTCTGTACAGCCTATGGTCCCATTCACTCGGGAATATCCCAACGCAGCTCCTAGAAGAAACGTGTTTCTGACTCGCTGAATCTCAACATAGATTCAAATCTCTTAGGTGAACGAACGCACAGCAGAGCAGTTTCAAGGAAACGTTTCTCCTGAGTTTTAGACGAAGTTTCCTGCTCTTTAGTACGTATGCCGGCATTGGGCTGGAAATACCGGTTTTGGGTTATATAATACCATCACAGAAAGGGTTTGCAAACCGCTGAATCCACACGTGAGTTTAACTCTGTCAGTTGAATGCACACATTGACAACCATTCAGTTAGATAGCTCCATTTTGGTTTTAGAAGCAGATATTTCTCTGTACAGCCTATGGTCCCATTCACTCGGGAATATCCCAACGCAGCTCCTAGAAGAAACGTGCTTCTGACTCGCTGAATCTCAACATAGATTCAACTCTCTTCGGTGAACGAACGCACAGCAGAGCAGTTTCAAGGAAACGTTTCTCCTGAGTTTTAGACGAAGTTTCCTGCTGTTTAGTACGTATGCCGGCATTGGGCTGGAAATACCGGTTTTGGGATTCTGCACAGAAAGGGTTTTCAAACCGCTGAATCCACACGTGAGTTTAACTCTGTCAGTTGAATGCACACATTGACAACCATTCAGTTAGATAGCTCCGTTTTGGTTTTAGAAGCAGATATTTCTCTGTACAGCCTATGGTCCCATTCACTCAGGAATATCCCAACGCAGCTCCTAGAAGAAACGTGTTTCTGACTCGCTGAATCTCAACATAGATTCAACTCTCTTAGGTGAACGAACGCACAGCAGAGCAGTTTCAAGGAAACGTTTCTCCTGAGTTTTAGACGAAGTTTCCTGCTCTTTAGTACGTATGCCGGCATTGGGCTGGAAATACCGGTTTTGGGTTATATAATACCAGCACAGAAAGGGTTTGCAAACCGCTGAATCCACACGTGAGTTAAACTCTGTCAGTTGAATGCACACATTGACAACCATTCAGTTAGATAGCTCCATTTTGGTTTTAGAAGCAGATATTTCTCTGTACAGCCTATGGTCCCATTCACTCGGGAATATCCCAACGCAGCTCCTAGAAGAAACGTGTTTCTGACTCGCTGAATCTCAACATAGATTCAACTCTCTTAGGTGAACGAACGCACAGCAGAGCAGTTTCAAGGAAACGTTTCTCCTGAGTTTTAGACGAAGTTTCCTGCTGTTTAGTACGGATGCCGGCATTGGGCTGGAAATACCGGTTTTGGGATTCTGCACAGAAAGGGTTTGCAAACCGCTGAATCCACACGTGAGTTTAACTCTGTCAGTTGAATGCACACATTGACAACCATTCAGTTAGATAGGTCCGTTTTGGTTTTAGAAGCAGATATTTCTCTGTACAGCCTATGGTCCCATTCACTCGGGAATATCCCAATTCAGCTCCTAGAAGAAACGTGTTTCTGACTCGCTGAATCTCAACATAGATTCAACTCTCTTAGGTGAGCGAACGCACAGCAGAGCAGTTTCAAGGAAACGTTTCTCCTGAGTTTTAGACGAAGTTTCCTGCTCTTTAGTACGTATGCCGGCATTGGGCTGGAAATACCGGTTTTGGGTTAAATAATACCAGCACAGAAAGGGTTTGCAAACCGCTGAATCCACACGTGAGTTTAACTCTGTCAGTTGAATGCACACATTGACAACCATTCAGTTAGATAGCTCCGTTTTGGTTTTAGAAGCAGATATTTCTCAGTACAGCCTATGGCCCCATTCACTCGGGAATATCCCAACGCAGCTCCTAGAAGAAACGTGTTTCTGACTCGCTGAATCTCAACATAGATTCAACTCTCTTCGGTGAACGAACGCACAGCAGAGCAGTTTCAAGGAAACGTTTCTCCTGAGTTTTAGACGAAGTTTCCTGCTGTTTAGTACGTATGCCGGCATTGGGCTGGAAATACCGGTTTTGGGATTCTGCACAGAAAGGGTTTGCAAACCGCTGAATCCACACGTGAGTTTAACTCTGTCAGTTGAATGCACACATTGACAACCATTCAGTTAGATAGCTCCGTTTTGGTTTTAGAAGCAGATATTTCTCTGTACAGCCTATGGTCCCATTCACTCGGGAATATCCCAACGCAGCTCCTAGAAGAAACGTGTTTCTGAGTCGCTGAATCTCAACATAGATTCAAATCTCTTAGGTGAACGAACGCACAGCAGAGCAGTTTCAAGGAAACGTTTCTCCTGAGTTTTAGACGAAGTTTCCTGCTCTTTAGTACGTATGCCGGCATTGGGCTGGAAATACCGGTTTTGGGTTATATAATACCAGCACAGAAAGGGTTTGCAAACCGCTGAATCCACACGTGAGTTTAACTCTGTCAGTTGAATGCACACATTGACAACCATTCAGTTAGATAGCTCCGTTTTGGTTTTAGAAGCAGATATTTCTCTGTACAGCCTATGGTCCCATTCACTCGGGAATATCCCAACGCAGCTCCTAGAAGAAACGTGTTTCTGACTCGCTGAATCTCAACATAGATTCAACTCTCTTAGGTGAACGAACGCACAGCAGAGCAGTTTCAAGGAAACGTTTCTCCTGAGTTTTAGACGAAGTTTCCTGCTGTTTAGTACGGATGCCGGCATTGGGCTGGAAATACCGGTTTTGGGATTCTGCACAGAAAGGGTTTGCAAACCGCTGAATCCACACGTGAGTTTAACTCTGTCAGTTCAATGCACACATTGACAACCATTCAGTTAGATAGGTCCGTTTTGGTTTTAGAAGCAGATATTTCTCTGTACAGCCTATGGTCCCATTCACTCGGGAATATCCCAACGCAGCTCCTAGAAGAAACGTGTTTCTGACTCGCTGAATCTCAACATAGATTCAACTCTCTTAGGTGAACGAACGCACAGCAGAGCAGTTTCAAGGAAACGTTTCTCCTGAGTCTTAGACGAAGTTTCCTGCTCTTTAGTACGTATGCCGGCATTGGGCTGGAAATACCGGTTTTGGGATTCTGCACAGAAAGGGTTTGCAAACCGCTGAATCCACACGTGAGTTTAACTCTGTCAGTTGAATGCACACATTGACAACCATTCAGTTTGATAGCACACTTTTGGTTTTAGAAGCAGATATTTCTCTGTACAGCCTATGGTCCCATTCACTCGGGAATATCCCAACGCACCTCCTAGAAGAAACGTGTTTCTGACTCGCTGAATCTCAACATAGATTCAATTCTCTTAGGTGAACGAACGCACAGCAGAGCAGTTTCAAGGAAACGTTTCTCCTGAGTCTTAGACGAAGTTTCCTGCTCTTTAGTACCTATGCCGGCATTGGGCTGGAAATACCGGTTTTGGGATTCTGCACAGAAAGGGTTTGCAAACCGCTGAATCCACACGTGAGTTTAACTCTGTCAGTTGAATGCACACATTGACAACCATTCAGTTAGATAGCTCCGTTTTGGTTTTAGAAGCAGATATTTCTCTGTACATCCTATGGTCCCATTCACTCGGGAATATCCCAATGCAGCTCCTAGAAGAAACGTGTTTCTGACTCGCTGAATCTCAACATAGATTCAACTCTCTTAGGTGAACGAACGCACAGCAGAGCAGTTTCAAGGAAACGTTTCTCCTGAGTTTTAGACGAAGTTTCCTGCTCTTTAGTACGTATGCCGGCATTGGGCTGGAAATACCGGTTTTGGGTTATATAATACCAGCACAGAAAGGGTTTGCAAACCGCTGAATCCACACGTGAGTTTAACTCTGTCAGTTGAATGCACACATTGACAACCATTCAGTTAGATAGCTCCGTTTTGGTTTTAGAAGCAGATACTTCTCTGTACAGCCTATGGTCCCATTCACTCGGGAATATCCCAACGCAGCTCCTAGAAGAAACGTGTTTCTGACTCGCTGAATCTCAACATAGATTCAACTCTCTTAGGTGAACGAACGCACAGCAGAGCAGTTTCAAGGAAACGTTTCTCCTGAGTTTTAGACGAAGTTTCCTGCTGTTTAGTACGGATGCCGGCATTGGGCTGGAAATACCGGTTTTGGGATTCTGCACAGAAAGGGTTTGCAAACCGCTGAATCCACACGTGAGTTTACCTCTGTCAGTTGAATGCACACATTGACAACCATTCAGTTTGATAGCACCCTTTTGGTTTTAGAAGCAGATATTTCTCTGTACAGCCTATGGTCCCATTCACTCGGGAATATCCCAACGCAGCTCCTAGAAGAAACGTGTTTCTGACTCGCTGAAACTCAACATAGATTCAACTCTCTTAGGTGAACGAACGCACAGCAGAGCAGTTTCAAGGAAACGTTTCTCCTGAGTCTTAGACGAAGTTTCCTGCTCTTCAGTACGTATGCCGGCATTGGGCTGGAAATACCGGTTTTGGGATTCTGCACAGAAAGGGTTTGCAAACCGCTGAATCCACACGTGAGTTTAACTCTGTCAGTTGAATGCACACATTGACAACCATTCAGTTTGATAGCACACTTTTGGTTTTAGGAGCAGATATTTCTCTGTACAGCCTATGGTCCCATTCACTCGGGAATATCCCAACGCACCTCCTAGAAGAAACGTGTTTCTGACTCGCTGAATCTCAACATAGATTCAACTCTCTTAGGTGATCGAACGCACAGCAGAGCAGTTTCAAGGAAACGTTTCTCCTGAGTTTTAGACGAAGTTTCCTGCTGTTTAGTACGGATGCCGGCATTGGGCTGGAAATACCGGTTTTGGGATTCTGCACAGAAAGGGTTTGCAAACCGCTGAATCCACACGTTAGTTTAGCTCTGTCAGTTGAATGCACACATTGACAACCATTCAGTTAGATAGCTCCGTTTTGGTTTTAGAAGCAGATATTTCTCTGTACAGCCTATGGTCCCATTCACTCGGGAATATCCCAACGCAGCTCCTAGAAGAAACGTGTTTCTGACTCGCTGAATCTCAACATAGATTCAACTCTCTTAGATGAACGAACGCACAGCAGAGCAGTTTCAAGGAAACGTTTCTCCTGAGTTTTAGACGAAGTTTCCTGCTCTTTAGGACGTATGCCGGCATTGGGCTGGAAATACCGGTTTTGGGATTCTGCACAGAAAGGGTTTGCAAACCGCTGAATCCACACGTGAGTTTAACTCTGTCAGTTGAATGCACACATTGACAACCATTCAGTTAGATAGCTCCGTTTTGGTTTTAGAAGCAGATATTTCTCTGTACAGCCTATGGTCCCATTCACTCGGGAATATCCCAACGCACCTCCTAGAAGAAACGTGTTTCTGACTCGCTGAATCTCAACATAGATTCAACTCTCTTAGGTGATCGAACGCACAGCAGAGCAGTTTCAAGGAAACGTTTCTCCTGAGTTTTAGACGAAGTTTCCTGCTGTTTAGTACGGATGCCGGCATTGGGCTGGAAATACCGGTTTTGGGATTCTGCACAGAAAGGGTTTGCAAACCGCTGAATCCACACGTGAGTTTAACTCTGTCAGTTGAATGCACACATTGACAACCATTCAGTTAGATAGCTCCGTTTTGGTTTTAGAAGCAGATATTTCTCTGTACAGCCTATGGTCCCATTCACTCGGGAATATCCCAACGCAGCTCCTAGAAGAAACGTGTTTCTGACTCGCTGAATCTCAACATAGATTCAACTCTCTTAGGTGAACGAACGCACAGCAGAGCAGTTTCAAGGAAACGTTTCTCCTGAGTTTTAGACGAAGTTTCCTGCTCTTTAGTACGTATGCCGGCATTGGGCTGGAAATACCGGTTTTGGGATTCTGCACAGAAAGGGTTTGCAAACCGCTGAATCCACACGTGAGTTTAACTCTGTCAGTTGAATGCACACATTGACAACCATTCAGTTAGATAGCTCCGTTTTGGTTTTAGAAGCAGATATTTCTCTGTACAGCCTATGGTCCCATTCACTCGGGAATATCCCAACGCAGCTCCTAGAAGAAACGTGTTTCTGACTCGCTGAATCTCAACATAGATTCAACTCTCTTAGGTGAACGAACGCACAGCAGAGCAGTTTCAAGGAAACGTTTCTCCTGAGTTTTAGACGAAGTTTCCTGCTGTTTAGTACGGATGCCGGCATTGGGCTGGAAATACCGGTTTTGGGATTCTGCACAGAAAGGGTTTGCAAACCGCTGAATCCACACGTGAGTTTAACTCTGTCAGTTGAATGCACACATTGACAACCATTCAGTTAGATAGCTCCGTTTTGGTTTTAGAAGCAGATATTTCTCTGTACAGCCTATGGTCCCATTCACTCGGGAATATCCCAATTCAGCTCCTAGAAGAAACGTGTTTCTGACTCGCTGAATCTCAACATAGATTCAACTCTCTTAGGTGAACGAACGCACAGCAGAGCAGTTTCAAGGAAACGTTTCTCCTGAGTTTTAGACGAAGTTTCCTGCTCTTTAGTACGTATGCCGGCATTGGGCTGGAAATACCGGTTTTGGGTTAAATAATACCAGCACAGAAAGGGTTTGCAAACCGCTGAATCCACACGTGAGTTTAACTCTGTCAGTTGAATGCACACATTGACAACCATTCAGTTAGATAGCTCCGTTTTGGTTTTAGAAGCAGATATTTCTCTGTACAGCCTATGGTCCCATTCACTCGGGAATATCCCAACGCAGCTCCTAGAAGAAACGTGTTTCTGACTCGGTGAATCTCAACATAGATTCAACTCTCTTAGGTGATCGAACGCACAGCAGAGCAGTTTCAAGGAAACGTTTCTCCTGAGTCTTAGACGAAGTTTCCTGCTCTTTAGTACGTATGCCGGCATTGGGCTGGAAATACCGGTTTTGGGATTCTGCACAGAAAGGGTTTGCAAACCGCTGAATCCACACGTGAGTTTAACTCTGTCAGTTGAATGCACACATTGACAACCATTCAGTTTGATAGCACACTTTGGTTTTAGAAGCAGATATTTCTCTGTACAGCCTATGGTCCCATTCACTCGGGAATATCCCAACGCAGCTCCTAGAAGAAACGTGTTTCTGACTCGCTGAATCTCAACATAGATTCAACTCTCTTAGGTGATCGAACGCACAGCAGAGCAGTTTCAAGGAAACGTTTCTCCTTAGTTTTAGACGAAGTTTCCTGCTGTTTAGTACGGATGCCGGCATTGGGCTGGAAATACCGGTTTTGGGATTCTGCACAGAAAGGGTTTGCAAACCACTGAATCCACACGTGAGTTTAACTCTGTCAGTTGAATGCACACATTGACAACCATTCAGTTAGATAGCTCCGTTTTGGTTTTAGAAGCAGATATTTCTCTGTACAGCCTATGGTCCCATTCACTCGGGAATATCCCAACGCAGCTCCTAGAAGAAACGTGTTTCTGACTCGCTGAATCTCAACATAGATTCAACTCTCTTAGGTGAACGAACGCACAGCAGAGCAGTTTCAAGGAAACGTTTCTCCTGAGTTTTAGACGAAGTTTCCTGCTCTTTAGTACGTATGCCGGCATTGGGCTGGAAATACCGGTTTTGGGATTCTGCACAGAAAGGGTTTGCAAACCGCTGAATCCACACGTGAGTTTAACTCTGTCAGTTGAATGCACACATTGACAACCATTCAGTTAGATAGCTCCGTTTTGGTTTTAGAAGCAGATATTTCTCTGTACAGCCTATGGTCCCATTCACTCGGGAATATCCCAACGCAGCTCCTAGAAGAAACGTGTTTCTGACTCGCTGAATCTCAACATGGATTCAACTCTCTTAGGTGAACGAACGCACAGCAGAGCAGTTTCAAGGAAACGTTTCTCCTGAGTTTTAGACGAAGTTTCCTGCTGTTTAGTAGGGATGCCGGCATTGGGCTGGAAATACCGGTTTTGGGATTCTGCACAGAAAGGGTTTGCAAACCGCTGAATACACACGTGAGTTTAACTCTGTCAGTTGAATGCACACATTGACAACCATTCAGTTAGATAGGTCCGTTTTGGTTTTAGAAGCAGATATTTCTCTGTACAGCCTATGGTCCCATTCACTCGGGAATATCCCAATTCAGTTCCTAGAAGAAACGTGTTTCTGACTCGCTGAATCTCAACATAGATTCAACTCTCTTAGGTGAACGAACGCACAGCAGAGCAGTTTCAAGGAAACGTTTCTCCTGAGTTTTAGACGAAGTTTCCTGCTCTTTAGTACGTATGCCGGCATTGGGCTGGAAATACCGGTTTTGGGTTAAATAATACCAGCACAGAAAGGGTTTGCAAACCGATGAATCCACACGTGAGTTTAACTCTGTCAGTTGAATGCACACATTGACAACCATTCAGTTAGATAGCTCCGTTTTGGTTTTAGAAGCAGATATTTCTCTGTACAGCCTATGGTCCCATTCACTCGGGAATATCCCAACGCAGCTCCTAGAAGAAACGTGTTTCTGACTCGCTGAATCTCAACATAGATTCAACTCTCTTCGGTGAACGAACGCACAGCAGAGCACTTTCAAGGAAACGTTTCTCCTGTGTTTTAGACGAAGTTTCCTGCTGTTTAGTACGTATGCCGGCATTGGGCTGGAAATACCGGTTTTGGGATTCTGCACAGAAAGGGTTTGCAAACCGCTGAATCCACACGTGAGTTTAACTCTGTCAGTTGAATGCACACATTGACAACCATTCAGTTTGATAGCACACTTTTGGTTTTAGAAGCAGATATTTCTCTGTACAGACTATGGTCCCATTCACTCGGGAATATCCCAACGCAGCTCCTAGCATAAACGTGTTTCTGACTCGGTGAATCTCAACATAGATTCAACTCTCTTAGGTGATCGAACGCACAGCAGAGCAGTTTCAAGGAAACGTTTCTCCTGAGTCTTAGACGAAGTTTCCTGCTCTTTAGTACGTATGCCGGCATTGGGCTGGAAATACCGGTTTTGGGATTCTGCACAGAGAGGGTTTGCAAACCGCTGAATCCACACGTGAGTTTAACTCTGTCAGTTGAATGCACACATTGACAACCATTCAGTTTGATAGCACACTTTGGTTTTAGAAGCAGATATTTCTCTGTACAGCCTATGGTCCCATTCACTCGGGAATATCCCAACGCAGCTCCTAGAAGAAACGTGTTTCTGACTCGCTGAATCTCAACATAGATTCAACTCTCTTAGGTGATCGAACGCACAGCAGAGCAGTTTCAAGGAAACGTTTCTCCTGAGTTTTAGACGAAGTTTCCTGCTGTTTAGTACGGATGCCGGCATTGGGCTGGAAATACCGGTTTTGGGATTCTGCACAGAAAGGGTTTGCAAACCGCTGAATCCACACGTGAGTTTAACTCTGTCAGTTGAATGCACACATTGACAACCATTCAGTTAGATAGCTCCGTTTTGGTTTTAGAAGCAGATATTTCTCTGTACAGCCTATGGTCCCATTCACTCGGGAATATCCCAACGCAGCTCCTAGAAGAAACGTGTTTCTGACTCGCTGAATCTCAACATAGATTCAACTCTCTTAGGTGAACGAACGCACAGCAGAGCAGTTTCAAGGAAACGTTTCTCCTGAGTTTTAGACGAAGTTTCCTGCTCTTTAGTACGTATGCCGGCATTGGGCTGGAAATACCGGTTTTGGGATTCTGCACAGAAAGGGTTTGCAAACCGCTGAATCCACACGTGAGTTTAACTCTGTCAGTTGAATGCACACATTGACAACCATTCAGTTAGATAGCTCCGTTTTGGTTTTAGAAGCAGATATTTCTCTGTACAGCCTATGGTCCCATTCACTCGGGAATATCCCAACGCAGCTCCTAGAAGAAACGTGTTTCTGACTCGCTGAATCTCAACATGGATTCAACACTCTTAGGTGAACGAACGCACAGCAGAGCAGTTTCAAGGAAACGTTTCTCCTGAGTTTTAGACGAAGTTTCCTGCTGTTTAGTACGGATGCCGGCATTGGGCTGGAAATACCGGTTTTGGGATTCTGCACAGAAAGGGTTTGCAAACCGCTGAATCCAAACGTGATTTTAACTCTGTCAGTTGAATGCAGACATTGACAACCATTCAGTTAGATAGCTCCGTTTTGGTTTTAGAAGCAGATATTTCTCTGTACAGCCTATGGTCCCATTCACTCGGGAATATCCCAACGCAGCTCCTAGAAGAAACGTGTTTCTGACTCGCTGAATCTCAACATAGATTCAACTCTCTTAGGTGAACGAACGCACAGCAGAGCAGTTTCAAGGAAACGTTTCTCCTGAGTTTTAGACGAAGTTTCCTGCTGTTTAGTACGGATGCCGGCATTGGGCTGGAAATACCGGTTTTGGGATTCTGCACAGAAAGGGTTTGCAAACCGCTGAATCCACACGTGACTTTAACTCTGTCAGTTGAATGCACACATTGACAACCATTCAGTTTGATAGCACACTTTTGGTTTTAGAAGCAGATATTTCTCTGTACAGCCTATGGTCCCATTCACTCGGGAATATCCCAACGCAGCTCCTAGAAGAAACGTGTTTCTGACTCGCTGAATCTCAACATAGATTCAACTCTCTTAGGTGAACGAACGCACAGCAGAGCAGTTTCAAGGAAACGTTTCTCCTGAGTTTTAGACGAAGTTTCCTGCTGTTTAGTACGGATGCCGGCATTGGGCTGGACATAGCGGTTTGGGGATTCTGCACAGAAAGGGTTTGCAAACCGCTGAATCCACACGTGAGTTTAACTCTGTCAGTTGAATGCACACATTGACAACCATTCAGTTTGATAGCACCCTTTTGGTTTTAGAAGCAGATATTTCTCTGTACAGCCTATGGTCCCATTCACTCGGGAATATCCCAACGCAGCTCATAGAAGAAACGTGTTTCTGACTCGCTGAATCTCAACATAGATTCAACTCTCTTAGGTGAACGAAGGCACAGCAGAGCAGTTTCAAGGAAACGTTTCTCCTGAGTTTTACACGAAGTTTCCTGCTGTTTAGTACGTATGCCGGCATTGGGCTGGAAATACCGGTTTTGGGATTCTCCACAGAAAGGGTTTGCAAACCGCTGAATCCACACGTGAGTTTAACTCTGTCAGTTGAATGCACACATTGACAACCATTCAGTTAGATAGCTCCGTTTTGGTTTTAGAAGCAGATATTTCTCTGTACAGCCTATGGTCCCATTCACTCGGGAATATCCCAACGCTGCTCCTAGCATAAACGTGTTTCTGACCCGCTGAATCTCAACATAGATTCAACTCTCTTAGGTGAACGAACGCACAGCAGAGCAGTTTCAAGGAAACGTTTCTCCTGAGTTTTAGACGAAGTTTCCTGCTGTTTAGTACGGATGCCGGCATTGGGCTGGAAATACCGGTTTTGGGATTCTGCACAGAAAGGGTTTGCAAACCGCTGAATCCACACGTGAGTTTAACTCTGTCAGTTCAATGCACACATTGACAACCATTCAGTTTGATAGCACACTTTTGGTTTTAGAAGCAGATATTTCTCTGTACAGCCTATGGTCCCATTCACTCGGGAATATCCCAACGCAGCTCCTAGAAGAAACGTGTTTCTGACTCGCTGAATCTCAACATAGATTCAACTCTCTTAGGTGAACGAACGCACAGCAGAGCAGTTTCAAGGAAACGTTTCTCCTGAGTTTTAGACGAAGTTTCCTGCTCTTTAGTACGTATGCCGGCATTGGGCTGGAAATACCGGTTTTGGGATTCTGCACAGAAAGGGTTTGCAAACCGCTGAATCCACACGTGAGTTTAACTCTGTCAGTTGAATGCACACATTGACAACCATTCAGTTTGATAGCACACTTTTGGTTTTAGAAGCAGATATTTCTCTGTACAGCCTATGGTCCCATTCACTCGGGAATATCCCAACGCACCTCCTAGAAGAAACGTGTTTCTGACTCGCTGAATCTCAACATAGATTCAACTCTCTTAGGTGATCGAACGCACAGCAGAGCAGTTTCAAGGAAACGTTTCTCCTGAGTTTTAGACGAAGTTTCCTGCTGTTTAGTACGGATGCCGGCATTGGGCTGGAAATACCGGTTTTGGGATTCTGCACAGAAAGGGTTTGCAAACCGCTGAATCCACACGTGAGTTTAACTCTGTCAGTTCAATGCACACATTGACAACCATTCAGTTTGATAGCACACTTTTGGTTTTAGAAGCAGATATTTCTCTGTACAGCCTATGGTCCCATTCACTCGGGAATATCCCAACGCAGCTCCTAGAAGAAACGTGTTTCTGACACGCTGAATCTCAACATAGATTCAACTCTCTTAGGTGAACGAACGCACAGCAGAGCAGTTTCAAGGAAACGTTTCTCCTGAGTTTTAGACGAAGTTTCCTGCTCTTTAGTACGTATGCCGGCATTGGGCTGGAAATACCGGTTTTGGGATTCTGCACAGAAAGGGTTTGCAAACCGCTGAATCCACACGTGAGTTTAACTCTGTCAGTTGAATGCACACATTGACAACCATTCAGTTTGATAGCACACTTTTGGTTTTAGAAGCAGATATTTCTCTGTACAGCCTATGGTCCCATCACTCGGGAATATCCCAACGCACCTCCTAGAAGAAACGTGTTTCTGACTCGCTGAATCTCAACATAGATTCAACTCTCTTAGGTGATCGAACGCACAGCAGAGCAGTTTCAAGAAAACGTTTCTCCTGAGTTTTAGACGAAGTTTCCTGCTGTTTAGTACGGATGCCGGCATTGGGCTGGAAATACCGGTTTTGGGATTCTGCACAGAAAGGGTTTGCAAACCGCTGAATCCACACGTGAGTTTAACTCTGTCAGTTGAATGCACACATTGACAACCATTCAGTTAGATAGCTCCGTTTTGGTTTTAGAAGCACATATTTCTCTGTACAGCCTATGGTCCCATTCACTCGGGAATATCCCAACGCAGCTCCTAGAAGAAACGTGTTTCTGACTCGCTGAATCTCAACATAGATTCACCTCTCTTAGGTGATCGAACGCACAGCAGAGCAGTTTCAAGGAAACGTTTCTCCTGAGTTTTAGACGAAGTTTCCTGCTGTTTAGTACGGATGCCGGCATTGGGCTGGAAATAACGGTTTTGGGATTCTGCACAGAAAGGGTTTGAAAACCGCTGAATCCACACGTGAGTTTAACTCTGTCAGTTGAATGCACACATTGACAACCATTCAGTTTGATAGCACACTTTTGGTTTTAGAAGCAGATATTTCTCTGTACAGCCTATGGTCCCATTCACTCGGGAATATCCCAACGCTGCTCCTAGCATAAACGTGTTTCTGACCCGCTGAATCTCAACATAGATTCAACTCTCTTAGGTGAACGAACGCACAGCAGAGCAGTTTCAAGGAAACGTTTCTCCTGAGTTTTAGACGAAGTTTCCTGCTGTTTAGTACGGATGCCGGCATTGGGCTGGAAATACCGGTTTTGGGATTCTGCACAGAAAGGGTTTGCAAACCGCTGAATCCACACGTGAGTTTAACTCTGTCAGTTGAATGCACACATTGACAACCATTCAGTTAGATAGCTCCGTTTTGGTTTTAGAAGCACATATTTCTCTGTACAGCCTATGGTCCCATTCACTCGGGAATATCCCAACGCAGCTCCTAGAAGAAACGTGTTTCTGACTCGCTGAATCTCAACATAGATTCACCTCTCTTAGGTGATCGAACGCACAGCAGAGCAGTTTCAAGGAAACGTTTCTCCTGAGTTTTAGACGAAGTTTCCTGCTGTTTAGTACGGATGCCGGCATTGGGCTGGAAATAACGGTTTTGGGATTCTGCACAGAAAGGGTTTGAAAACCGCTGAATCCACACGTGAGTTTAACTCTGTCAGTTGAATGCACACATTGACAACCATTCAGTTTGATAGCACACTTTTGGTTTTAGAAGCAGATATTTCTCTGTACAGCCTATGGTCCCATTCACTCGGGAATATCCCAACGCACCTCCTAGAAGAAACGTGTTTCTGACTCGCTGAATCTCAACATAGATTCAACTCTCTTAGGTGATCGAACGCACAGCAGAGCAGTTTCAAGGAAACGTTTCTCCTGAGTTTTAGACGAAGTTTCCTGCTGTTTAGTACGGATGCCGGCATTGGGCTGGAAATACCGGTTTTGGGATTCTGCACAGAAAGGGTTTGCAAACCGCTGAATCCACACGTGAGTTTAACTCTGTCAGTTGAATGCACACATTGACAACCATTCAGTTTGATAGCACACTTTTGGTTTTAGAAGCAGATATTTCTCTGTACAGCCTATGGTCCCATCACTCGGGAATATCCCAACGCACCTCCTAGAAGAAACGTGTTTCTGACTCGCTGAATCTCAACATAGATTCAACTCTCTTAGGTGATCGAACGCACAGCAGAGCAGTTTCAAGAAAACGTTTCTCCTGAGTTTTAGACGAAGTTTCCTGCTGTTTAGTACGGATGCCGGCATTGGGCTGGAAATACCGGTTTTGGGATTCTGCACAGAAAGGGTTTGCAAACCGCTGAATCCACACGTGAGTTTAACTCTGTCAGTTGAATGCACACATTGACAACCATTCAGTTAGATAGCTCCGTTTTGGTTTTAGAAGCACATATTTCTCTGTACAGCCTATGGTCCCATTCACTCGGGAATATCCCAACGCAGCTCCTAGAAGAAACGTGTTTCTGACTCGCTGAATCTCAACATAGATTCACCTCTCTTAGGTGATCGAACGCACAGCAGAGCAGTTTCAAGGAAACGTTTCTCCTGAGTTTTAGACGAAGTTTCCTGCTGTTTAGTACGGATGCCGGCATTGGGCTGGAAATAACGGTTTTGGGATTCTGCACAGAAAGGGTTTGAAAACCGCTGAATCCACACGTGAGTTTAACTCTGTCAGTTGAATGCACACATTGACAACCATTCAGTTTGATAGCACACTTTTGGTTTTAGAAGCAGATATTTCTCTGTACAGCCTATGGTCCCATTCACTCGGGAATATCCCAACGCTGCTCCTAGCATAAACGTGTTTCTGACCCGCTGAATCTCAACATAGATTCAACTCTCTTAGGTGAACGAACGCACAGCAGAGCAGTTTCAAGGAAACGTTTCTCCTGAGTTTTAGACGAAGTTTCCTGCTGTTTAGTACGGATGCCGGCATTGGGCTGGAAATACCGGTTTTGGGATTCTGCACAGAAAGGGTTTGCAAACCGCTGAATCCACACGTGAGTTTAACTCTGTCAGTTGAATGCACACATTGACAACCATTCAGTTAGATAGCTCCGTTTTGGTTTTAGAAGCACATATTTCTCTGTACAGCCTATGGTCCCATTCACTCGGGAATATCCCAACGCAGCTCCTAGAAGAAACGTGTTTCTGACTCGCTGAATCTCAACATAGATTCACCTCTCTTAGGTGATCGAACGCACAGCAGAGCAGTTTCAAGGAAACGTTTCTCCTGAGTTTTAGACGAAGTTTCCTGCTGTTTAGTACGGATGCCGGCATTGGGCTGGAAATAACGGTTTTGGGATTCTGCACAGAAAGGGTTTGAAAACCGCTGAATCCACACGTGAGTTTAACTCTGTCAGTTGAATGCACACATTGACAACCATTCAGTTTGATAGCACACTTTTGGTTTTAGAAGCAGATATTTCTCTGTACAGCCTATGGTCCCATTCACTCGGGAATATCCCAACGCACCTCCTAGAAGAAACGTGTTTCTGACTCGCTGAATCTCAACATAGATTCAACTCTCTTAGGTGATCGAACGCACAGCAGAGCAGTTTCAAGGAAACGTTTCTCCTGAGTTTTAGACGAAGTTTCCTGCTGTTTAGTACGGATGCCGGCATTGGGCTGGAAATACCGGTTTTGGGATTCTGCACAGAAAGGGTTTGCAAACCGCTGAATCCACACGTGAGTTTAACTCTGTCAGTTGAATGCACACATTGACAACCATTCAGTTAGATAGCTCCGTTTTGGTTTTAGAAGCAGATATTTCTCTGTACAGCCTATGGTCCCATTCACTCGGGAATATCCCAACGCAGCTCCTAGAAGAAACGTGTTTCTGACTCGCTGAATCTCAACATAGATTCAACTCTCTTAGGTGAACGAACGCACAGCAGAGCAGTTTCAAGGAAACGTTTCTCCTGAGTTTTAGACGAAGTTTCCTGCTGTTTAGTACGGATGCCGGCATTGGGCTGGAAATACCGGTTTTGGGATTCTGCACAGAAAGGGTTTGCAAACCGCTGAATCCACACGTGAGTTTAACTCTGTCAGTTGAATGCACACATTGACAACCATTCAGTTTGATAGCACCCTTTTGGTTTTAGAAGCAGATATTTCTCTGTACAGCCTATGGTCCCATTCACTCGGGAATATCCCAACGCAGCTCATAGAAGAAACGTGTTTCTGACTCGCTGAATCTCAACATAGATTCAACTCTCTTAGGTGAACGAAGGCACAGCAGAGCAGTTTCAAGGAAACGTTTCTCCTGAGTTTTAGACGAAGTTTCCTGCTGTTTAGTACGTATGCCGGCATTGGGCTGGAAATACCGGTTTTGGGATTCTCCACAGAAAGGGTTTGCAAACCGCTGAATCCACACGTGAGTTTATCTCTGTCAGTTGAATGCACACATTGACAACCATTCAGTTAGATAGCTCCGTTTTGGTTTTAGAAGCAGATATTTCTCTGTACAGCCTATGGTCCCATTCACTCGGGAATATCCCAACGCTGCTCCTAGCATAAACGTGTTTCTGACCCGCTGAATCTCAACATAGATTCAACTCTCTTAGGTGAACGAACGCACAGCAGAGCAGTTTCAAGGAAACGTTTCTCCTGAGTTTTAGACGAAGTTTCCTGCTGTTTAGTACGGATGCCGGCATTGGGCTGGAAATACCGGTTTTGGGATTCTGCACAGAAAGGGTTTGCAAACCGCTGAATCCACACGTGAGTTTAACTCTGTCAGTTGAATGCACACATTGACAACCATTCAGTTTGATAGCACACTTTTGGTTTTAGAAGCAGATATTTCTCTGTACAGCCTATGGTCCCATTCACTCGGGAATATCCCAACGCAGCTCCTAGAAGAAACGTGTTTCTGACTCGCTGAATCTCAACATAGATTCAACTCTCTTAGGTGAACGAACGCACAGCAGAGCAGTTTCAAGGAAACGTTTCTCCTGAGTTTTAGACGAAGTTTCCTGCTCTTTAGTACGTATGCCGGCATTGGGCTGGAAATACCGGTTTTGGGATTCTGCACAGAAAGGGTTTGCAAACCGCTGAATCCACACGTGAGTTTAACTCTGTCAGTTGAATGCACACATTGACAACCATTCAGTTTGATAGCACCCTTTTGGTTTTAGAAGCAGATATTTCTCTGTACAGCCTATGGTCCCATTCACTCGGGAATATCCCAACGCAGCTCCTAGAAGAAACGTGTTTCTGACTCGCTGAATCTCAACATAGATTCAACTCTCTTAGGTGATCGAACGCACAGCAGAGCAGTTTCAAGGAAACGTTTCTCCTGAGTTTTAGACGAAGTTTCCTGCTGTTTAGTACGGATGCCGGCATTGGGCTGGAAATACCGGTTTTGGGATTCTGCACAGAAAGGGTTTGCAAACCGCTGAATCCACACGTGAGTTTAACTCTGTCAGTTCAATGCACACATTGACAACCATTCAGTTTGATAGCACACTTTTGGTTTTAGAAGCAGATATTTCTCTGTACAGCCTATGGTCCCATTCACTCGGGAATATCCCAACGCAGCTCCTAGAAGAAACGTGTTTCTGACTCGCTGAATCTCAACATAGATTCAACTCTCTTCGGTGAACGAACGCACAGCAGAGCAGTTTCAAGGAAACGTTTCTCCTGAGTTTTAGACGAAGTTTCCTGCTCTTTAGTACGTATGCCGGCATTGGGCTGGAAATACCGGTTTTGGGATTCTGCACAGAAAGGGTTTGCAAACCGCTGAATCCACACGTGAGTTTAACTCTGTCAGTTGAATGCACACATTGACAACCATTCAGTTTGATAGCACACTTTTGGTTTTAGAAGCAGATATTTCTCTGTACAGCCTATGGTCCCATCACTCGGGAATATCCCAACGCACCTCCTAGAAGAAACGTGTTTCTGACTCGCTGAATCTCAACATAGATTCAACTCTCTTAGGTGATCGAACGCACAGCAGAGCAGTTTCAAGGAAACGTTTCTCCTGAGTTTTAGACGAAGTTTCCTGCTGTTTAGTACGGATGCCGGCATTGGGCTGGAAATACCGGTTTTGGGATTCTGCACAGAAAGGGTTTGCAAACCGCTGAATCCACACGTGAGTTTAACTCTGTCAGTTGAATGCACACATTGACAACCATTCAGTTAGATAGCTCCGTTTTGGTTTTAGAAGCAGATATTTCTCTGTACAGCCTATGGTCCCATTCACTCGGGAATATCCCAACGCAGCTCCTAGAAGAAACGTGTTTCTGACTCGCTGAATCTCAACATGGATTCAACTCTCTTAGGTGAACGAACGCACAGCAGAGCAGTTTCAAGGAAACGTTTCTCCTGAGTTTTAGACGAAGTTTCCTGCTGTTTAGTAGGGATGCCGGCATTGGGCTGGAAATACCGGTTTTGGGATTCTGCACAGAAAGGGTTTGCAAACCGCTGAATCCACACGTGAGTTTAACTCTGTCAGTTGAATGCACACATTGACAACCATTCAGTTAGATAGGTCCGTTTTGGTTTTAGAAGCAGATATTTCTCTGTACAGCCTATGGTCCCATTCACTCGGGAATATCCCAATTCAGCTCCTAGAAGAAACGTGTTTCTGACTCGCTGAATCTCAACATAGATTCAACTCTCTTAGGTGAACGAACGCACAGCAGAGCAGTTTCAAGGAAACGTTTCTCCTGAGTTTTAGACGAAGTTTCCTGCTGTTTAGTACGGATGCCGGCATTGGGCTGGAAATAACGGTTTTGGGATTCTGCACAGAAAGGGTTTGAAAACCGCTGAATCCACACGTGAGTTTAACTCTGTCAGTTGAATGCACACATTGACAACCATTCAGTTTGATAGCACACTTTTGGTTTTAGAAGCAGATATTTCTCTGTACAGCCTATGGTCCCATTCACTCGGGAATATCCCAACGCACCTCCTAGAAGAAACGTGTTTCTGACTCGCTGAATCTCAACATAGATTCAACTCTCTTAGGTGATCGAACGCACAGCAGAGCAGTTTCAAGGAAACGTTTCTCCTGAGTTTTAGACGAAGTTTCCTGCTGTTTAGTACGGATGCCGGCATTGGGCTGGAAATACCGGTTTTGGGATTCTGCACAGAAAGGGTTTGCAAACCGCTGAATCCACACGTGAGTTTAACTCTGTCAGTTGAATGCACACATTGACAACCATTCAGTTAGATAGCTCCGTTTTGGTTTTAGAAGCAGATATTTCTCTGTACAGCCTATGGTCCCATTCACTCGGGAATATCCCAACGCAGCTCCTAGAAGAAACGTGTTTCTGACTCGCTGAATCTCAACATAGATTCAACTCTCTTAGGTGAACGAACGCACAACAGAGCAGTTTCAAGGAAACGTTTCTCCTGAGTTTTAGACGAAGTTTCCTGCTGTTTAGTACGGATGCCGGCATTGGGCTGGAAATACCGGTTTTGGGATTCTGCACAGAAAGGGTTTGCAAACCGCTGAATCCACACGTGAGTTTAACTCTGTCAGTTGAATGCACACATTGACAACCATTCAGTTTGATAGCACCCTTTTGGTTTTAGAAGCAGATATTTCTCTGTACAGCCTATGGTCCCATTCACTCGGGAATATCCCAACGCAGCTCATAGAAGAAACGTGTTTCTGACTCGCTGAATCTCAACATAGATTCAACTCTCTTAGGTGAACGAAGGCACAGCAGAGCAGTTTCAAGGAAACGTTTCTCCTGAGTTTTAGACGAAGTTTCCTGCTGTTTAGTACGTATGCCGGCATTGGGCTGGAAATACCGGTTTTGGGATTCTCCACAGAAAGGGTTTGCAAACCGCTGAATCCACACGTGAGTTTATCTCTGTCAGTTGAATGCACACATTGACAACCATTCAGTTAGATAGCTCCGTTTTGGTTTTAGAAGCAGATATTTCTCTGTACAGCCTATGGTCCCATTCACTCGGGAATATCCCAACGCTGCTCCTAGCATAAACGTGTTTCTGACCCGCTGAATCTCAACATAGATTCAACTCTCTTAGGTGAACGAACGCACAGCAGAGCAGTTTCAAGGAAACGTTTCTCCTGAGTTTTAGACGAAGTTTCCTGCTGTTTAGTACGGATGCCGGCATTGGGCTGGAAATACCGGTTTTGGGATTCTGCACAGAAAGGGTTTGCAAACCGCTGAATCCACACGTGAGTTTAACTCTGTCAGTTGAATGCACACATTGACAACCATTCAGTTTGATAGCACACTTTTGGTTTTAGAAGCAGATATTTCTCTGTACAGCCTATGGTCCCATTCACTCGGGAATATCCCAACGCAGCTCCTAGAAGAAACGTGTTTCTGACTCGCTGAATCTCAACATAGATTCAACTCTCTTAGGTGAACGAACGCACAGCAGAGCAGTTTCAAGGAAACGTTTCTCCTGAGTTTTAGACGAAGTTTCCTGCTCTTTAGTACGTATGCCGGCATTGGGCTGGAAATACCGGTTTTGGGATTCTGCACAGAAAGGGTTTGCAAACCGCTGAATCCACACGTGAGTTTAACTCTGTCAGTTGAATGCACACATTGACAACCATTCAGTTTGATAGCACCCTTTTGGTTTTAGAAGCAGATATTTCTCTGTACAGCCTATGGTCCCATTCACTCGGGAATATCCCAACGCAGCTCCTAGAAGAAACGTGTTTCTGACTCGCTGAATCTCAACATAGATTCAACTCTCTTAGGTGATCGAACGCACAGCAGAGCAGTTTCAAGGAAACGTTTCTCCTGAGTTTTAGACGAAGTTTCCTGCTGTTTAGTACGGATGCCGGCATTGGGCTGGAAATACCGGTTTTGGGATTCTGCACAGAAAGGGTTTGCAAACCGCTGAATCCACACGTGAGTTTAACTCTGTCAGTTCAATGCACACATTGACAACCATTCAGTTTGATAGCACACTTTTGGTTTTAGAAGCAGATATTTCTCTGTACAGCCTATGGTCCCATTCACTCGGGAATATCCCAACGCAGCTCCTAGAAGAAACGTGTTTCTGACTCGCTGAATCTCAACATAGATTCAACTCTCTTCGGTGAACGAACGCACAGCAGAGCAGTTTCAAGGAAACGTTTCTCCTGAGTTTTAGACGAAGTTTCCTGCTCTTTAGTACGTATGCCGGCATTGGGCTGGAAATACCGGTTTTGGGATTCTGCACAGAAAGGGTTTGCAAACCGCTGAATCCACACGTGAGTTTAACTCTGTCAGTTGAATGCACACATTGACAACCATTCAGTTTGATAGCACACTTTTGGTTTTAGAAGCAGATATTTCTCTGTACAGCCTATGGTCCCATCACTCGGGAATATCCCAACGCACCTCCTAGAAGAAACGTGTTTCTGACTCGCTGAATCTCAACATAGATTCAACTCTCTTAGGTGATCGAACGCACAGCAGAGCAGTTTCAAGGAAACGTTTCTCCTGAGTTTTAGACGAAGTTTCCTGCTGTTTAGTACGGATGCCGGCATTGGGCTGGAAATACCGGTTTTGGGATTCTGCACAGAAAGGGTTTGCAAACCGCTGAATCCACACGTGAGTTTAACTCTGTCAGTTGAATGCACACATTGACAACCATTCAGTTAGATAGCTCCGTTTTGGTTTTAGAAGCAGATATTTCTCTGTACAGCCTATGGTCCCATTCACTCGGGAATATCCCAACGCAGCTCCTAGAAGAAACGTGTTTCTGACTCGCTGAATCTCAACATGGATTCAACTCTCTTAGGTGAACGAACGCACAGCAGAGCAGTTTCAACGAAACGTTTCTCCTGAGTTTTAGACGAAGTTTCCTGCTGTTTAGTAGGGATGCCGGCATTGGGCTGGAAATACCGGTTTTGGGATTCTGCACAGAAAGGGTTTGCAAACCGCTGAATCCACACGTGAGTTTAACTCTGTCAGTTGAATGCACACATTGACAACCATTCAGTTAGATAGGTCCGTTTTGGTTTTAGAAGCAGATATTTCTCTGTACAGCCTATGGTCCCATTCACTCGGGAATATCCCAATTCAGCTCCTAGAAGAAACGTGTTTCTGACTCGCTGAATCTCAACATAGATTCAACTCTCTTAGGTGAACGAACGCACAGCAGAGCAGTTTCAAGGAAACGTTTCTCCTGAGTTTTAGACGAAGTTTCCTGCTCTTTAGTACGTATGCCGGCATTGGGCTGGAAATACCGGTTTTGGGTTAAATAATACCAGCACAGAAAGGGTTTGCAAACCGATGAATCCACACGTGAGTTTAACTCTGTCAGTTGAATGCACACATTGACAACCATTCAGTTAGATAGCTCCGTTTTGGTTTTAGAAGCAGATATTTCTCTGTACAGCCTATGGTCCCATTCACTCGGGAATATCCCAACGCTGCTCCTAGCATAAACGTGTTTCTGACCCGCTGAATCTCAACATAGATTCAACTCTCTTAGGTGAACGAACGCACAGCAGAGCAGTTTCAAGGAAACGTTTCTCCTGAGTTTTAGACGAAGTTTCCTGCTGTTTAGTACGGATGCCGGCATTGGGCTGGAAATACCGGTTTTGGGATTCTGCACAGAAAGGGTTTGCAAACCGCTGAATCCACACGTGAGTTTAACTCTGTCAGTTGAATGCACACATTGACAACCATTCAGTTTGATAGCACACTTTTGGTTTTAGAAGCAGATATTTCTCTGTACAGCCTATGGTCCCATTCACTCGGGAATATCCCAACGCAGCTCCTAGAAGAAACGTGTTTCTGACTCGCTGAATCTCAACATAGATTCAACTCTCTTAGGTGAACGAACGCACAGCAGAGCAGTTTCAAGGAAACGTTTCTCCTGAGTTTTAGACGAAGTTTCCTGCTCTTTAGTACGTATGCCGGCATTGGGCTGGAAATACCGGTTTTGGGATTCTGCACAGAAAGGGTTTGCAAACCGCTGAATCCACACGTGAGTTTAACTCTGTCAGTTGAATGCACACATTGACAACCATTCAGTTTGATAGCACCCTTTTGGTTTTAGAAGCAGATATTTCTCTGTACAGCCTATGGTCCCATTCACTCGGGAATATCCCAACGCAGCTCCTAGAAGAAACGTGTTTCTGACTCGCTGAATCTCAACATAGATTCAACTCTCTTAGGTGATCGAACGCACAGCAGAGCAGTTTCAAGGAAACGTTTCTCCTGAGTTTTAGACGAAGTTTCCTGCTGTTTAGTACGGATGCCGGCATTGGGCTGGAAATACCGGTTTTGGGATTCTGCACAGAAAGGGTTTGCAAACCGCTGAATCCACACGTGAGTTTAACTCTGTCAGTTCAATGCACACATTGACAACCATTCAGTTTGATAGCACACTTTTGGTTTTAGAAGCAGATATTTCTCTGTACAGCCTATGGTCCCATTCACTCGGGAATATCCCAACGCAGCTCCTAGAAGAAACGTGTTTCTGACTCGCTGAATCTCAACATAGATTCAACTCTCTTCGGTGAACGAACGCACAGCAGAGCAGTTTCAAGGAAACGTTTCTCCTGAGTTTTAGACGAAGTTTCCTGCTCTTTAGTACGTATGCCGGCATTGGGCTGGAAATACCGGTTTTGGGATTCTGCACAGAAAGGGTTTGCAAACCGCTGAATCCACACGTGAGTTTAACTCTGTCAGTTGAATGCACACATTGACAACCATTCAGTTTGATAGCACACTTTTGGTTTTAGAAGCAGATATTTCTCTGTACAGCCTATGGTCCCATCACTCGGGAATATCCCAACGCACCTCCTAGAAGAAACGTGTTTCTGACTCGCTGAATCTCAACATAGATTCAACTCTCTTAGGTGATCGAACGCACAGCAGAGCAGTTTCAAGGAAACGTTTCTCCTGAGTTTTAGACGAAGTTTCCTGCTGTTTAGTACGGATGCCGGCATTGGGCTGGAAATACCGGTTTTGGGATTCTGCACAGAAAGGGTTTGCAAACCGCTGAATCCACACGTGAGTTTAACTCTGTCAGTTGAATGCACACATTGACAACCATTCAGTTAGATAGCTCCGTTTTGGTTTTAGAAGCAGATATTTCTCTGTACAGCCTATGGTCCCATTCACTCGGGAATATCCCAACGCAGCTCCTAGAAGAAACGTGTTTCTGACTCGCTGAATCTCAACATGGATTCAACTCTCTTAGGTGAACGAACGCACAGCAGAGCAGTTTCAACGAAACGTTTCTCCTGAGTTTTAGACGAAGTTTCCTGCTGTTTAGTAGGGATGCCGGCATTGGGCTGGAAATACCGGTTTTGGGATTCTGCACAGAAAGGGTTTGCAAACCGCTGAATCCACACGTGAGTTTAACTCTGTCAGTTGAATGCACACATTGACAACCATTCAGTTAGATAGGTCCGTTTTGGTTTTAGAAGCAGATATTTCTCTGTACAGCCTATGGTCCCATTCACTCGGGAATATCCCAATTCAGCTCCTAGAAGAAACGTGTTTCTGACTCGCTGAATCTCAACATAGATTCAACTCTCTTAGGTGAACGAACGCACAGCAGAGCAGTTTCAAGGAAACGTTTCTCCTGAGTTTTAGACGAAGTTTCCTGCTCTTTAGTACGTATGCCGGCATTGGGCTGGAAATACCGGTTTTGGGTTAAATAATACCAGCACAGAAAGGGTTTGCAAACCGATGAATCCACACGTGAGTTTAACTCTGTCAGTTGAATGCACACATTGACAACCATTCAGTTAGATAGCTCCGTTTTGGTTTTAGAAGCAGATATTTCTCTGTACAGCCTATGGTCCCATTCACTCGGGAATATCCCAACGCAGCTCCTAGAAGAAACGTGTTTCTGACTCGCTGAATCTCAACATAGATTCAACTCTCTTCGGTGAACGAACGCACAGCAGAGCAGTTTCAAGGAAACGTTTCTCCTGTGTTTTAGACGAAGTTTCCTGCTGTTTAGTACGTATGCCGGCATTGGGCTGGAAATACCGGTTTTGGGATTCTGCACAGAAAGGGTTTGCAAACCGCTGAATCCACACGTGAGTTTAACTCTGTCAGTTGAATGCACACATTGACAACCATTCAGTTTGATAGCACACTTTTGGTTTTAGAAGCAGATATTTCTCTGTACAGACTATGGTCCCATTCACTCGGGAATATCCCAACGCAGCTCCTAGCATAAACGTGTTTCTGACTCGGTGAATCTCAACATAGATTCAACTCTCTTAGGTGATCGAACGCACAGCAGAGCAGTTTCAAGGAAACGTTTCTCCTGAGTCTTAGACGAAGTTTCCTGCTCTTTAGTACGTATGCCGGCATTGGGCTGGAAATACCGGTTTTGGGATTCTGCACAGAAAGGGTTTGCAAACCGCTGAATCCACACGTGAGTTTAACTCTGTCAGTTGAATGCACACATTGACAACCATTCAGTTTGATAGCACACTTTGGTTTTAGAAGCAGATATTTCTCTGTACAGCCTATGGTCCCATTCACTCGGGAATATCCCAACGCAGCTCCTAGAAGAAACGTGTTTCTGACTCGCTGAATCTCAACATAGATTCAACTCTCTTAGGTGATCGAACGCACAGCAGAGCAGTTTCAAGGAAACGTTTCTCCTGAGTTTTAGACGAAGTTTCCTGCTGTTTAGTACGGATGCCGGCATTGGGCTGGAAATACCGGTTTTGGGATTCTGCACAGAAAGGGTTTGCAAACCGCTGAATCCACACGTGAGTTTAACTCTGTCAGTTGAATGCACACATTGACAACCATTCAGTTAGATAGCTCCGTTTTGGTTTTAGAAGCAGATATTTCTCTGTACAGCCTATGGTCCCATTCACTCGGGAATATCCCAACGCAGCTCCTAGAAGAAACGTGTTTCTGACTCGCTGAATCTCAACATAGATTCAACTCTCTTAGGTGAACGAACGCACAGCAGAGCAGTTTCAAGGAAACGTTTCTCCTGAGTTTTAGACGAAGTTTCCTGCTCTTTAGTACGTATGCCGGCATTGGGCTGGAAATACCGGTTTTGGGATTCTGCACAGAAAGGGTTTGCAAACCGCTGAATCCACACGTGAGTTTAACTCTGTCAGTTGAATGCACACATTGACAACCATTCAGTTAGATAGCTCCGTTTTGGTTTTAGAAGCAGATATTTCTCTGTACAGCCTATGGTCCCATTCACTCGGGAATATCCCAACGCAGCTCCTAGAAGAAACGTGTTTCTGACTCGCTGAATCTCAACATGGATTCAACACTCTTAGGTGAACGAACGCACAGCAGAGCAGTTTCAAGGAAACGTTTCTCCTGAGTTTTAGACGAAGTTTCCTGCTGTTTAGTACGGATGCCGGCATTGGGCTGGAAATACCGGTTTTGGGATTCTGCACAGAAAGGGTTTGCAAACCGCTGAATCCAAACGTGATTTTAACTCTGTCAGTTGAATGCAGACATTGACAACCATTCAGTTAGATAGCTCCGTTTTGGTTTTAGAAGCAGATATTTCTCTGTACAGCCTATGGTCCCATTCACTCGGGAATATCCCAACGCAGCTCCTAGAAGAAACGTGTTTCTGACTCGCTGAATCTCAACATAGATTCAACTCTCTTAGGTGAACGAACGCACAGCAGAGCAGTTTCAAGGAAACGTTTCTCCTGAGTTTTAGACGAAGTTTCCTGCTGTTTAGTACGGATGCCGGCATTGGGCTGGAAATACCGGTTTTGGGATTCTGCACAGAAAGGGTTTGCAAACCGCTGAATCCACACGTGACTTTAACTCTGTCAGTTGAATGCACACATTGACAACCATTCAGTTTGATAGCACACTTTTGGTTTTAGAAGCAGATATTTCTCTGTACAGCCTATGGTCCCATTCACTCGGGAATATCCCAACGCAGCTCCTAGAAGAAACGTGTTTCTGACTCGCTGAATCTCAACATAGATTCAACTCTCTTAGGTGAACGAACGCACAGCAGAGCAGTTTCAAGGAAACGTTTCTCCTGAGTTTTAGACGAAGTTTCCTGCTGTTTAGTACGGATGCCGGCATTGGGCTGGACATAGCGGTTTGGGGATTCTGCACAGAAAGGGTTTGCAAACCGCTGAATCCACACGTGAGTTTAACTCTGTCAGTTGAATGCACACATTGACAACCATTCAGTTTGATAGCACCCTTTTGGTTTTAGAAGCAGATATTTCTCTGTACAGCCTATGGTCCCATTCACTCGGGAATATCCCAACGCAGCTCATAGAAGAAACGTGTTTCTGACTCGCTGAATCTCAACATAGATTCAACTCTCTTAGGTGAACGAAGGCACAGCAGAGCAGTTTCAAGGAAACGTTTCTCCTGAGTTTTAGACGAAGTTTCCTGCTGTTTAGTACGTATGCCGGCATTGGGCTGGAAATACCGGTTTTGGGATTCTCCACAGAAAGGGTTTGCAAACCGCTGAATCCACACGTGAGTTTAACTCTGTCAGTTGAATGCACACATTGACAACCATTCAGTTAGATAGCTCCGTTTTGGTTTTAGAAGCAGATATTTCTCTGTACAGCCTATGGTCCCATTCACTCGGGAATATCCCAACGCTGCTCCTAGCATAAACGTGTTTCTGACCCGCTGAATCTCAACATAGATTCAACTCTCTTAGGTGAACGAACGCACAGCAGAGCAGTTTCAAGGAAACGTTTCTCCTGAGTTTTAGACGAAGTTTCCTGCTGTTTAGTACGGATGCCGGCATTGGGCTGGAAATACCGGTTTTGGGATTCTGCACAGAAAGGGTTTGCAAACCGCTGAATCCACACGTGAGTTTAACTCTGTCAGTTCAATGCACACATTGACAACCATTCAGTTTGATAGCACACTTTTGGTTTTAGAAGCAGATATTTCTCTGTACAGCCTATGGTCCCATTCACTCGGGAATATCCCAACGCAGCTCCTAGAAGAAACGTGTTTCTGACTCGCTGAATCTCAACATAGATTCAACTCTCTTAGGTGAACGAACGCACAGCAGAGCAGTTTCAAGCAAACGTTTCTCCTGAGTTTTAGACGAAGTTTCCTGCTCTTTAGTACGTATGCCGGCATTGGGCTGGAAATACCGGTTTTGGGATTCTGCACAGAAAGGGTTTGCAAACCGCTGAATCCACACGTGAGTTTAACTCTGTCAGTTGAATGCACACATTGACAACCATTCAGTTTGATAGCACACTTTTGGTTTTAGAAGCAGATATTTCTCTGTACAGCCTATGGTCCCATTCACTCGGGAATATCCCAACGCACCTCCTAGAAGAAACGTGTTTCTGACTCGCTGAATCTCAACATAGATTCAACTCTCTTAGGTGATCGAACGCACAGCAGAGCAGTTTCAAGGAAACGTTTCTCCTGAGTTTTAGACGAAGTTTCCTGCTGTTTAGTACGGATGCCGGCATTGGGCTGGAAATACCGGTTTTGGGATTCTGCACAGAAAGGGTTTGCAAACCGCTGAATCCACACGTGAGTTTAACTCTGTCAGTTGAATGCACACATTGACAACCATTCAGTTAGATAGCTCCGTTTTGGTTTTAGAAGCAGATATTTCTCTGTACAGCCTATGGTCCCATTCACTCGGGAATATCCCAACGCAGCTCCTAGAAGAAACGTGTTTCTGACTCGCTGAATCTCAACATAGATTCAACTCTCTTAGGTGAACGAACGCACAACAGAGCAGTTTCAAGGAAACGTTTCTCCTGAGTTTTAGACGAAGTTTCCTGCTGTTTAGTACGGATGCCGGCATTGGGCTGGAAATACCGGTTTTGGGATTCTGCACAGAAAGGGTTTGCAAACCGCTGAATCCACACGTGAGTTTAACTCTGTCAGTTCAATGCACACATTGACAACCATTCAGTTTGATAGCACACTTTTGGTTTTAGAAGCAGATATTTCTCTGTACAGCCTATGGTCCCATTCACTCGGGAATATCCCAACGCAGCTCCTAGAAGAAACGTGTTTCTGACTCGCTGAATCTCAACATAGATTCAACTCTCTTAGGTGAACGAACGCACAGCAGAGCAGTTTCAAGGAAACGTTTCTCCTGAGTTTTAGACGAAGTTTCCTGCTCTTTAGTACGTATGCCGGCATTGGGCTGGAAATACCGGTTTTGGGATTCTGCACAGAAAGGGTTTGCAAACCGCTGAATCCACACGTGAGTTTAACTCTGTCAGTTGAATGCACACATTGACAACCATTCAGTTAGATAGCTCCGTTTTGGTTTTAGAAGCAGATATTTCTCTGTACAGCCTATGGTCCCATTCACTCGGGAATATCCCAACGCACCTCCTAGAAGAAACGTGTTTCTGACTCGCTGAATCTCAACATAGATACAACTCTCTTAGGTGATCGAACGCACAGCAGAGCAGTTTCAAGGAAACGTTTCTCCTGAGTTTTAGACGAAGTTTCCTGCTGTTTAGTACGGATGCCGGCATTGGGCTGGAAATACCGGTTTTGGGATTCTGCACAGAAAGGGTTTGCAAACCGCTGAATCCACACGTGAGTTTAACTCTGTCAGTTGAATGCACACATTGACAACCATTCAGTTTGATAGCACACTTTTGGTTTTAGAAGCAGATATTTCTCTGTACAGCCTATGGTCCCATCACTCGGGAATATCCCAACGCACCTCCTAGAAGAAACGTGTTTCTGACTCGCTGAATCTCAACATAGATTCAACTCTCTTAGGTGATCGAACGCACAGCAGAGCAGTTTCAAGGAAACGTTTCTCCTGAGTTTTAGACGAAGTTTCCTGCTGTTTAGTACGGATGCCGGCATTGGGCTGGAAATACCGGTTTTGGGATTCTGCACAGAAAGGGTTTGCAAACCGCTGAATCCACACGTGAGTTTAACTCTGTCAGTTGAATGCACACATTGACAACCATTCAGTTAGATAGCTCCGTTTTGGTTTTAGAAGCACATATTTCTCTGTACAGCCTATGGTCCCATTCACTCGGGAATATCCCAACGCAGCTCCTAGAAGAAACGTGTTTCTGACTCGCTGAATCTCAACATAGATTCACCTCTCTTAGGTGATCGAACGCACAGCAGAGCAGTTTCAAGGAAACGTTTCTCCTGAGTTTTAGACGAAGTTTCCTGCTGTTTAGTACGGATGCCGGCATTGGGCTGGAAATAATGGTTTTGGGATTCTGCACAGAAAGGGTTTGCAAACCGCTGAATCCACACGTGAGTTTAACTCTGTCAGTTGAATGCACACATTGACAACCATTCAGTTAGATAGCTCCGTTTTGGTTTTAGAAGCAGATATTTCTCTGTACAGCCTATGGTCCCATTCACTCGGGAATATCCCAACGCACCTCCTAGAAGAAACGTGTTTCTGACTCGCTGAATCTCAACATAGATTCAACTCTCTTAGGTGATCGAACGCACAGCAGAGCAGTTTCAAGGAAACGTTTCTCCTGAGTTTTAGACGAAGTTTCCTGCTGTTTAGTACGGATGCCGGCATTGGGCTGGAAATACCGGTTTTGGGATTCTGCACAGAAAGGGTTTGCAAACCGCTGAATCCACACGTGAGTTTAACTCTGTCAGTTGAATGCACACATTGACAACCATTCAGTTTGATAGCACACTTTTGGTTTTAGAAGCAGATATTTCTCTGTACAGCCTATGGTCCCATCACTCGGGAATATCCCAACGCACCTCCTAGAAGAAACGTGTTTCTGACTCGGTGAATCTCAACATAGATTCAACTCTCTTAGGTGATCGAACGCACAGCAGAGCAGTTTCAAGGAAACGTTTCTCCTGATTTTTAGACGAAGTTTCCTGCTGTTTAGTACGGATGCCGGCATTGGGCTGGAAATACCGGTTTTGGGATTCTGCACAGAAAGGGTTTGCAAACCGCTGAATCCACACGTGAGTTTAACTCTGTCAGTTGAATGCACACATTGACAACCATTCAGTTAGATAGCTCCGTTTTGGTTTTAGAAGCACATATTTCTCTGTACAGCCTATGGTCCCATTCACTCGGGAATATCCCAACGCAGCTCCTAGAAGAAACGTGTTTCTGACTCGCTGAATCTCAACATAGATTCACCTCTCTTAGGTGATCGAACGCACAGCAGAGCAGTTTCAAGGAAACGTTTCTCCTGAGTTTTAGACGAAGTTTCCTGCTGTTTAGTACGGATGCCGGCATTGGGCTGGAAATAACGGTTTTGGGATTCTGCACAGAAAGGGTTTGAAAACCGCTGAATCCACACGTGAGTTTAACTCTGTCAGTTGAATGCACACATTGACAACCATTCAGTTTGATAGCACACTTTTGGTTTTAGAAGCAGATATTTCTCTGTACAGCCTATGGTCCCATTCACTCGGGAATATCCCAACGCACCTCCTAGAAGAAACGTGTTTCTGACTCGCTGAATCTCAACATAGATTCAACTCTCTTAGGTGATCGAACGCACAGCAGAGCAGTTTCAAGGAAACGTTTCTCCTGAGTTTTAGACGAAGTTTCCTGCTGTTTAGTACGGATGCCGGCATTGGGCTGGAAATACCGGTTTTGGGATTCTGCACAGAAAGGGTTTGCAAACCGCTGAATCCACACGTGAGTTTAACTCTGTCAGTTGAATGCACACATTGACAACCATTCAGTTAGATAGCTCCGTTTTGGTTTTAGAAGCAGATATTTCTCTGTACAGCCTATGGTCCCATTCACTCGGGAATATCCCAACGCAGCTCCTAGAAGAAACGTGTTTCTGACTCGCTGAATCTCAACATAGATTCAACTCTCTTAGGTGAACGAACGCACAACAGAGCAGTTTCAAGGAAACGTTTCTCCTGAGTTTTAGACGAAGTTTCCTGCTGTTTAGTACGGATGCCGGCATTGGGCTGGAAATACCGGTTTTGGGATTCTGCACAGAAAGGGTTTGCAAACCGCTGAATCCACACGTGAGTTTAACTCTGTCAGTTGAATGCACACATTGACAACCATTCAGTTTGATAGCACCCTTTTGGTTTTAGAAGCAGATATTTCTCTGTACAGCCTATGGTCCCATTCACTCGGGAATATCCCAACGCAGCTCATAGAAGAAACGTGTTTCTGACTCGCTGAATCTCAACATAGATTCAACTCTCTTAGGTGAACGAAGGCACAGCAGAGCAGTTTCAAGGAAACGTTTCTCCTGAGTTTTAGACGAAGTTTCCTGCTGTTTAGTACGTATGCCGGCATTGGGCTGGAAATACCGGTTTTGGGATTCTCCACAGAAAGGGTTTGCAAACCGCTGAATCCACACGTGAGTTTAACTCTGTCAGTTGAATGCACACATTGACAACCATTCAGTTAGATAGCTCCGTTTTGGTTTTAGAAGCAGATATTTCTCTGTACAGCCTATGGTCCCATTCACTCGGGAATATCCCAACGCTGCTCCTAGCATAAACGTGTTTCTGACCCGCTGAATCTCAACATAGATTCAACTCTCTTAGGTGAACGAACGCACAGCAGAGCAGTTTCAAGGAAACGTTTCTCCTGAGTTTTAGACGAAGTTTCCTGCTGTTTAGTACGGATGCCGGCATTGGGCTGGAAATACCGGTTTTGGGATTCTGCACAGAAAGGGTTTGCAAATCGCTGAATCCACACGTGAGTTTAACTCTGTCAGTTCAATGCACACATTGACAACCATTCAGTTTGATAGCACACTTTTGGTTTTAGAAGCAGATATTTCTCTGTACAGCCTATGGTCCCATTCACTCGGGAATATCCCAACGCAGCTCCTAGAAGAAACGTGTTTCTGACTCGCTGAATCTCAACATAGATTCAACTCTCTTAGGTGAACGAACGCACAGCAGAGCAGTTTCAAGGAAACGTTTCTCCTGAGTTTTAGACGAAGTTTCCTGCTCTTTAGTACGTATGCCGGCATTGGGCTGGAAATACCGGTTTTGGGATTCTGCACAGAAAGGGTTTGCAAACCGCTGAATCCACACGTGAGTTTAACTCTGTCAGTTGAATGCACACATTGACAACCATTCAGTTAGATAGCTCCGTTTTGGTTTTAGAAGCAGATATTTCTCTGTACAGCCTATGGTCCCATTCACTCGGGAATATCCCAACGCACCTCCTAGAAGAAACGTGTTTCTGACTCGCTGAATCTCAACATAGATTCAACTCTCTTAGGTGATCGAACGCACAGCAGAGCAGTTTCAAGGAAACGTTTCTCCTGAGTTTTAGACGAAGTTTCCTGCTGTTTAGTACGGATGCCGGCATTGGGCTGGAAATACCGGTTTTGGGATTCTGCACAGAAAGGGTTTGCAAACCGCTGAATCCACACGTGAGTTTAACTCTGTCAGTTCAATGCACACATTGACAACCATTCAGTTTGTTAGCACACTTTTGGTTTTAGAAGCAGATATTTCTCTGTACAGCCTATGGTCCCATTCACTCGGGAATATCCCAACGCAGCTCCTAGAAGAAACGTGTTTCTGACTCGCTGAATCTCAACATAGATTCAACTCTCTTAGGTGAACGAACGCACAGCAGAGCAGTTTCAAGGAAACGTTTCTCCTGAGTTTTAGACGAAGTTTCCTGCTCTTTAGTACGTATGCCGGCATTGGGCTGGAAATACCGGTTTTGGGATTCTGCACAGAAAGGGTTTGCAAACCGCTGAATCCACACGTGAGTTTAACTCTGTCAGTTCAATGCACACATTGACAACCATTCAGTTTGATAGCACACTTTTGGTTTTAGAAGCAGATATTTCTCTGTACAGCCTATGGTCCCATCACTCGGGAATATCCCAACGCACCTCCTAGAAGAAACGTGTTTCTGACTCGCTGAATCTCAACATAGATTCAACTCTCTTAGGTGATCGAACGCACAGCAGAGCAGTTTCAAGGAAACGTTTCTCCTGAGTTTTAGACGAAGTTTCCTGCTGTTTAGTATGGATGCCGGCATTGGGCTGGAAATACCGGTTTTGGGATTCTGCACAGAAAGGGTTTGCAAACCGCTGAATCCACACGTGAGTTTAACTCTGTCAGTTGAATGCACACATTGACAACCATTCAGTTAGATAGCTCCGTTTTGGTTTTAGAAGCACATATTTCTCTGTACAGCCTATGGTCCCATTCACTCGGGAATATCCCAACGCAGCTCCTAGAAGAAACGTGTTTCTGACTCGCTGAATCTCAACATAGATTCACCTCTCTTAGGTGATCGAACGCACAGCAGAGCAGTTTCAAGGAAACGTTTCTCCTGAGTTTTAGACGAAGTTTCCTGCTGTTTAGTACGGATGCCGGCATTGGGCTGGAAATAACGGTTTTGGGATTCTGCACAGAAAGGGTTTGAAAACCGCTGAATCCACACGTGAGTTTAACTCTGTCAGTTGAATGCACACATTGACAACCATTCAGTTTGATAGCACACTTTTGGTTTTAGAAGCAGATATTTCTCTGTACAGCCTATGGTCCCATTCACTCGGGAATATCCCAACGCACCTCCTAGAAGAAACGTGTTTCTGACTCGCTGAATCTCAACATAGATTCAACTCTCTTAGGTGATCGAACGCACAGCAGAGCAGTTTCAAGGAAACGTTTCTCCTGAGTTTTAGACGAAGTTTCCTGCTGTTTAGTACGGATGCCGGCATTGGGCTGGAAATACCGGTTTTGGGATTCTGCACAGAAAGGGTTTGCAAACCGCTGAATCCACACGTGAGTTTAACTCTGTCAGTTGAATGCACACATTGACAACCATTCAGTTAGATAGCTCCGTTTTGGTTTTAGAAGCAGATATTTCTCTGTACAGCCTATGGTCCCATTCACTCGGGAATATCCCAACGCAGCTCCTAGAAGAAACGTGTTTCTGACTCGCTGAATCTCAACATAGATTCAACTCTCTTAGGTGAACGAACGCACAACAGAGCAGTTTCAAGGAAACGTTTCTCCTGAGTTTTAGACGAAGTTTCCTGCTGTTTAGTACGGATGCCGGCATTGGGCTGGAAATACCGGTTTTGGGATTCTGCACAGAAAGGGTTTGCAAACCGCTGAATCCACACGTGAGTTTAACTCTGTCAGTTGAATGCACACATTGACAACCATTCAGTTAGATAGCTCCGTTTTGGTTTTACGAGCAGATATTTCTCTGTACAGCCTATGGTCCCATTCACTCGGGAATATCCCAACGCAGCTCCTAGAAGAAACGTGTTTCTGACTCGCTGAATCTCAACATAGATTCAACTCTCTTAGGTGAACGAACGCACAGCAGAGCAGTTTCAAGGAAACGTTTCTCCTGAGTTTTAGACGAAGTTTCCTGCTGTTTAGTACGTATGCCGGCATTGGGCTGGACATACCGGTTTTGGGATTCTGCACAGAAAGGGTTTGCAAACCGCTGAATCCACACGTGAGTTTAACTCTGTCAGTTGAATGCACACATTGACAACCATTCAGTTAGATAGCTCCGTTTTGGTTTTAGAAGCAGATATTTCTCTGTACAGCCTATGGTCCCATTCACTCGGGAATATCCCAATGCAGCTCCTAGAAGAAACGTGTTTCTGACTCGCTGAATCTCAACATAGATTCAACTCTCTTAGGTGAACGAACGCACAGCAGAGCAGTTTCAAGGAAACGTTTCTCCTGAGTTTTAGACGAAGTTTCCTGCTGTTTAGTACGGATGCCGGCATTGGGCTGGAAATACCGGTTTTGGGATTCTGCACAGAAAGGGTTTGCAAACCGCTGAATCCACACGTGAGTTTAACTCTGTCAGTTGAATGCACACATTGACAACCATTCAGTTTGATAGCACACTTTTGGTTTTAGAAGCAGATATTTCTCTGTACAGCCTATGGTCCCATTCACTCGGGAATATCCCAACGCACCTCCTAGAAGAAACGTGTTTCTGACTCGCTGAATCTCAACATAGATTCAACTCCCTTAGGTGATCGAACGCACAGCAGAGCAGTTTCAAGAAAACCTTTCTCCTGAGTTTTAGACGAAGTTTCCTGCTGTTTAGTATGGATGCCGGCATTGGGCTGGAAATACTGGTTTTGGGATTCTGCACAGAAAGGGTTTGCAAACCCCTGAATCCACAAGTGAGTTTAACTCTGTCAGTTGAATGCACACATTGACAACCACCCAGTTTGATAGCACATTTTTGGTTTTAGAAGCAGATATTTCTCTGTACAGCCTATGGTCCCATTCACTCGGGAATATCCCAACGCAGATCCTAGAAGAAACGTGTTTCTGACTCGCTGAATCTCAACATAGTTTCAACTCTCTTAGGTGAACGAAAGCACAGCAGAACAGTTTCAAGGAAACGTTTCTCCTGAGTTTTAGACGAAGTTTCCTGCTGTTTAGTACGGATGCCGGCATTGGGCTGGAAATACCGGTTTTGGGATTCTGCACAGAAAGGGTTTGCAAACCGCTGAATCCAAAGGTGAGTTTAATTCTGTCACTTGAATGCACACATTGACAACCATTCAGTTAGATACCACCCTTTTGGTTGTAGGAGTAGATATTTCTCTGTACAGCCTATGGTCCCATTCACTCGGGAATATCCCAACGCACCTCCTAGAAGAAACGTGTTTCTGACTCGCTGAATCTCAACATAGATTCAACTCTCTTAGGTGATCGAACGCACAGCAGAGCAGTTTCAAGGAAACGTTTCTCCTGAGTTTTAGACGAAGTTTCCTGCTGTTTAGTACGGATGACGGCATTGGGCTGGAAATACTAGTTTTGGGATTCTGCACAGAAAGGGTTTGCAAACCGCTGAATCCACACGTGAGTTTAACTCTGTCAGTTGAATGCACACATTGACAACCATTCAGTTAGATAGCTCCGTTTTGGTTTTAGAAGCAGATATTTCTCTGTACAGCCTATGGTCCCATTCACTCGGGAATATCCCAACGCAGCTCCTAGAAGAAACGTGTTTCTGACTCGCTGAATCTCAACATCGATTCAACTCTCTTAGGTGAACGAACGCACAGCAGAGCAGTTTCAAGGAAACGTTTCTCCTGAGTTTTAGACGAAGTTTCCTGCTCTTTAGTACGTATGCCGGCATTGGGCTGGAAATACCGGTTTTGGGATTCTGCACAGAAAGGGTTTGCAAACCGCTGAATCCACACGTGAGTTTAACTCTGTCAGTTGAATGCACACATTGACAACCATTCAGTTTGATAGCACACTCTTGGTTTTAGAAGCAGATATTTCTCTGTACAGCCTATGGTCCCATTCACTCGGGAATATCCCAATGCAGCTCCTAGAAGAAACGTGTTTCTGACTCGCTGAATCTCAACATAGATTCAACTCTCTTAGGTGAACGAACGCACAGCAGAGCAGTTTCAAGGAAACGTTTCTCCTGAGTTTTAGACGAAGTTTCCTGCTCTTTAGTACGTATGCCGGCATTGGGCTGGAAATACCGGTTTTGGGATTCTGCACAGAAAGGGTTTGCAAACCGCTGAATCCACACGTGAGTTTAACTCTGTCAGTTGAATGCACACATTGACAACCATTCAGTTTGATAGCACACTTTTGGTTTTAGAAGCAGATATTTCTCTGTACAGCCTATGGTCCCATCACTCGGGAATATCCCAACGCACCTCCTAGAAGAAACGTGTTTCTGACTCGCTGAATCTCAACATAGATTTAACTCTCTTAGGTGATCGAACGCACAGCAGAGCAGTTTCAAGGAAACGTTTCTCCTGAGTTTTAGACGAAGTTTCCTGCTGTTTAGTACGGATGCCGGCATTGGGCTGGAAATACCGGTTTTGGGATTCTGCACAGAAAGGGTTTGCAAACCGCTGAATCCACACGTGAGTTTAACTCTGTCAGTTGAATGCACACATTGACAACCATTCAGTTAGATAGCTCCGTTTTGGTTTTAGAAGCACATATTTCTCTGTACAGCCTATGGTCCCATTCACTCGGGAATATCCCAACGCAGCTCCTAGAAGAAACGTGTTTCTGACTCGCTGAATCTCAACATAGATTCAACTCTCTTAGGTGAACGAACGCACAGCAGAGCAGTTTCAAGGAAACGTTTCTCCTGAGTTTTAGACGAAGTTTCCTGCTGTTTAGTACGGATGCCGGCATTGGGCTGGAAATACCGGTTTTGGGATTCTGCACAGAAAGGGTTTGCAAACCGCTGAATCCACACGTGAGTTTAACTCTGTCAGTTGAATGCACACATTGACAACCATTCAGTTAGATAGCTCCGTTTTGGTTTTAGAAGCAGATATTTCTCTGTACAGCCTATGGTCCCATTCACTCGGGAATATCCCAACGCAGCTCCTAGAAGAAACGTGTTTCTGACTCGCTGAATCTCAACATAGATTCAACTCTCTTAGGTGAACGAACGCACAGCAGAGCAGTTTCAAGGAAACGTTTCTCCTGAGTTTTAGACGAAGTTTCCTGCTGTTTAGTACGTATGCCGGCATTGGGCTGGAAATACCGGTTTTGGGATTCTGCACAGAAAGGGTTTGCAAACCGCTGAATCCACACGTGAGTTTAACTCTGTCAGTTGAATGCACACATTGACAACTATTCAGTTTGATAGCACACTTTTGGTTTTAGAAGCAGATATTTCTCTGTACAGCCTATGGTCCCATTCACTCGGGAATATCCCAACGCAGCTCCTAGCATAAACGTGTTTCTGACTCGGTGAATCTCAACATAGATTCAACTCTCTTAGGTGATCGAACGCACAGCAGAGCAGTTTCAAGGAAACGTTTCTCCTGAGTTTTACACGAAGTTTCCTGCTGTTTAGTACGGATGCCGGCATTGGGCTGGAAATACCGGTTTTGGGATTCTGCACAGAAAGGGTTTGCAAACCGCTGAATCCACACGTGAGTTTAACTCTGTCAGTTGAATGCACACATTGACAACCATTCAGTTTGATAGCACACTTTTGGTTTTAGAAGCAGATATTTCTCTGTACAGCCTATGGTCCCATTCACTCGGGAATATCCCAACGCAGCTCCTAGAAGAAACGTGTTTCTGACTCGCTGAATCTCAACATAGATTCAACTCTCTTAGGTGATCGAACGCACAGCAGAGCAGTTTCAAGGAAACGTTTCTCCTGAGTTTTAGACGAAGTTTCCTGCTGTTTAGTACGGATGCCGGCATTGGGCTGGAAATACCGGTTTTGGGATTCTGCACAGAAAGGGTTTGCAAACCGCTGAATCCACACGTGAGTTTAACTCTGTCAGTTGAATGCACACATTGACAACCATTCAGTTAGATAGCTCCGTTTTGGTTTTAGAAGCAGATATTTCTCTGTACAGCCTATGGTCCCATTCACTCGGGAATATCCCAACGCACCTCCTAGAAGAAACGTGTTTCTGACTCGCTGAATCTCAACATAGATTCAACTCCCTTAGGTGATCGAACGCACAGCAGAGCAGTTTCAAGGAAACCTTTCTCCTGAGTTTTAGACGAAGTTTCCTGCTGTTTAGTACGGATGCCGGCATTGGGCTGGAAATACTGGTTTTGGGATTCTGCACAGAAAGGGTTTGCAAACCCCTGAATCCACACGTGAGTTTAACTCTGTCAGTTGAATGCACACATTGACAACCACCCAGTTTGATAGCACATTTTTGGTTTTAGAAGCAGATATTTCTCTGTACAGCCTATGGTCCCATTCACTCGGGAATATCCCAATGCAGCTCCTAGAAGAAACGTGTTTCTGACTCGCTGAATCTCAACATAGATTCAACTCTCTTAGGTGAACGAACGCACAGCAGAGCAGTTTCAAGGAAACGTTTCTCCTGAGCTTTAGACGAAGTTTCCTGCTGTTTAGTACGGATGCCGGCATTGAGCTGGAATTACCGGTTTTGGGATTCTGCACAGAAAGGGTTTGCAAACCGCTGAATCCAAAGGTGAGTTTAATTCTGTCACTTGAATGCACACATTGACAACCATTCAGTTAGATACCACCCTTTTGGTTGTAGGAGTAGATATTTCTCTGTACAGCCTATGGTCCCATTCACTCGGGAATATCCCAACGCACCTCCTAGAAGAAACGTGTTTCTGACTCGCTGAATCTCAACATAGATTCAACTCTCTTAGGTGATCGAACGCACAGCAGAGCAGTTTCAAGGAAACGTTTCTCCTGAGTTTTAGACGAAGTTTCCTGCTGTTTAGTACGGATGCCGGCATTGGGCTGGAAATACCAGTTTTGGGATTCTGCACAGAAAGGGTTTGCAAACCGCTGAATCCACACGTGAGTTTAACTCTGTCAGTTGAATGCACACATTGACAACCATTCAGTTAGATAGCTCCGTTTTGGTTTTAGAAGCAGATATTTCTCTGTACAGCCTATGGTCCCATTCACTCGGGAATATCCCAACGCAGCTCCTAGAAGAAACGTGTTTCTGACTCGCTGAATCTCAACATCGATTCAACTCTCTTAGGTGAACGAACGCACAGCAGAGCAGTTTCAAGGAAACGTTTCTCCTGAGTTTTAGACGAAGTTTCCTGCTCTTTAGTACGTATGCCGGCATTGGGCTGGAAATACCGGTTTTGGGATTCTGCACAGAAAGGGTTTGCAAACCGCTGAATCCACACGTGAGTTTAACTCTGTCACTTGAATGCACACATTGACAACCATTCAGTTTGATAGCACACTTTTGGTTTTAGAAGCAGATATTTCTCTGTACAGCCTATGGTCCCATTCACTCGGGAATATCCCAACGCACCTCCTAGAAGAAACGTGTTTCTGACTCGCTGAATCTCAACATAGATTCAACTCCCTTAGGTGATCGAACGCACAGCAGAGCAGTTTCAAGGAAACCTTTCTCCTGAGTTTTAGACGAAGTTTCCTGCTGTTTAGTACGGATGCCGGCATTGGGCTGGAAATACTGGTTTTGGGATTCTGCACAGAAAGGGTTTGCAAACCCCTGAATCCACACGTGAGTTTAACTCTGTCAGTTGAATGCACACATTGACAACCACCCTGTTTGATAGCACATTTTTGGTTTTAGAAGCAGATATTTCTCTGTACAGCCTATGGTCCCATTCACTCGGGAATATCCCAACGCAGATCCTAGAAGAAACGTGTTTCTGACTCGCTGAATCTCAAAATAGTTTCAACTCTCTTAGGTGAACGAAAGCACAGCAGAACAGTTTCAAGGAAACGTTTCTCCTGAGTTTTAGACGAAGTTTCCTGCTGTTTAGTACGGATGCCGGCATTGAGCTGGAATTACCGGTTTTGGGATTCTGCACAGAAAGGGTTTGCAAACCGCTGAATCCAAAGGTGAGTTTAATTCTGTCACTTGAATGCACACATTGACAACCATTCAGTTAGATACCACCCTTTTGGTTGTAGGAGTAGATATTTCTCTGTACAGCCTATGGTCCCATTCACTCGGGAATATCCCAACGCACCTCCTAGAAGAAACGTGTTTCTGACTCGCTGAATCTCAACATAGATTCAACTCTCTTAGGTGATCGAACGCACAGCAGAGCAGTTTCAAGGAAACGTTTCTCCTGAGTTTTAGACGAAGTTTCCTGCTGTTTAGTACGGATGCCGGCATTGGGCTGGAAATACCAGTTTTGGGATTCTGCACAGAAAGGGTTTGCAAACCGCTGAATCCACACGTGAGTTTAACTCTGTCAGTTGAATGCACACATTGACAACCATTCAGTTAGATAGCTCCGTTTTGGTTTTAGAAGCAGATATTTCTCTGTACAGCCTATGGTCCCATTCACTCGGGAATATCCCAACGCAGCTCCTAGAAGAAACGTGTTTCTGACTCGCTGAATCTCAACATAGATTCAACTCTCTTAGGTGAACGAACGCACAGCAGAGCAGTTTCAAGGAAACGTTTCTCCTGAGTTTTAGACGAAGTTTCCTGCTCTTTAGTACGTATGCCGGCATTGGGCTGGAAATACCGGTTTTGGGATTCTGCACAGAAAGGGTTTGCAAACCGCTGAATCCACACGTGAGTTTAACTCTGTCAGTTGAATGCACACATTGACAACCATTCAGTTTGATAGCACACTCTTGGTTTTAGAAGCAGATATTTCTCTGTACAGCCTATGGTCCCATTCACTCGGGAATATCCCAACGCAGCTCCTAGAAGAAACGTGTTTCTGACTCGCTGAATCTCAACATAGATTCAACTCTCTTAGGTGAACGAACGCACAGCAGAGCAGTTTCAAGGAAACGTTTCTCCTGAGTTTTAGACGAAGTTTCCAGCTGTTTAGTACGGATGCCGGCATTGGGCTGGATATACCGGTTTTGGGATTCTGCACAGAAAGGGTTTGCAAACCGCTGAATCCACACGTGAGTTTAACTCTGTCAGTTGAATGCACACATTGACAACCATTCAGTTAGATAGCTCCGTTTTGGTTTTAGAAGCAGATATTTCTCTGTACAGCCTATGGTCCCATTCACTCGGGAATATCCCAACGCAGCTCCTAGAAGAAACGTGTTTCTGACTCGCTGAATCTCAACATAGATTCAACTCTCTTAGGTGAACGAACGCACAGCAGAGCAGTTTCAAGGAAACGTTTCTCCTGAGTTTTAGACGAAGTTTCCTGCTGTTTAGTACGTATGCCGGCATTGGGCTGGAAATACCGGTTTTGGGATTCTGCACAGAAAGGGTTTGCAAACCGCTGAATCCACACGTGAGTTTAACTCTGTCAGTTGAATGCACACATTGAGAACCATTCAGTTTGATAGCACACTTTTGGTTTTAGAAGCAGATATTTCTCTGTACAGCCTATGGTCCCATTCACTCGGGAATATCCCAACGCACCTCCTAGAAGAAACGTGTTTCTGACTCGCTGAATCTCAACATAGATTCAACTCTCTTAGGTGATCGAACGCACAGCAGAGCAGTTTCAAGGAAACGTTTCTCCTGAGTTTTAGACGAAGTTTCCTGCTGTTTAGTACGGATGCCGGCATTGGGCTGGAAATACCGGTTTTGGGATTCTGCACAGAAAGGGTTTGCAAACCGCTGAATCCACACGTGAGTTTAACTCTGTCAGTTGAATGCACACATTGACAACCATTCAGTTAGATAGCTCCGTTTTGGTTTTAGAAGCAGATATTTCTCTGTACAGCCTATGGTCCCATTCACTCGGGAATATCCCAACGCAGCTCCTAGAAGAAACGTGTTTCTGACTCGCTGAATCTCAACATAGATTCAACTCTCTTAGGTGAACGAACGCACAGCAGAGCAGTTTCAAGGAAACGTTTCTCCTGAGTTTTAGACGAAGTTTCCTGCTCTTTAGTACGTATGCCGGCATTGGGCTGGAAATACCGGTTTTGGGTTATATAATACCAGCACAGAAAGGGTTTGCAAACCGCTGAATCCACACGTGAGTTTAACTCTGTCAGTTGAATGCACACATTGACAACCATTCAGTTAGATAGCTCCGTTTTGGTTTTAGAAGCAGATATTTCTCTGTACAGCCTATGGTCCCATTCACTCGGGAATATCCCAACGCAGCTCCTAGAAGAAACGTGTTTCTGACTCGCTGAATCTCAACATAGATTCAACTCTCTTAGGTGAACGAACGCACAGCAGAGCAGTTTCAAGGAAACGTTTCTCCTGAGTTTTAGACGAAGTTTCCTGCTGTTTAGTACGTATGCCGGCATTGGGCTGGAAATACCGGTTTTGGGATTCTGCACAGAAAGGGTTTGCAAACCGCTGAATCCACACGTGAGTTTAACTCTGTCAGTTGAATGCACACATTGACAACTATTCAGTTTGATAGCACACTTTTGGTTTTAGAAGCAGATATTTCTCTGTACAGCCTATGGTCCCATTCACTCGGGAATATCCCAACGCAGCTCCTAGCATAAACGTGTTTCTGACTCGGTGAATCTCAACATAGATTCAACTCTCTTAGGTGATCGAACGCACAGCAGAGCAGTTTCAAGGAAACGTTTCTCCTGAGTTTTAGACGAAGTTTCCTGCTGTTTAGTACGGATGCCGGCATTGGGCTGGAAATAACGGTTTTGGGATTCTGCACAGAAAGGGTTTGCAAACCGCTGAATCCACACGTGAGTTTAACTCTGTCAGTTGAATGCACACATTGACAACCATTCAGTTTGATAGCACACTTTTGGTTTTAGAAGCAGATATTTCTCTGTACAGCCTATGGTCCCATTCACTCGGGAATATCCCAACGCACCTCCTAGAAGAAACGTGTTTCTGACTCGCTGAATCTCAACATAGATTCAACTCTCTTAGGTGATCGAACGCACAGCAGAGCAGTTTCAAGGAAACGTTTCTCCTGAGTTTTAGACGAAGTTTCCTGCTGTTTAGTACGGATGCCGGCATTGGGCTGGAAATACCGGTTTTGGGATTCTGCACAGAAAGGGTTTGCAAACCGCTGAATCCACACGTGAGTTTAACTCTGTCAGTTGAATGCACACATTGACAACCATTCAGTTAGATAGCTCCGTTTTGGTTTTAGAAGCAGATATTTCTCTGTACAGCCTATGGTCCCATTCACTCGGGAATATCCCAACGCAGCTCCTAGAAGAAACGTGTTTCTGACTCGCTGAATCTCAACATAGATTCAACTCTCTTAGGTGAACGAACGCACAGCAGAGCAGTTTCAAGGAAACGTTTCTCCTGAGTTTTAGACGAAGTTTCCTGCTGTTTAGTACGGATGCCGGCATTGGGCTGGAAATACCGGTTTTGGGATTCTGCACAGAAAGGGTTTGCAAACCGCTGAATCCACACGTGAGTTTAACTCTGTCAGTTGAATGCACACATTGACAACCATTCAGTTAGATAGCTCCGTTTTGGTTTTACGAGCAGATATTTCTCTGTACAGCCTATGGTCCCATTCACTCGGGAATATCCCAACGCAGCTCCTAGAAGAAACGTGTTTCTGACTCGCTGAATCTCAACATAGATTCAACTCTCTTAGGTGAACGAACGCACAGCAGAGCAGTTTGAAGGAAACGTTTCTCCTGAGTTTTAGACGAAGTTTCCTGCTGTTTAGTACGTATGCCGGCATTGGGCTGGACATACCGGTTTTGGGATTCTGCACAGAAAGGGTTTGCAAACCGCTGAATCCACACGTGAGTTTAACTCTGTCAGTTGAATGCACACATTGACAACCATTCAGTTAGATAGCTCCGTTTTGGTTTTAGAAGCAGATATTTCTCTGTACAGCCTATGGTCCCATTCACTCGGGAATATCCCAACGCAGCTCCTAGAAGAAACGTGTTTCTGACTCGCTGAATCTCAACATAGATTCAACTCTCTTAGGTGAACGAACGCACAGCAGAGCAGTTTCAAGGAAACGTTTCTCCTGAGTTTTAGACGAAGTTTCCTGCTCTTTAGTACGTATGCCGGCATTGGGCTGGAAATACCGGTTTTGGGATTCTGCACAGAAAGGGTTTGCAAACCGCTGAATCCACACGTGAGTTTAACTCTGTCAGTTGAATGCACACATTGACAACCATTCAGTTTGATAGCACACTCTTGGTTTTAGAAGCAGATATTTCTCTGTACAGCCTATGGTCCCATTCACTCGGGAATATCCCAACGCAGCTCCTAGAAGAAACGTGTTTCTGACTCGCTGAATCTCAACATAGATTCAACTCTCTTAGGTGAACGAACGCACAGCAGAGCAGTTTCAAGGAAACGTTTCTCCTGAGTTTTAGACGAAGTTTCCTGCTGTTTAGTACGGATGCCGGCATTGGGCTGGATATACCGGTTTTGGGATTCTGCACAGAAAGGGTTTGCAAACCGCTGAATCCACACGTGAGTTTAACTCTGTCAGTTGAATGCACACATTGACAACCATTCAGTTTGATAGCACACTTTTGGTTTTAGAAGCAGATATTTCTCTGTACAGCCTATGGTCCCATTCACTCGGGAATATCCCAACGCAGCTCCTAGAAGAAACGTGTTTCTGACTCGCTGAATCTCAACATAGATTCAACTCCCTTAGGTGATCGAACGCACAGCAGAGCAGTTTCAAGGAAACCTTTCTCCTGAGTTTTAGACGAAGTTTCCTGCTGTTTAGTACGGATGCCGGCATTGGGCTGGAAATACTGGTTTTGGGATTCTGCACAGAAAGGGTTTGCAAACCCCTGAATCCACACGTGAGTTTAACTCTGTCAGTTGAATGCACACATTGACAACCACCCAGTTTGATAGCACATTTTTGGTTTTAGAAGCAGATATTTCTCTGTACAGCCTATGGTCCCATTCACTCGGGAATATCCCAACGCACCTCCTAGAAGAAACGTGTTTCTGACTCGCTGAATCTCAACATAGTTTCAACTCTCTTAGGTGAACGAAAGCACAGCAGAACAGTTTCAAGGAAACGTTTCTCCTGAGTTTTAGACGAAGTTTCCTGCTGTTTAGTACGGATGCCGGCATTGAGCTGGAATTACCGGTTTTGGGATTCTGCACAGAAAGGGTTTTCAAACCGCTGAATCCAAAGGTGAGTTTAATTCTGTCACTTGAATGCACACATTGACAACCATTCAGTTAGATACCACCCTTTTGGTTGTAGGAGTAGATATTTCTCTGTACAGCCTATGGTCCCATTCACTCGGGAATATCCCAACGCACCTCCTAGAAGAAACGTGTTTCTGACTCGCTGAATCTCAACATAGATTCAACTCTCTTAGGTGATCGAACGCACAGCAGAGCAGTTTCAAGGAAACGTTTCTCCTGAGTTTTAGACGAAGTTTCCTGCTGTTTAGTACGGATGCCGGCATTGGGCTGGAAATACCAGTTTTGGGATTCTGCACAGAAAGGGTTTGCAAACCGCTGAATCCACACGTGAGTTTAACTCTGTCAGTTGAATGCACACATTGACAACCATTCAGTTAGATAGCTCCGTTTTGGTTTTAGAAGCAGATATTTCTCTGTACAGCCTATGGTCCCATTCACTCGGGAATATCCCAACGCACCTCCTAGAAGAAACGTGTTTCTGACTCGCTGAATCTCAACATAGATTCAACTCTCTTAGGTGAACGAACGCACAGCAGAGCAGTTTCAAGGAAACGTTTCTCCTGAGTTTTAGACGAAGTTTCCTGCTCTTTAGTACGTATGCCGGCATTGGGCTGGAAATACCGGTTTTGGGATTCTGCACAGAAAGGGTTTGCAAACCGCTGAATCCACACGTGAGTTTAACTCTGTCAGTTGAATGCACACATTGACAACCATTCAGTTTGATAGCACACTCTTGGTTTTAGAAACAGATATTTCTCTGTACAGCCTATGGTCCCATTCACTCGGGAATATCCCAACGCAGCTCCTAGAAGAAACGTGTTTCTGACTCGCTGAATCTCAACATAGATTCAACTCTCTTAGGTGAACGAACGCACAGCAGAGCAGTTTCAAGGAAACGTTTCTCCTGAGTTTTAGACGAAGTTTCCTGCTGTTTAGTACGGATGCCGGCATTGGGCTGGATATACCGGTTTTGGGATTCTGCACAGAAAGGGTTTGCAAACCGCTGAATCCACACGTGAGTTTAACTCTGTCAGTTGAATGCACACATTGACAACCATTCAGTTAGATAGCTCCGTTTTGGTTTTAGAAGCAGATATTTCTCTGTACAGCCTATGGTCCCATTCACTCGGGAATATCCCAACGCAGCTCCTAGAAGAAACGTGTTTCTGACTCGCTGAATCTCAACATAGATTCAACTCTCTTAGGTGAACGAACGCACAGCAGAGCAGTTTCAAGGAAACGTTTCTCCTGAGTTTTAGACGAAGTTTCCTGCTGTTTAGTACGTATGCCGGCATTGGGCTGGAAATACCGGTTTTGGGATTCTGCACAGAAAGGGTTTGCAAACCGCTGAATCCACACGTGAGTTTAACTCTGTCAGTTGAATGCACACATTGACAACCATTCAGTTTGACAGCACACTTTTGGTTTTAGAAGCAGATATTTCTCTGTACAGCCTATGGTCCCATTCACTCGGGAATATCCCAACGCACCTCCTAGAAGAAACGTGTTTCTGACTCGCTGAATCTCAACATAGATTCAACTCTCTTAGGTGATCGAACGCACAGCAGAGCAGTTTCAAGGAAACGTTTCTCCTGAGTTTTAGACGAAGTTTCCTGCTGTTTAGTACGGATGCCGGCATTGGGCTGGAAATACCGGTTTTGGGATTCTGCACAGAAAGGGTTTGCAAACCGCTGAATCCACACGTGAGTTTAACTCTGTCAGTTGAATGCACACATTGACAACCATTCAGTTAGATAGCTCCGTTTTGGTTTTAGAAGCAGATATTTCTCTGTACAGCCTATGGTCCCATTCACTCGGGAATATCCCAACGCAGCTCCTAGAAGAAACGTGTTTCTGACTCGCTGAATCTCAACATAGATTCAACTCTCTTAGGTGAACGAACGCACAGCAGAGCAGTTTCAAGGAAACGTTTCTCCTGAGTTTTAGACGAAGTTTCCTGCTCTTTAGTACGTATGCCGGCATTGGGCTGGAAATACCGGATTTGGGTTATATAATACCAGCACAGAAAGGGTTTGCAAACCGCTGAATCCACACGTGAGTTTAACTCTGTCAGTTGAATGCACACATTGACAACCATTCAGTTAGATAGCTCCGTTTTGGTTTTACGAGCAGATATTTCTCTGTACAGCCTATGGTCCCATTCACTCGGGAATATCCCAATGCAGCTCCTAGAAGAAACGTGTTTCTGACTCGCTGAATCTCAACATAGATTCAACTCTCTTAGGTGAACGAAAGCACAGCAGAACAGTTTCAAGGAAACGTTTCTCCTGAGTTTTAGACGAAGTTTCCTGCTGTTTAGTACGGATGCCGGCATTGAGCTGGAATTACCGGTTTTGGGATTCTGCACAGAAAGGGTTTGCAAACCGCTGAATCCAAAGGTGAGTTTAATTCTGTCACTTGAATGCACACATTGACAACCCTTCAGTTAGATACCACCCTTTTGGTTGTAGGAGTAGATATTTCTCTGTACAGCCTATGGTCCCATTCACTCGGGAATATCCCAACGCACCTCCTAGAAGAAACGTGTTTCTGACTCGCTGAATCTCAACATAGGATCAACTCTCTTAGGTGATCGAACGCACAGCAGAGCAGTTTCAAGGAAACGTTTCTCCTGAGTTTTAGACGAAGTTTCCTGCTGTTTAGTACGGATGCCGGCATTGGGCTGGATATACCGGTTTTGGGATTCTGCACAGAAAGGGTTTGCAAACCGCTGAATCCACACGTGAGTTTAACTCTGTCAGTTGAATGCACACATTGACAACCATTCAGTTAGATAGCTCCGTTTTGGTTTTAGAAGCAGATATTTCTCTGTACAGCCTATGGTCCCATTCACTCGGGAATATCCCAACGCAGCTCCTAGAAGAAACGTGTTTCTGACTCGCTGAATCTCAACATAGATTCAACTCTCTTAGGTGATCGAACGCACAGCAGAGCAGTTTCAAGGAAACGTTTCTCCTGAGTTTTAGACGAAGTTTCCTGCTGTTTAGTACGGATGCCGGCATTGGGCTGGAAATACCGGTTTTGGGATTCTGCACAGAAAGGGTTTGCAAACCGCTGAATCCACACGTGAGTTTAACTCTGTCAGTTGAATGCACACATTGACAACCATTCAGTTAGATAGCTCCGTTTTGGTTTTAGAAGCAGATATTTCTCTGTACAGCCTATGGTCCCATTCACTCGGGAATATCCCAACGCAGCTCCTAGAAGAAACGTGTTTCTGACTCGGTGAATCTCAACATAGATTCAATCTCTTAGGTGAACGAACGCACAGCAGAGCAGTTTCAAGGAAACGTTTCTCCTGAGTTTTAGACGAAGTTTCCTGCTCTTTAGTACGTATGCCGGCATTGGGCTGGAAATACCGGTTTTGGGTTATATAATACCAGCACAGAAAGGGTTTGCAAACCGCTGAATCCACACGTGAGTTTAACTCTGTCAGTTGAATGCACACATTGACAACCATTCAGTTAGATAGCTCCGTTTTGGTTTTACGAGCAGATATTTCTCTGTACAGCCTATGGTCCCATTCACTCGGGAATATCCCAACGCAGCTCCTAGAAGAAACGTGTTTCTGACTCGCTGAATCTCAACATAGATTCAACTCTCTTAGGTGAACGAACGCACAGCAGAGCAGTTTGAAGGAAACGTTTCTCCTGAGTTTTAGACGAAGTTTCCTGCTGTTTAGTACGTATGCCGGCATTGGGCTGGACATACCGGTTTTGGGATTCTGCACAGAAAGGGTTTGCAAACCGCTGAATCCACACGTGAGTTTAACTCTGTCAGTTGAATGCACACATTGACAACCATTCAGTTAGATAGCTCCGTTTTGGTTTTAGAAGCAGATATTTCTCTGTACAGCCTATGGTCCCATTCACTCGGGAATATCCCAATGCAGCTCCTAGAAGAAACGTGTTTCTGACTCGCTGAATCTCAACATAGATTCAACTCTCTTAGGTGAACGAACGCACAGCAGAGCAGTTTCAAGGAAACGTTTCTCCTGAGTTTTAGACGAAGTTTCCTGCTGTTTAGTACGGATGCCGGCATTGGGCTGGAAATACCGGTTTTGGGATTCTGCACAGAAAGGGTTTGCAAACCGCTGAATCCACACGTGAGTTTAACTCTGTCAGTTGAATGCACACATTGACAACCATTCAGTTTGATAGCACACTTTTGGTTTTAGAAGCAGATATTTCTCTGTACAGCCTATGGTCCCATTCACTCGGGAATATCCCAACGCACCTCCTAGAAGAAACGTGTTTCTGACTCGCTGAATCTCAACATAGATTCAACTCCCTTAGGTGATCGAACGCACAGCAGAGCAGTTTCAAGGAAACCTTTCTCCTGAGTTTTAGACGAAGTTTCCTGCTGTTTAGTACGGATGCCGGCATTGGGCTGGAAATACTGGTTTTGGGATTCTGCACAGAAAGGGTTTGCAAACCCCTGAATCCACACGTGAGTTTAACTCTGTCAGTTGAATGCACACATTGACAACCACCCAGTTTGATAGCACATTTTTGGTTTTAGAAGCAGATATTTCTCTGTACAGCCTATGGTCCCATTCACTCGGGAATATCCCAACGCAGCTCCTAGAAGAAACGTGTTTCTGACTCGCTGAATCTCAACATAGTTTCAACTCTCTTAGGTGAACGAAAGCACAGCAGAACAGTTTCAAGGAAACGTTTCTCCTGAGTTTTAGACGAAGTTTCCTGCTGTTTAGTACGGATGCCGGCATTGAGCTGGAATTACCGGTTTTGGGATTCTGCACAGAAAGGGTTTGCAAACCGCTGAATCCAAAGGTGAGTTTAATTCTGTCACTTGAATGCACACATTGACAACCCTTCAGTTAGATACCACCCTTTTGGTTGTAGGAGTAGATATTTCTCTGTACAGCCTATGGTCCCATTCACTCGGGAATATCCCAACGCACCTCCTAGAAGAAACGTGTTTCTGACTCGCTGAATCTCAACATAGATTCAACTCTCTTAGGTGATCGAACGCACAGCAGAGCAGTTTCAAGGAAACGTTTCTCCTGAGTTTTAGACGAAGTTTCCTGCTGTTTAGTACGGATGCCGGCATTGGGCTGGAAATACCAGTTTTGGGATTCTGCACAGAAAGGGTTTGCAAACCGCTGAATCCACACGTGAGTTTAACTCTGTCAGTTGAATGCACACATTGACAACCATTCAGTTAGATAGCTCCGTTTTGGTTTTAGGAGCAGATATTTCTCTGTACAGCCTATGGTCCCATTCACTCGGGAATATCCCAACGCAGCTCCTAGAAGAAACGTGTTTCTGACTCGCTGAATCTCAACATAGATTCAACTCTCTTAGGTGAACGAACGCACAGCAGAGCAGTTTCAAGGAAACGTTTCTCCTGAGTTTTAGACGAAGTTTCCTGCTCTTTAGTACGTATGCCGGCATTGGGCTGGAAATACCGGTTTTGGGATTCTGCACAGAAAGGGTTTGCAAACCGCTGAATCCACACGTGAGTTTAACTCTGTCAGTTGAATGCACACATTGACAACCATTCAGTTTGATAGCACCCTTTTGGTTTTAGAAGCAGATATTTCTCTGTACAGCCTATGGTCCCATTCACTCGGGAATATCCCAACGCAGCTCATAGAAGAAACGTGTTTCTGACTCGCTGAATCTCAACATAGATTCAACTCTCTTAGGTGAACGAACGCACAGCAGAGCAGTTTCAAGGAAACGTTTCTCCTGAGTTTTAGACGAAGTTTCCTGCTGTTTAGTACGGATGCCGGCATTGGGCTGGATATACCGGTTTTGGGATTCTGCACAGAAAGGGTTTGCAAACCGCTGAATCCACACGTGAGTTTAACTCTGTCAGTTGAATGCACACATTGACAACCATTCAGTTTGATAGCACACTTTTGGTTTTAGAAGCAGATATTTCTCTGTACAGCCTATGGTCCCATTCACTCGGGAATATCCCAACGCACCTCCTAGAAGAAACGTGTTTCTGACTCGCTGAATCTCAACATAGATTCAACTCCCTTAGGTGATCGAACGCACAGCAGAGCAGTTTCAAGGAAACCTTTCTCCTGAGTTTTAGACGAAGTTTCCTGCTGTTTAGTACGGATGCCGGCATTGGGATGGAAATACTGGTTTTGGGATTCTGCACAGAAAGGGTTTGCAAACCCCTGAATCCACACGTGAGTTTAACTCTGTCAGTTGAATGCACACATTGACAACCACCCAGTTTGATAGCACATTTTTGGTTTTAGAAGCAGATATTTCTCTGTACAGCCTATGGTCCCATTCACTCGGGAATATCCCAACGCACCTCCTAGAAGAAACGTGTTTCTGACTCGCTGAATCTCAACATAGTTTCAACTCTCTTAGGTGAACGAAAGCACAGCAGAACAGTTTCAAGGAAACGTTTCTCCTGAGTTTTAGACGAAGTTTCCTGCTGTTTAGTACGGATGCCGGCATTGAGCTGGAATTACCGGTTTTGGGATTCTGCACAGAAAGGGTTTGCAAACCGCTGAATCCAAAGGTGAGTTTAATTCTGTCACTTGAATGCACACATTGACAACCATTCAGTTAGATACCACCCTTTTGGTTGTAGGAGTAGATATTTCTCTGTACAGCCTATGGTCCCATTCACTCGGGAATATCCCAACGCACCTCCTAGAAGAAACGTGTTTCTGACTCGCTGAATCTCAACATAGATTCAACTCTCTTAGGTGATCGAACGCACAGCAGAGCAGTTTCAAGGAAACGTTTCTCCTGAGTTTTAGACGAAGTTTCCTGCTGTTTAGTACGGATGCCGGCATTGGGCTGGAAATACCAGTTTTGGGATTCTGCACAGAAAGGGTTTGCAAACCGCTGAATCCACACGTGAGTTTAACTCTGTCAGTTGAATGCACACATTGACAACCATTCAGTTAGATAGCTCCGTTTTGGTTTTAGAAGCAGATATTTCTCTGTACAGCCTATGGTCCCATTCACTCGGGAATATCCCAACGCAGCTCCTAGAAGAAACGTGTTTCTGACTCGCTGAATCTCAACATAGATTCAACTCTCTTAGGTGAACGAACGCACAGCAGAGCAGTTTCAAGGAAACGTTTCTCCTGAGTTTTAGACGAAGTTTCCTGCTCTTTAGTACGTATGCCGGCATTGGGCTGGAAATACCGGTTTTGGGATTCTGCACAGAAAGGGTTTGCAAACCGCTGAATCCACACGTGAGTTTAACTCTGTCAGTTGAATGCACACATTGACAACCATTCAGTTTGATAGCACACTCTTGGTTTTAGAAGCAGATATTTCTCTGTACAGCCTATGGTCCCATTCACTCGGGAATATCCCAACGCAGCTCCTAGAAGAAACGTGTTTCTGACTCGCTGAATCTCAACATAGATTCAACTCTCTTAGGTGAACGAACGCACAGCAGAGCAGTTTCAAGGAAACGTTTCTCCTGAGTTTTAGACGAAGTTTCCTGCTGTTTAGTACGGATGCCGGCATTGGGCTGGATATACCGGTTTTGGGATTCTGCACAGAAAGGGTTTGCAAACCGCTGAATCCACACGTGAGTTTAACTCTGTCAGTTGAATGCACACATTGACAACCATTCAGTTAGATAGCTCCGTTTTGGTTTTAGAAGCAGATATTTCTCTGTACAGCCTATGGTCCCATTCACTCGGGAATATCCCAACGCAGCTCCTAGAAGAAACGTCTTTCTGACTCGCTGAATCTCAACATAGATTCAACTCTCTTAGGTGAACGAACGCACAGCAGAGCAGTTTCAAGGAAACGTTTCTCCTGAGTTTTAGACGAAGTTTCCTGCTGTTTAGTACGTATGCCGGCATTGGGCTGGAAATACCGGTTTTGGGATTCTGCACAGAAAGGGTTTGCAAACCGCTGAATCCACACGTGAGTTTAACTCTGTCAGTTGAATGCACACATTGACAACCATTCAGTTTGATAGCACACTTTTGGTTTTAGAAGCAGATATTTCTCTGTACAGCCTATGGTCCCATTCACTCGGGAATATCCCAACGCACCTCCTAGAAGAAACGTGTTTCTGACTCGCTGAATCTCAACATAGATTCAACTCTCTTAGGTGATCGAACGCACAGCAGAGCAGTTTCAAGGAAACGTTTCTCCTGAGTTTTAGACGAAGTTTCCTGCTGTTTAGTACGGATGCCGGCATTGGGCTGGAAATACCGGTTTTGGGATTCTGCACAGAAAGGGTTTGCAAACCGCTGAATCCACACGTGAGTTTAACTCTGTCAGTTGAATGCACACATTGACAACCATTCAGTTAGATAGCTCCGTTTTGGTTTTAGAAGCAGATATTTCTCTGTACAGCCTATGGTCCCATTCACTCGGGAATATCCCAACGCAGCTCCTAGAAGAAACGTGTTTCTGACTCGCTGAATCTCAACATAGATTCAACTCTCTTAGGTGAACGAACGCACAGCAGAGCAGTTTCAAGGAAACGTTTCTCCTGAGTTTTAGACGAAGTTTCCTGCTCTTTAGTACGTATGCCGGCATTGGGCTGGAAATACCGGTTTTGGGTTATATAATACCAGCACAGAAAGGGTTTGCAAACCGCTGAATCCACACGTGAGTTTAACTCTGTCAGTTGAATGCACACATTGACAACCATTCAGTTAGATAGCTCCGTTTTGGTTTTAGAAGCAGATATTTCTCTGTACAGCCTATGGTCCCATTCACTCGGGAATATCCCAACGCAGCTCCTAGAAGAAACGTGTTTCTGACTCGCTGAATCTCAACATAGATTCAACTCTCTTAGGTGAACGAACGCACAGCAGAGCAGTTTCAAGGAAACGTTTCTCCTGAGTTTTAGACGAAGTTTCCTGCTCTTTAGTACGTATGCCGGCATTGGGCTGGAAATACCGGTTTTGGGTTATATAATACCAGCACAGAAAGGGTTTGCAAACCGCTGAATCCACACGTGAGTTTAACTCTGTCAGTTGAATGCACACATTGACAACCATTCAGTTAGATAGCTTCGTTTTGGTTTTAGAAGCAGATATTTCTCTGTACAGCCTATGGTCCCATTCACTCGGGAATATCCCAACGCAGCTCCTAGAAGAAACGTGTTTCTGACTCGCTGAATCTCAACATAGATTCAACTCTCTTAGGTGAACGAACGCACAGCAGAGCAGTTTCAAGGAAACGTTTCTCCTGAGTTTTAGACGAAGTTTCCTGCTGTTTAGTACGGATGCCGGCATTGGGCTGGAAATACCGGTTTTGGGATTCTGCACAGAAAGGGTTTGCAAACCGCTGAATCCACACGTGAGTTTAACTCTGTCAGTTCAATGCACACATTGACAACCATTCAATTTGATAGCACACTTTTGGTTTTAGAAGCAGATATTTCTCTGTACAGCCTATGGTCCCATTCACTCGGGAATATCCCAACGCAGCTCCTAGAAGAAACGTGTTTCTGACTCGCTGAATCTCAACATAGATTCAACTCTCTTAGGTGCACGAACGCACAGCAGAGCAGTTTCAAGGAAACGTTTCTCCTGAGTCTTAGACGAAGTTTCCTGCTGTTTAGTACGTATGCCGGCATTGGGCTGGAAATACCGGTTTTGGGATTCTGCACAGAAAGGGTTTGCAAACCGCTGAATCCACACGTGAGTTTAACTCTGTCAGTTGAATGCACACATTGACAACCATTCAGTTTGATAGCACACTTTTGGTTTTAGAAGCAGATATTTCTCTGTACAGCCTATGGTCCCATTCACTCGGGAATATCCCAACGCACCTCCTAGAAGAAACGTGTTTCTGACTCGCTGAATCTCAACATAGATTCAACTCTCTTAGGTGATCGAACGCACAGCAGAGCAGTTTCAAGGAAACGTTTCTCCTGAGTTTTAGACGAAGTTTCCTGCTGTTTAGTACGGATGCCGGCATTGGGCTGGAAATACCGGTTTTGGGATTCTGCACAGAAAGGGTTTGCAAACCGCTGAATCCACACGTGAGTTTAACTCTGTCAGTTGAATGCACACATTGACAACCATTCAGTTAGATAGCTCCGTTTTGGTTTTAGAAGCAGATATTTCTCTGTACAGCCTATGGTCCCATTCACTCGGGAATATCCCAACGCAGCTCCTAGAAGAAACGTGTTTCTGACTCGCTGAATCTCAACATAGATTCAACTCTCTTAGGTGAACGAACGCACAGCAGAGCAGTTTCAAGGAAACGTTTCTCCTGAGTTTTAGACGAAGTTTCCTGCTCTTTAGTACGTATGCCGGCATTGGGCTGGAAATACCGGTTTTGGGTTATATAATACCAGCACAGAAAGGGTTTGCAAACCGCTGAATCCACACGTGAGTTTAACTCTGTCAGTTGAATGCACACATTGACAACCATTCAGTTAGATAGCTCCGTTTTGGTTTTAGAAGCAGATATTTCTCTGTACAGCCTATGGTCCCATTCACTCGGGAATATCCCAACGCAGCTCCTAGAAGAAACGTGTTTCTGACTCGCTGAATCTCAACATAGATTCAACTCTCTTAGGTGAACGAACGCACAGCAGAGCAGTTTCAAGGAAACGTTTCTCCTGAGTTTTAGACGAAGTTTCCTGCTCTTTAGTACGTATGCCGGCATTGGGCTGGAAATACCGGTTTTGGGTTATATAATACCAGCACAGAAAGGGTTTGCAAACCGCTGAATCCACACGTGAGTTTAACTCTGTCAGTTGAATGCACACATTGACAACCATTCAGTTAGATAGCTTCGTTTTGGTTTTAGAAGCAGATATTTCTCTGTACAGCCTATGGTCCCATTCACTCGGGAATATCCCAACGCAGCTCCTAGAAGAAACGTGTTTCTGACTCGCTGAATCTCAACATAGATTCAACTCTCTTAGGTGAACGAACGCACAGCAGAGCAGTTTCAAGGAAACGTTTCTCCTGAGTTTTAGACGAAGTTTCCTGCTGTTTAGTACGGATGCCGGCATTGGGCTGGAAATACCGGTTTTGGGATTCTGCACAGAAAGGGTTTGCAAACCGCTGAATCCACACGTGAGTTTAACTCTGTCAGTTCAATGCACACATTGACAACCATTCAATTTGATAGCACACTTTTGGTTTTAGAAGCAGATATTTCTCTGTACAGCCTATGGTCCCATTCACTCGGGAATATCCCAACGCAGCTCCTAGAAGAAACGTGTTTCTGACTCGCTGAATCTCAACATAGATTCAACTCTCTCAGGTGCACGAACGCACAGCAGAGCAGTTTCAAGGAAACGTTTCTCCTGAGTCTTAGACGAAGTTTCCTGCTGTTTAGTACGTATGCCGGCATTGGGCTGGAAATACCGGTTTTGGGATTCTGCACAGAAAGGGTTTGCAAACCGCTGAATCCACACGTGAGTTTAACTCTGTCAGTTGAATGCACACATTGACAACCATTCAGTTTGATAGCACACTTTTGGTTTTAGAAGCAGATAATTCTCTGTACAGCCTATGGTCCCATTCACTCGGGAATATCCCAACGCAGCTCCTAGAAGAAACGTGTTTCTGACTCGCTGAATCTCAACATAGATTCAACTCTCTTAGGTGATCGAACGCACAGCAGAGCAGTTTCAAGGAAACGTTTCTCCTGAGTTTTAGACGAAGTTTCCTGCTGTTTAGTACGGATGCCGGCATTGGGCTGGAAATACCGGTTTTGGGATTCTGCACAGAAAGGGTTTGCAAACCGCTGAATCCACACGTGAGTTTAACTCTGTCAGTTCAATGCACACATTGACAACCATTCAATTTGATAGCACACTTTTGGTTTTAGAAGCAGATATTTCTCTGTACAGCCTATGGTCCCATTCACTCGGGAATATCCCAACGCAGCTCCTAGAAGAAACGTGTTTCTGACTCGCTGAATCTCAACATAGATTCAACTCTCTTAGGTGAACGAACGCACAGCAGAGCAGTTTCAAGGAAACGTTTCTCCTGAGTCTTAGACGAAGTTTCCTGCTGTTTAGTACGTATGCCGGCATTGGGCTGGAAATACCGGTTTTGGGATTCTGCACAGAAAGGGTTTGCAAACCGCTGAATCCACACGTGAGTTTAACTCTGTCAGTTGAATGCACACATTGACAACCATTCAGTTAGATAGCTCCGTTTTGGTTTTAGAAGCAGATATTTCTCTGTACAGCCTATGGTCCCATTCACTCGGGAATATCCCAACGCAGCTCCTAGAAGAAACGTGTTTCTGACTCGCTGAATCTCAACATAGATTCAACTCTCTTAGGTGATCGAACGCACAGCAGAGCAGTTTCAAGGAAACGTTTCTCCTGAGTTTTAGACGAAGTTTCCTGCTGTTTAGTACGGATGCCGGCATTGGGCTGGAAATACCGGTTTTGGGATTCTGCACAGAAAGGGTTTGCAAACCGCTGAATCCACACGTGAGTTTAACTCTGTCAGTTGAATGCACACATTGACAACCATTCAGTTAGATAGCTCCGTTTTGGTTTTAGAAGCAGATATTTCTCTGTACAGCCTATGGTCCCATTCACTCGGGAATATCCCAACGCAGCTCCTAGAAGAAACGTGTTTCTGACTCGCTGAATCTCAACATAGATTCAACTCTCTTAGGTGAACGAACGCACAGCAGAGCAGTTTCAAGGAAACGTTTCTCCTGAGTTTTAGACGAAGTTTCCTGCTGTTTAGTACGGATGCCGGCATTGGGCTGGAAATACCGGTTTTGGGATTCTGCACAGAAAGGGTTTGCAAACCGCTGAATCCACACGTGAGTTTAACTCTGTCAGTTCAATGCACACATTGACAACCATTCAATTTGATAGCACACTTTTGGTTTTAGAAGCAGATATTTCTCTGTACAGCCTATGGTCCCATTCACTCGGGAATATCCCAACGCAGCTCCTAGAAGAAACGTGTTTCTGACTCGCTGAATCTCAACATAGATTCAACTCTCTTAGGTGAACGAACGCACAGCAGAGCAGTTTCAAGGAAACGTTTCTCCTGAGTCTTAGACGAAGTTTCCTGCTGTTTAGTACGTATGCCGGCATTGGGCTGGAAATACCGGTTTTGGGATTCTGCACAGAAAGGGTTTGCAAACCGCTGAATCCACACGTGAGTTTAACTCTGTCAGTTGAATGCACACATTGACAACCATTCAGTTAGATAGCTCCGTTTTGGTTTTAGAAGCAGATATTTCTCTGTACAGCCTATGGTCCCATTCACTCGGGAATATCCCAACGCAGCTCCTAGAAGAAACGTGTTTCTGACTCGCTGAATCTCAACATAGATTCAACTCTCTTAGGTGATCGAACGCACAGCAGAGCAGTTTCAAGGAAACGTTTCTCCTGAGTTTTAGACGAAGTTTCCTGCTGTTTAGTACGGATGCCGGCATTGGGCTGGAAATACCGGTTTTGGGATTCTGCACAGAAAGGGTTTGCAAACCGCTGAATCCACACGTGAGTTTAACTCTGTCAGTTGAATGCACACATTGACAACCATTCAGTTAGATAGCTCCGTTTTGGTTTTAGAAGCAGATATTTCTCTGTACAGCCTATGGTCCCATTCACTCGGGAATATCCCAACGCAGCTCCTAGAAGAAACGTGTTTCTGACTCGCTGAATCTCAACATAGATTCAACTCTCTTAGGTGAACGAACGCACAGCAGAGCAGTTTCAAGGAAACGTTTCTCCTGAGTTTTAGACGAAGTTTCCTGCTGTTTAGTACGGATGCCGGCATTGGGCTGGAAATACCGGTTTTGGGATTCTGCACAGAAAGGGTTTGCAAACCGCTGAATCCACACGTGAGTTTAACTCTGTCAGTTCAATGCACACATTGACAACCATTCAATTTGATAGCACACTTTTGGTTTTAGAAGCAGATATTTCTCTGTACAGCCTATGGTCCCATTCACTCGGGAATATCCCAACGCAGCTCCTAGAAGAAACGTGTTTCTGACTCGCTGAATCTCAACATAGATTCAACTCTCTTAGGTGAACGAACGCACAGCAGAGCAGTTTCAAGGAAACGTTTCTCCTGAGTCTTAGACGAAGTTTCCTGCTGTTTAGTACGTATGCCGGCATTGGGCTGGAAATACCGGTTTTGGGATTCTGCACAGAAAGGGTTTGCAAACCGCTGAATCCACACGTGAGTTTAACTCTGTCAGTTGAATGCACACATTGACAACCATTCAGTTAGATAGCTCCGTTTTGGTTTTAGAAGCAGATATTTCTCTGTACAGCCTATGGTCCCATTCACTCGGGAATATCCCAACGCAGCTCCTAGAAGAAACGTGTTTCTGACTCGCTGAATCTCAACATAGATTCAACTCTCTTAGGTGATCGAACGCACAGCAGAGCAGTTTCAAGGAAACGTTTCTCCTGAGTTTTAGACGAAGTTTCCTGCTGTTTAGTACGGATGCCGGCATTGGGCTGGAAATACCGGTTTTGGGATTCTGCACAGAAAGGGTTTGCAAACCGCTGAATCCACACGTGAGTTTAACTCTGTCAGTTGAATGCACACATTGACAACCATTCAGTTAGATAGCTCCGTTTTGGTTTTAGAAGCAGATATTTCTCTGTACAGCCTATGGTCCCATTCACTCGGGAATATCCCAACGCAGCTCCTAGAAGAAACGTGTTTCTGACTCGCTGAATCTCAACATAGATTCAACTCTCTTAGGTGAACGAACGCACAGCAGAGCAGTTTCAAGGAAACGTTTCTCCTGAGTTTTAGACGAAGTTTCCTGCTGTTTAGTACGGATGCCGGCATTGGGCTGGAAATACCGGTTTTGGGATTCTGCACAGAAAGGGTTTGCAAACCGCTGAATCCACACGTGAGTTTAACTCTGTCAGTTCAATGCACACATTGACAACCATTCAATTTGATAGCACACTTTTGGTTTTAGAAGCAGATATTTCTCTGTACAGCCTATGGTCCCATTCACTCGGGAATATCCCAACGCAGCTCCTAGAAGAAACGTGTTTCTGACTCGCTGAATCTCAACATAGATTCAACTCTCTTAGGTGAACGAACGCACAGCAGAGCAGTTTCAAGGAAACGTTTCTCCTGAGTCTTAGACGAAGTTTCCTGCTGTTTAGTACGTATGCCGGCATTGGGCTGGAAATACCGGTTTTGGGATTCTGCACAGAAAGGGTTTGCAAACCGCTGAATCCACACGTGAGTTTAACTCTGTCAGTTGAATGCACACATTGACAACCATTCAGTTAGATAGCTCCGTTTTGGTTTTAGAAGCAGATATTTCTCTGTACAGCCTATGGTCCCATTCACTCGGGAATATCCCAACGCAGCTCCTAGAAGAAACGTGTTTCTGACTCGCTGAATCTCAACATAGATTCAACTCTCTTAGGTGATCGAACGCACAGCAGAGCAGTTTCAAGGAAACGTTTCTCCTGAGTTTTAGACGAAGTTTCCTGCTGTTTAGTACGGATGCCGGCATTGGGCTGGAAATACCGGTTTTGGGATTCTGCACAGAAAGGGTTTGCAAACCGCTGAATCCACACGTGAGTTTAACTCTGTCAGTTGAATGCACACATTGACAACCATTCAGTTAGATAGCTCCGTTTTGGTTTTAGAAGCAGATATTTCTCTGTACAGCCTATGGTCCCATTCACTCGGGAATATCCCAACGCAGCTCCTAGAAGAAACGTGTTTCTGACTCGCTGAATCTCAACATAGATTCAACTCTCTTAGGTGAACGAACGCACAGCAGAGCAGTTTCAAGGAAACGTTTCTCCTGAGTTTTAGACGAAGTTTCCTGCTCTTTAGTACGTATGCCGGCATTGGGCTGGAAATACCGGTTTTGGGTTATATAATACCAGCACAGAAAGGGTTTGCAAACCGCTGAATCCACACGTGAGTTTAACTCTGTCAGTTGAATGCACACATTGACAACCATTCAGTTAGATAGCTCCGTTTTGGTTTTAGAAGCAGATATTTCTCTGTACAGCCTATGGTCCCATTCACTCGGGAATATCCCAACGCAGCTCCTAGAAGAAACGTGTTTCTGACTCGCTGAATCTCAACATAGATTCAACTCTCTTAGGTGAACGAACGCACAGCAGAGCAGTTTCAAGGAAACGTTTCTCCTGAGTTTTAGACGAAGTTTCCTGCTGTTTAGTACGGATGCCGGCATTGGGCTGGAAATACCGGTTTTGGGATTCTGCACAGAAAGGGTTTGCAAACCGCTGAATCCACACGTGAGTTTAACTCTGTCAGTTCAATGCACACATTGACAACCATTCAATTTGATAGCACACTTTTGGTTTTAGAAGCAGATATTTCTCTGTACAGCCTATGGTCCCATTCACTCGGGAATATCCCAACGCAGCTCCTAGAAGAAACGTGTTTCTGACTCGCTGAATCTCAACATAGATTCAACTCTCTTAGGTGCACGAACGCACAGCAGAGCAGTTTCAAGGAAACGTTTCTCCTGAGTCTTAGTCGAAGTTTCCTGCTGTTTAGTACGTATGCCGGCATTGGGCTGGAAATACCGGTTTTGGGATTCTGCACAGAAAGGGTTTGCAAACCGCTGAATCCACACGTGAGTTTAACTCTGTCAGTTGAATGCACACATTGACAACCATTCAGTTTGATAGCACACTTTTGGATTTAGAAGCAGATATTTCTCTGTACAGCCTATGGTCCCATTCACTCGGGAATATCCCAACGCACCTCCTAGAAGAAACGTGTTTCTGACTCGCTGAATCTCAACATAGATTCAACTCTCTTAGGTGATCGAACGCACAGCAGAGCAGTTTCAAGGAAACGTTTCTCCTGAGTTTTAGACGAAGTTTCCTGCTGTTTAGTACGGATGCCGGCATTGGGCTGGAAATACCGGTTTTGGGATTCTGCACAGAAAGGGTTTGCAAACCGCTGAATCCACACGTGAGTTTAACTCTGTCAGTTGAATGCACACATTGACAACCATTCAGTTAGATAGCTCCGTTTTGGTTTTAGAAGCAGATATTTCTCTGTACAGCCTATGGTCCCATTCACTCGGGAATATCCCAACGCAGCTCCTAGAAGAAACGTGTTTCTGACTCGCTGAATCTCAACATAGATTCAACTCTCTTAGGTGAACGAACGCACAGCAGAGCAGTTTCAAGGAAACGTTTCTCCTGAGTTTTAGACGAAGTTTCCTGCTGTTTAGTACGGATGCCGGCATTGGGCTGGAAATACCGGTTTTGGGATTCTGCACAGAAAGGGTTTGGAAACCGCTGAATCCACACGTGAGTTTAACTCTGTCAGTTGAATGCACACATTGACAACCATTCAGTTAGATAGCTCCGTTTTGGTTTTAGAAGCAGATATTTCTCTGTACAGCCTATGGTCCCATTCACTCGGGAATATCCCAACGCAGCTCCTAGAAGAAACGTGTTTCTCACTCGCTGAATCTCAACATAGATTCAACTCTCTTAGGTGAACGAACGCACAGCAGAGCAGTTTCAAGGAAACGTTTCTCCTGAGTTTTAGACGAAGTTTCCTGCTCTTTAGTACGTATGCCGGCATTGGGCTGGAAATACCGGTTTTGGGTTATATAATACCAGCACAGAAAGGGTTTGCAAACCGCTGAATCCACACGTGAGTTTAACTCTGTCAGTTGAATGCACACATTGACAACCATTCAGTTAGATAGCTCCGTTTTGGTTTTAGAAGCAGATATTTCTCTGTACAGCCTATGGTCACATTCACTCGGGAATATCCCAACGCAGCTCCTAGAAGAAACGTGTTTCTGACTCGCTGAATCTCAACATAGATTCAACTCTCTTAGGTGAACGAACGCACAGCAGAGCAGTTTCAAGGAAACGTTTCTCCTGAGTTTTAGACGAAGTTTCCTGCTGTTTAGTACGGATGCCGGCATTGGGCTGGAAATACCGGTTTTGGGATTCTGCACAGAAAGGGTTTGCAAACCGCTGAATCCACACGTGAGTTTAACTCTGTCAGTTCAATGCACACATTGACAACCATTCAATTTGATAGCACACTTTTGGTTTTAGAAGCAGATATTTCTCTGTACAGCCTATGGTCCCATTCACTCGGGAATATCCCAACGCAGCTCCTAGAAGAAACGTGTTTCTGACTCGCTGAATCTTAACATAGATTCAACTCTCTTAGGTGAACGAACGCACAGCAGAGCAGTTTCAAGGAAACGTTTCTCCTGAGTCTTAGACGAAGTTTCCTGCTGTTTAGTACGTATGCCGGCATTGGGCTGGAAATACCGGTTTTGGGATTCTGCACAGAAAGGGTTTGCAAACCGCTGAATCCACACGTGAGTTTAACTCTGTCAGTTGAATGCACACATTGACAACCATTCAGTTTGATAGCACACTTTTGGTTTTAGAAGCAGATATTTCTCTGTACAGCCTATGGTCCCATTCACTCGGGAATATCCCAACGCACCTCCTAGAAGAAACGTGTTTCTGACTCGCTGAATCTCAACATAGATTCAACTCTCTTAGGTGATCGAACGCACAGCAGAGCAGTTTCAAGGAAACGTTTCTCCTGAGTTTTAGACGAAGTTTCCTGCTGTTTAGTACGGATGCCGGCATTGGGCTGGAAATACCGGTTTTGGGATTCTGCACAGAAAGGGTTTGCAAACCGCTGAATCCACACGTGAGTTTAACTCTGTCAGTTGAATGCACACATTGACAACCATTCAGTTAGATAGCTCCGTTTTGGATTTAGAAGCAGATATTTCTCTGTACAGCCTATGGTCCCATTCACTCGGGAATATCCCAACGCAGCTCCTAGAAGAAACGTGTTTCTGACTCGCTGAATCTCAACATAGATTCAACTCTCTTAGGTGAACGAACGCACAGCAGAGCAGTTTCAAGGAAACGTTTCTCCTGAGTTTTAGACGAAGTTTCCTGCTGTTTAGTACGGATGCCGGCATTGGGCTGGAAATACCGGTTTTGGGATTCTGCACAGAAAGGGTTTGCAAACCGCTGAATCCACACGTGAGTTTAACTCTGTCAGTTGAATGCACACATTGACAACCATTCAGTTTGATAGCACACTTTTGGTTTTAGAAGCAGATATTTCTCTGTACAGCCTATGGTCCCATTCACTCGGGAATATCCCAATGCAGCTCCTAGAAGAAACGTGTTTCTGACTCGCTGTATCTCAACATAGATTCAACTCTTTTAGGTGAACGAACGCACAGCAGAGCAGTTTCAAGGAAACGTTTCTCCTGAGTTTTAGACGAAGTTTCCTGCTGTTTAGTACGGATGCCGGCATTGGGCTGGAAATACTGGTTTTGGGATTCTGCACAGAAAGGGTTTGCAAACCCCTGAATCCACACGTGAGTTTAACTCTGTCAGTTGAATGCACACATTGACAACCACTCACTTTGATAGCACATTTTTGGTTTTAGAAGCAGATATTTCTCTGTACAGACTATGGTCCCATTCACTCGGGAATATCCCAACGCAGATCCTAGAAGAAACGTGTTTCTGACTCGCTGAATCACAACATAGTTTCAACTCTCTTAGGTGAACGAAAGCACAGCAGAACAGTTTCAAGGAAACGTTTCTCCTGAGCTTTAGACGAAGTTTCCTACTGTTTAGTACGGATGCCGGCATTGAGCTGGAATTACCGGTTTTGGGATTCTGCACAGAAAGGGTTTGCAAACCGCTGAATCCAAAGGTGAGTTTAATTCTGTCACTTGAATGCACACATTGACAACCATTCAGTTAGATACCACCCTTTTGGTTGTAGGAGTAGATATTTCTCTGTACAGCCTATGGTCCCATTCACTCGGGAATATCCCAACGCACCTCCTAGAAGAAACGTGTTTCTGACTCGCTGAATCTCAACATAGATTCAACTCTCTTAGGTGAACGAACGCACAGCAGAGCAGTTTCAAGGAAACGTTTCTCCTGAGTTTTAGACGAAGTTTCCTGCTCTTTAGTACGTATGCCGGCATTGGGCTGGAAATACCGGTTTTGGGATTCTGCACAGAAAGGGTTTGCAAACCGCTGAATCCACACGTGAGTTTAACTCTGTCAGTTGAATGCACACATTGACAACCATTCAGTTAGATAGCTCCGTTTTGGTTTTAGAAGCAGATATTTCTCTGTACAGCCTATGGTCCCATTCACTCGGGAATATCCCAACGCAGCTCCTAGAAGAAACGTGTTTCTGACTCGCTGAATCTCAACATAGATTCAACTCTCTTAGGTGAACGAACGCACAGCAGAGCAGTTTCAAGGAAACGTTTCTCCTGAGTTTTAGACGAAGTTTCCTGCTGTTTAGTACGGATGCCGGCATTGGGCTGGAAATACCGGTTTTGGGATTCTGCACAGAAAGGGTTTGCAAACCGCTGAATCCACACGTGAGTTTACCTCTGTCAGTGGAATGCACACATTGACAACCATTCAGTTAGATAGCTCCGTTTTGGTTTTAGAAGCAGATATTTCTCTGTACAGCCTATGGTCCCATTCACTCGGGAATATCCCAACGCAGCTCCTAGAAGAAACGTGTTTCTGACTCGCTGAATCTCAACATAGATTCAACTCCCTTAGGTGAACGAACGCACAGCAGAGCAGTTTCAAGGAAACGTTTCTCCTGAGTTTTAGACGAAGTTTCCTGCTGTTTAGTACGGATGCCGGCATTGGGCTGGAAATACCGGTTTTGGGATTCTGCACAGGAAGGGTTTGCAAACCGCTGAATCCACACGTGAGTTTAACTCTGTCAGTTGAATGCACACATTGACAACCATTCAGTTTGATAGCACACTTTTGGTTTTAGAAGCAGATATTTCTCTGTACAGCCTATGGTCCCATTCACTCGGGAATATCCCAACGCAGCTCCTAGAAGAAACGTGTTTCTGACTCGCTGAATCTCAACATAGATTCAACTCCCTTAGGTGAACGAACGCACAGCAGAGCAGTTTCAAGGAAACGTTTCTCCTGAGTTTTAGACGAAGTTTCCTGCTGTTTAGTACGGATGCCGGCATTGGGCTGGAAATACCGGTTTTGGGATTCTGCACAGGAAGGGTTTGCAAACCGCTGAATCCACACGTGAGTTTAACTCTGTCAGTTGAATGCACACATTGACAACCATTCAGTTTGATAGCACACTTTTGGTTTTAGAAGCAGATATTTCTCTGTACAGCCTATGGTCCCATTCACTCGGGAATATCCCAACGCACCTCCTAGAAGAAACGTGTTTCTGACTCGCTGAATCTCAACATAGATTCAACTCTCTTAGGTGATCGAACGCACAGCAGAGCAGTTTCAAGGAAACGTTTCTCCTGACTTTTAGACGAAGTTTCCTGCTGTTTAGTACGGATGCCGGCATTGGGCTGGAAATACCGGTTTTGGGATTCTGCACAGAAAGGGTTTGCAAACCGCTGAATCCACACGTGAGTTTAACTCTGTCAGTTGAATGCACACATTGACAACCATTCAGTTAGATAGCTCCGTTTTGGTTTTAGAAGCAGATATTTCTCTGTACAGCCTATGGTCCCATTCACTCGGGAATATCTCAACGCAGCTCCTAGAAGAAACGTGTTTCTGACTCGCTGAATCTCAACATAGATTCAACTCTCTTAGGTGAACGAACGCACAGCAGAGCAGTTTCAAGGAAACGTTTCTCCTGAGTTTTAGACGAAGTTTCCTTCTCTTTAGTACGTATGCCCGCATTGGGCTGGAAATACCGGTTTTGGGTTATATAATACCAGCACAGAAAGGGTTTGCAAACCGCTGAATCCACACGTGAGTTTAACTCTGTCAGTTGAATGCACACATTGACAACCATTCAGTTAGATAGCTCCGTTTTGGTTTTAGAAGCAGATATTTCTCTGTACAGCTTATGGTCCCATTCACTCGGGAATATCCCAACGCAGCTCCTAGAAGAAACGTGTTTCTGACTCGCTGAATCTCAACATAGATTCAACTCTCTTAGGTGAACGAACGCACAGCAGAGCAGTTTCAAGGAAACGTTTCTCCTGAGTTTTAGACGAAGTTTCCTGCTGTTTAGTACAGATGCCGGCATTGGGCTGGAAATACCGGTTTTGGGATTCTGCACAGAAAGGGTTTGCAAACCGCTGAATCCACACGTGAGTTTAACTCTGTCAGTTCAATGCACACATTGACAACCATTCAATTTGATAGCACACTTTTGGTTTTAGAAGCAGATATTTCTCTGTACAGCCTATGGTCCCATTCACTCGGGAATATCCCAACGCAGCTCCTAGAAGAAACGTGTTTCTGACTCGCTGAATCTCAACATAGATTCAACTCTCTTAGGTGAACGAACGCACAGCAGAGCAGTTTCAAGGAAACGTTTCTCCTGAGTCTTAGACGAAGTTTCCTGCTCTTTAGTACGTATGCCGGCATTGGGCTGGAAATACCGGTTTTGTGATTCTGCACAGAAAGGGTGTGCAAACCGCTGAATCCACACGTGAGTTTAACTCTGTCAGTTGAATGCACACATTGACAACCATTCAGTTTGATAGCACACTTTTGGTTTTAGAAGCAGATATTTCTCTGTACAGCCTATGGTCCCATTCACTCGGGAATATCCCAACGCACCTCCTAGAAGAAACGTGTTTCTGACTCGCTGAATCTCAACATAGATTCAACTCTCTTAGGTGATCGAACGCACATCAGAGCAGTTTCAAGGAAACGTTTCTCCTGAGTTTTAGACGAAGTTTCCTGCGGTTTAGTACGGATGCCGGCATTGGGCTGGAAATACCGGTTTTGGGATTCTGCACAGAAAGGGTTTGCAAACCGCTGAATCCACACGTGAGTTTAACTCTTTCAGTTGAATGCACACATTGACAACCATTCAGTTAGATAGCTCCGTTTTGGTTTTAGAAGCAGATATTTCTCTGTACAGCCTATGGTCCCATTCACTCGGGAATATCCCAACGCAGCTCCTAGAAGAAACGTGTTTCTGACTCGCTGAATCTCAACATAGATTCAACTCTCTTAGGTGAACGATCGCAAAGCAGAGCAGTTTCAAGGAAACGTTTCTCCTGAGTTTTAGACGAAGTTTCCTGCTCTTTAGAACGTATGCCGGCATTGGGCTGGAAATACCGGTTTTGGGATTCTGCACAGAAAGGGTTTGCAAACCGCTGAATCCACACGTGAGTTTAACTCTGTCAGTTGAATGCACACATTGACAACCATTCAGTTAGATAGCTCCGTTTTGGTTTTAGAAGCAGATATTTCTCTGTACAGCCTATGGTCCCATTCACTCGGGAATATCCCAACGCAGCTCGTAGAAGAAACGTGTTTCTGACTCGCTGAATCTCAACATAGATTCAACTCTCTTAGGTGAACGAACGCACAGCAGAGCAGTTTCAAGGAAACGTTTCTCCTGAGTTTTAGACGAAGTTTCCTGCTGTTTAGTATGGATGCCGGCATTGGCCTGGAAATACCGGTTTTGGGATTCTGCACAGAAAGGGTTTGCAAACCGCTGAATCCAAACGTGAGTTTAACTCTGTCAGTTGAATGCACACATTGACAACCATACAGTTAGATAGCTCCGTTTTGGTTTTAGAAGCAGATATTTCTCTGTACAGCCTATGGTCCCATTCACTCGGGAATATCCCAACGCAGCTCCTAGAAGAAACGTGTTTCTGACTCGGTGAATCTCAACATAGATTCAACTCTCTTAGGTGAACGAACGCACAGCAGAGCAGTTTCAAGGAAACGTTTCTCCTGAGTTTTAGACGAAGTTTCCTGCTCTTTAGTACGTATGCCGGCATTGGGCTGGAAATACCGGTTTTGGGATTCTGCACAGAAAGGGTTTGCAAACCGCTGAATCCACACGTGAGTTTAACTCTGTCAGTTGAATACAGACGTTGACAACCATTCAGTTAGATAGCTCCGTTTTGGTTTTAGAAGCAGATATTTCTCTGTACAGCCTATGGTCCCATTCACTCGGGAATATCCCAACGCAGCTCCTAGAAGAAACGTGTTTCTGACTCGCTGAATCTCAACATAGATTCAACTCTCTTAGGTGAACGAACGCACAGCAGAGCAGTTTCAAGGAAACGTTTCTCCTGAGTTTTAGACGAAGTTTCCTGCTGTTTAGTACGGATGCCGGCATTGGGCTGGAAATACCGGTTTTGGGATTCTGCACAGAAAGGGTTTGCAAACCGCTGAATCCACACGTGACTTTAACTCTGTCAGTTGAATGCACACATTGACAACCATTCAGTTTGATAGCACACTTTTGGTTTTAGAAGCAGATATTTCTCTGTACAGCCTGTGGTCCCATTCACTCGGGAATATCCCAACGCAGCTCCTAGAAGAAACTTGTTTCTGACTCGCTGAATCTCAACATAGATTCAACTCTCTTAGGTGAACGAACGCACAGCAGAGCAGTTTCAAGGAAACGTTTCTCCTGAGTTTTAGACGAAGTTTCCTGCTGTTTAGTACGGATGCCGGCATTGGGCTGGACATACCGGTTTTGGGATTCTGCACAGAAAGGGTTTGCAAACCGCTGAATCCACACGTGAGTTTAACTCTGTCAGTTGAATGCACACATTGACAACCATTCAGTTAGATAGCTCCGTTTTGGATTTAGAAGCAGATATTTCTCTGTACAGCCTATGGTCCCATTCACTCGGGAATATCCCAACGCTGCTCCTAGCATAAACGTGTTTCTGACTCGCTGAATCTCAACATAGATTCAACTCTCTTAGGTGAACGAACGCACAGCAGAGTAGTTTCAAGGAAACGTTTCTCCTTAGTTTTAGACGAAGTTTCCTGCTGTTTAGTACGGATGCCGGCATTGGGCTGGACATACCGGTTTTGGGATTCTGCACAGAAAGGGTTTGCAAACCGCTGAATCCACACGTGAGTTTAACTCTGTCAGTTGAATGCACACATTGACAACCATTCAGTTTGATAGCACACTTTTGGTTTTAGAAGCAGATATTTCTCTGTACAGCCTATGGTCCCATTCACTCGGGAATATCCCAACGCTGCTCCTAGCATAAACGTGTTTCTGACTCGCTGAATCTCAACATAGATTCAACTCTCTTAGGTGAACGAACGCACAGCAGAGCAGTTTCAAGGAAACGTTTCTCCTGAGTTTTAGACGAAGTTTCCTGCTGTTTAGTACGGATGTCGGCATTGGGCTGGACATACCGGTTTTGGGATTCTGCACAGAAATGTTTTGCAAACCGCTGAATCCACACGTGAGTTTACCTCTGTCAGTTGAATGCACACATTGACAGCCATTCAGTTTGATAGCACCCTTTTGGTTTTAGAAGCAGATAATTCTCTGTACAGCCTATGGTCCCATTCACTCGGGAATATCCCAACGCAGCTCCTAGAAGAAACGTGTTTCTGACTCGCTGAATCTCAACATAGATTCAACTCTCTTAGGTGAACGAACGCACAGCAGAGCAGTTCCAAGGAAACGTTTCCCCTGAGTCTTACACGAAGTTTCCTGCTGTTTAGTACGTATGCCGGCATTGGGCTGGAAATACCGGTTTTGGGATTCTGCACAGAAAGGGTTTGCAAACCGCTGAATCCACACGTGAGTTTAACTCTGTCAGTTGAATGCACACATTGACAACCATTCAGTTAGATAGCTCCGTTTTGGTTTTAGAAGCAGATATTTCTCTGTACAGCCTATGGTCCAATTCACTCGGGAATATCCCAACGCAGCTCCTAGAAGAAACGTGTTTCTGACTCGCTGAATCTCAACATAGATTCAACTCTCTTAGGTGAACGAAAGCACAGCAGAGCAGTTTCAAGGAAACGTTTCTCCTGAGTTTTAGACGAAGTTTCCTGCTGTTTAGTACGGATACCGGCATTGGGCTGGACATACCGGTTTTGGGATTCTGCACAGAAATGGTTTGCAAACCGCTGAATCCACACGTGAGTTTAACTCTGTCAGTTGAATGCACACATTGACAACCATTCAGTTAGATAGCTCCGTTTTGGTTTTAGAAGCAGATATTTCTCTGTACAGCCTATGGTCCCATTCATTCGGGAATATCCCAACGCAGCTCCTAGAAGAAACGTGTTTCTGACTCGCTGAGTCTCAACATAGATTCAACTCTCTTAGGTGAACGAACGCACAGCAGAGCAGTTTCAAGGAAACGTTTCTCCTGAGTTTTAGACGAAGTTTCCTGCTCTTTAGTACGTATGTCGGCATTGGGCTGGAAATACCGGTTTTGGGATTCTGCACAGAAAGGGTTTGCAAACCGCTGAATCCACACGTGAGTTTAACTCTGTCAGTTGAATGCACACATTGACAACCATTCAGTTTGAGAGCACACTCTTGGTTTTAGAAGCAGATATTTCTCTGTACAGCCTATGGTCCCATTCACTCGGGAATATCCAAACGCAGCTCCTAGAAGAAACGTGTTTCTGACTCGCTGAATCTCAACATAGATTCAACTCTCTTAGGTGAACGAACGCACAGCAGAGCAGTTTCAAGGAAACGTTTCTCCTGAGTTTTAGACGAAGTTTCCTGCTGTTTAGTACGGATGCTGGCATTGGGCTGGAAATACCGGTTTTGGGATTCTGCACAGAAAGGGTTTGCAAACCGCTGAATCCGCACGTGAGTTTAACTCTGCCAGTTGAATGCACACATTGACAACCATTCAGTTTGATAGCTCCGTTTTGGTTTTAGAAGCAGATATTTCTCTGTACAGCCTATGGTCCCATTCACTCGGGAATATCCCAACGCACCTCCTAGAAGAAACGTGTTTCTGACTCGCTGAATCTCAACATAGATTCAACTCTCTTAGGTGATCGAACGCACAGCAGAGCAGTTTCAAGGAAACGTTTCTCCTGAGTTTTAGACGAAGTTTCCTGCTGTTTAGTACGGATGCCGGCATTGGGCTGGAAATACCGGTTTTGGGATTCTGCACAGAAAGGGTTTGCAAACCGCTGAATCCACACGTGTGTTTAACTCTGCCAGTTGAATGCACACATTGACAACCATTCAGTTAGATAGCTCCGTTTTGGTTTTAGAAGCAGATATTTCTCTGTACAGCCTATGGTCCCATTCACTCGGGAATATCCCAATGCAGCTCCTAGAAGAAACGTGTTTCTGACTCGCTGAATCTCAACATAGATTCAACTCTCTTAGGTGAACGAACGCCCAGCAGAGCAGTTTCAAGGAAACGTTTCTCCTGAGTTTTAGACGAAGTTTCATGCAGTTTAGTACGTATGCCGGCATTGGGCTGGAAATACCGGTTTTGGGATTCTGCACAGAAATGGTTTGCAAACCGCTGAATCCACACGTGAGTTTAACTCTGTCAGTTGAATGCACACATTGACAACCATTCAGTTTGATAGCACACTTTTGGTTTTAGAAGCAGATATTTCTCTGTACAGCCTATGGTCCCATTCACTCGGGAATATCCCAACGCAGCTCCTAGAAGAAACGTGTTTCTGACTCGCTGAATCTCAACATAGTTTCAACTCTCTTAGGTGAACGAAAGCACAGCAGAGCAGTTTCAAGGAAACGTTTCTCCTGAGTTTTAGACGAAGTTTCCTGCTGTTTAGTACGGATGCCGGCATTGAGCTGGAATTACCGGTTTTGGGATTCTGCACAGAAAGGGTTTGCAAACCGCTGAATCCACACGTGAGTTTAACTCTGTGAGTTGAATGCACACATTGACAACCATTCAGTTAGATACCACCCTTTTGGTTGTTGGAGTAGATATTTCTCTGTACAGCCTATGGTCCCATTCACTCGGGAATATCCCAACGCACCTCCTAGAAGAAACGTGTTTCTGACTCGCTGAATCTCAACATAGATTCAACTCTCTTAGGTGATCGAACGCACAGCAGAGCAGTTTCAAGGAAACGTTTCTCCTGAGTTTTAGACGAAGTTTCCTGCTCTTTAGTACGTATGCCGGCATTGGGCTGGAAATACCGGTTTTGGGATTCTGCACAGAAAGGGTTTGCAAACCGCTGAATCCACACGTGAGTTTAACTCTGTCAGTTGAATGCACACATTGACAACCATTCAGTTAGATAGCTCCGTTTTGGTTTTAGAAGCAGATATTTCTCTGTACAGCCTATGGTCCCATTCACTCGGGAATATCCCAACGCAGCTCCTAGAAGAAACGTGTTTCTGACTCGCTGAATCTCAACATAGATTCAACTCTCTTAGGTGAACGAACGCACAGCAGAGCAGTTTCAAGGAAACGTTTCTCCTGAGTTTTAGACGAAGTTTCCTGCTGTTTAGTACGGATGCCGGCATTGGGCTGGAAATACCGGTTTTGGGATTCTGCACAGAAAGGGTTTGCAAACCGCTGAATCCACACGTGAGTTTAACTCTGTCAGTTGAATGCACACATTGACAACCATTCAGTTTGAGAGCACACTCTTGGTTTTAGAAGCAGATATTTCTCTGTACAGCCTATGGTCCCATTCACTCGGGAATATCCAAACGCAGCTCCTAGAAGAAACGTGTTTCTGACTCGCTGAATCTCAACATAGATTCAACTCTCTTAGGTGAACGAACGCACAGCAGAGCAGTTTCAAGGAAACGTTTCTCCTGAGTTTTAGACGAAGTTTCCTGCTGTTTAGTACGGATGCCGGCATTGGGCTGGAAATACCGGTTTTGGGATTCTGCACAGAAAGGGTTTGCAAACCGCTGAATCCACACGTGTGTTTAACTCTGCCAGTTGAATGCACACATTGACAACCATTCAGTTTGATAGCTCCGTTTTGGTTTTAGAAGCAGATATTTCTCTGTACAGCCTATGGTCCCATTCACTCGGGAATATCCCAATGCAGCTCCTAGAAGAAACGTGTTTCTGACTCGCTGAATCTCAACATAGATTCAACTCTCTTAGGTGAACGAACGCCCAGCAGAGCAGTTTCAAGGAAACGTTTCTCCTGAGTTTTAGACGAAGTTTCATGCTGTTTAGTACGTATGCCGGCATTGGGCTGGAAATACCGGTTTTGGGATTCTGCACAGAAAGGGTTTGCAAACCGCTGAATCCACACGTGAGTTTAACTCTGTCAGTTGAATGCACACATTGACAACCATTCAGTTTGATAGCACACTTTTGGTTTTAGAAGCAGATATTTCTCTGTACAGCCTATGGTCCCATTCACTCGGGAATATCCCAACGCAGCTCCTAGAAGAAACGTGTTTCTGACTCGCTGAATCTCAACATAGTTTCAACTCTCTTAGGTGAACGAAAGCACAGCAGAGCAGTTTCAAGGAAACGTTTCTCCTGAGTTTTAGACGAAGTTTCCTGCTGTTTAGTACGGATGCCGGCATTGAGCTGGAATTACCGGTTTTGGGATTCTGCACAGAAAGGGTTTGCAAACCGCTGAATCCACACGTGAGTTTAACTCTGTGAGTTGAATGCACACATTGACAACCATTCAGTTAGATACCACCCTTTTGGTTGTTGGAGTAGATATTTCTCTGTACAGCCTATGGTCCCATTCACTCGGGAATATCCCAACGCACCTCCTAGAAGAAACGTGTTTCTGACTCGCTGAATCTCAACATAGATTCAACTCTCTTAGGTGATCGAACGCACAGCAGAGCAGTTTCAAGGAAACGTTTCTCCTGAGTTTTAGACGAAGTTTCCTGCTCTTTAGTACGTATGCCGGCATTGGGCTGGAAATACCGGTTTTGGGATTCTGCACAGAAAGGGTTTGCAAACCGCTGAATCCACACGTGAGTTTAACTCTGTCAGTTGAATGCACACATTGACAACCATTCAGTTAGATAGCTCCGTTTTGGTTTTAGAAGCAGATATTTCTCTGTACAGCCTATGGTCCCATTCACTCGGGAATATCCCAACGCAGCTCCTAGAAGAAACGTGTTTCTGACTTGCTGAATCTCAACATAGATTCAACTCTCTTAGGTGAACGAACGCTCAGCAGAGCAGTTTCAAGGAAACGTTTCTCCTGAGTTTTAGACGAAGTTTCCTGCTGTTTAGTATGGATGCCGGCATTGGGCTGGAAATACCGGTTTTGGGATTCTGCACAGAAAGGGTTTGCAAACCGCTGAATCCAAACGTGAGTTTAACTCTGTCAGTTGAATGCACACATTGACAACCATACAGTTAGATAGCTCCGCTTTGGTTTTAGAAGCAGATATTTCTCTGTACAGCCTATGGTCCCATTCACTGGGGAATATCCCAACGCAGCTCCTAGCATAAACGTGTTTCTGACTCGGTGAATCTCAACATAGATTCAACTCTCTTAGGTGAACGAACGCACAGCAGAGCAGTTTCAAGGAAACGTTTCTCCTGAGTTTTAGACGAAGTTTCCTGCTCTTTAGTACGTATGCCGGCATTGGGCTGGAAATACCGGTTTTGGGATTCTGCACAGAAAGGGTTTGCAAACCGCTGAATCCACACGTGAGTTTAACTCTGTCAGTTGAATGCACACGTTGACAACCATTCAGTTAGATAGCTCCGTTTTGGTTTTAGAAGCAGATATTTCTCTGTACAGCGTATGGTCCCATTCACTCGGGAATATCCCAACGCAGCTCCTAGAAGAAACGTGTTTCTGACTCGCTGAATCTCAACATAGATTCAACTCTCTTAGGTGAACGAACGCACAGCAGAGCAGTTTCAAGGAAACGTTTCTCCTGAGTTTTAGACGAATTTTCCTGCTGTTTAGTACGGATGCCGGCATTGGGCTGGACATACCGGTTTGGGGATTCTGCACAGAAAGTGTTTGCAAACCGCTGAATCCACACGTGAGTTTAACTCTGTCAGTTGAATGCACACATTGACAACCATTCAGTTTGATAGCACCCTTTTGGTTTTAGAAGCAGATATTTCTCTGTACAGCCTATGGTCCCATTCACTCGGGAATATCCCAATTCAGCTCCTAGAAGAAACGTGTTTCTGACTCGCTGAATCTCAACATAGATTCAACTCTCTTAGGTGAACGAAGGCACAGCAGAGCAGTTTCAAGGAAACGTTTCTCCTGAGTCTTAGACGAAGTTTCCTGCTGTTTAGTACGTATGCCGGCATTGGGCTGGAAATACCGGTTTTGGGATTCTGCACAGAAAGGGTTTGCAAACCGCTGAATCCACACGTGAGTTTAACTCTGTCAGTTGAATGCACATATTGACAACCATTCAGTTAGATAGCTCCGTTTTGGTTTTAGAAGCAGATATTTCTCTGTACATCCTATGGTCCCATTCACTCGGGAATATCCCAACGCAGCTCCTAGAAGAAACGTGTTTCTGACTCGCTGAATCTCAACATAGACTCAACTCTCTTAGGTGAACGAACGCACAGCAGAGCAGTTTCAAGGAAACGTTTCTCCTGAGTTTTAGACGAAGTTTCCTGCTGTTTAGTACGGATGCCGGCATTGGGCTGGAAATACCGGTTTTGGGATTCTGCACAGAAATGGTTTGCAAACCGCTGAATCCACACGTGAGTTTAACTCTGTCAGTTGAATGCACACATTGACAACCATTCAGTTAGATAGCTCCGTTTTGGATTTAGAAGCAGATATTTCTCTGTACAGCCTACGGTCCCATTCACTCGGGAATATCCCAACGCTGCTCCTAGCATAAACGTGTTTCTGACTCGCTGAATCTCAACATAGATTCAACTCTCTTAGGTGAACGAACGCACAGCAGAGCAGTTTCAAGGAAACGTTTCTCCTGAGTTTTAGACGAAGTTTCCTGCTCTTTAGTACGTTTGCCGGCATTGGGCTGGAAATACCGGTTTTGGGATTCTGCACAGAAAGGGTTTGCAAACCGCTGAATCCACACGTGAGTTTAACTCTGTCAGTTGAATGCACACGTTGACAACCATTCAGTTAGATAGCTCCGTTTTGGTTTTAGAAGCAGATATTTCTCTGTACAGCCTATGGTCCCATTCACTCGGGAATATCCCAACGCAGCTCCTAGAAGAAACGTGTTTCTGACTCGCTGAATCTCAACATAGATTCAACTCTCTTAGGTGAACGAACGCACAGCAGAGCAGTTTCAAGGAAACGTTTCTCCTGAGTTTTAGACGAAGTTTCCTGCTGTTTAGTACGGATGCCGGCATTGGGCTGTAAATACCGGTTTTGGGATTCTGCACAGAAAGGGTTTGCAAACCGCTGAATCCACACGTGACTTTAACTCTGTCAGTTGAATGCACACATTGACAACCATTCAGTTTGATAGCACACTTTTGGTTTTAGAAGCAGATATTTCTCTGTACAGTCTATGGTCCCATTCACTCGGGAATATCCCAACGCAGCTCCTAGAAGAAACGTGTTTCTGACTCGCTGAATCTCAACATAGATTCAACTCTCTTAGGTGAACGAACGCACAGCAGAGCAGTTTCAAGGAAACGTTTCTCCTGAGTTTTAGACGAAGTTTCCTGCTGTTTAGTACGGATGCCGGCATTGGGCTGGACATACCGGTTTGGGGATTCTGCACAGAAAGGGTTTGCAAACCGCTGAATCCACACGTGAGTTTAACTCTGTCAGTTGAATGCACACATTGACAACCATTCAGTTTGATAGCACCCTTTTGGTTTTAGAAGCAGATATTTCTCTGTACAGCCTATGGTCCCATTCACTCGGGAATATCCCAACGCAGCTCCTAGAAGAAACGTGTTTCTGACTCGCTGAATCTCAACATAGATTCAACTCTCTTAGGTGAACGAAGGCACAGCAGAGCAGTTTCAAGGAAACGTTTCTCCTGAGTCTTAGGCGAAGTTTCCTGCTGTTTAGTACGTATGCCGGCATTGGGCTGGAAATACCGGTTTTGGGATTCTGCACAGAAAGGGTTTGCAAACCGCTGAATCCACACGTGAGTTTAACTCTGTCAGTTGAATGCACATATTGACAACCATTCAGTTAGATAGCTCCGTTTTGGTTTTAGAAGCAGATATTTCTCTGTACAGCCTATGGTCCCATTCACTCGGGAATATCCCAACGCAGCTCCTAGAAGAAACGTGTTTCTGACTCGCTGAATCTCAACATAGATTCAACTCTCTTAGGTGAACGAACGCAGAGCAGAGGAGTTTCAAGGAAACGTTTCTCCTGAGTTTTAGACGAAGTTTCCTGCTGTTTAGTACGGATGCCGGCATTGGGCTGGACATACCGGTTTTGGGATTCTGCACAGAAATGGTTTGCAAACCGCTGAATCCACACGTGAGTTTAACTCTGTCAGTTGAATGCACACATTGACAACCATTCAGTTAGATAGCTCCGTTTTGGATTTAGAAGCAGATATTTCTCTGTACAGCCTACGGTCCCATTCACTCGGGAATATCCCAACGCTGCTCCTAGCATAAACGTGTTTCTGACTCGCTGAATCTCAACATAGATTCAACTCTCTTAGGTGAACGAACGCACAGCAGAGCAGTTTCAAGGAAACGTTTCTCCTGAGTTTTAGACGAAGTTTCCTGCTGTTTAGTACGGATGCCGGCATTGGGCTGGACATACCGGTTTTGGGATTCTGCACAGAAAGGGTTTGCAAACCGCTGAATCCACACGTGAGTTTAACTCTGTCAGTTGAATGCACACATTGACAACCATTCAGTTTGATAGCACCCTTTTGGTTTTAGAAGCAGATATTTCTCTGTACAGCCTATGGTCCCATTCACTCGGGAATATCCCAACGCAGCTCCTAGAAGAAACGTGTTTCTGACTCGCTGAATCTCAACATAGATTCAACTCTCTTAGGTGAACGAACGCACAGCAGAGCAATTTCAAGGAAACGTTTCTCCTGAGTTTTAGACGAAGTTTCCTGCTGTTTAGTACGGATGCCGGCATTGGGCTGGACATACCGGTTTTGGGATTCTGCACAGAAAGGGTTTGCAAACCGCTGAATCCACACGTGAGTTTAACTCTGCCAGTTGAATGCACACATTGACAACCATTCAGTTTGATAGCTCCGTTTTGGTTTTAGAAGCAGATATTTCTCTGTACAGCCTATGGTCCCATTCACTCGGGAATATCCCAACGCACCTCCTAGAAGAAACGTGTTTCTGACTCGCTGAATCTCAACATAGATTCAACTCTCTTAGGTGATCGAACGCACAGCAGAGCAGTTTCAAGGAAACGTTTCTCCTGAGTTTTAGACGAAGTTTCCTGCTGTTTAGTACGGATGCCGGCATTGGGCTGGAAATACCGGTTTTGGGATTCTGCACAGAAAGGGTTTGCAAACCGCTGAATCCACACGTGAGTTTAACTCTGCCAGTTGAATGCACACATTGACAACCATTCAGTTTGATAGCACACTTTTGGTTTTAGAAGCAGATATTTCTCTGTACAGCCTATGGTCCCATTCACTCGGGAATATCCCAACGCAGCTCCTAGAAGAAACGTGTTTCTGACTCGCTGAATCTCAACATAGTTTCAACTCTCTTCGGTGAACGAAAGCACAGCAGAGCAGTTTCAAGGAAACGTTTCTCCTGAGTTTTAGACGAAGTTTCCTGCTGTTTAGTACGGATGCCGGCATTGAGCTGGAATTACCGGTTTTGGGATTCTGCACAGAAAGGGTTTGCAAACCGCTGAATCCACACGTGAGTTTAACTCTGTGAGTTGAATGCACACATTGACAACCATTCAGTTAGATACCACCCTTTTGGTTGTTGGAGTAGATATTTCTCTGTACAGCCTATGTTCCCATTCACTCGGGAATATCCCAACGCAGCTCCTAGAAGAAACGTGTTTCTGACTCGCTGAATCTCAACATAGATTCAACTCTCTTAGGTGATCGAACGCACAGCAGAGCAGTTTCAAGGAAACGTTTCTCCTGAGTTTTAGACGAAGTTTCCTGCTGTTTAGTACGGATGCCGGCATTGGGCTGGAAATACCGGTTTTGGGATTCTGCACAGAAAGGGTTTGCAAACCGCTGAATCCACACGTGAGTTTAACTCTGCCAGTTGAATGCACACATTGACAACCATTCAGTTTGATAGCACACTTTTGGTTTTAGAAGCAGATATTTCTCTGTACAGCCTATGGTCCCATTCACTCGGGAATATCCCAACGCAGCTCCTAGAAGAAACGTGTTTCTGACTCGCTGAATCTCAACATAGTTTCAACTCACTTCGGTGAACGAAAGCACAGCAGAGCAGTTTCAAGGAAACGTTTCTCCTGAGTTTTAGACGAAGTTTCCTGCTGTTTAGTACGGATGCCGGCATTGAGCTGGAATTACCGGTTTTGGGATTCTGCACAGAAAGGGTTTGCAAACCGCTGAATCCACACGTGAGTTTAACTCTGTGAGTTGAATGCACACATTGACAACCATTCAGTTAGATACCACCCTTTTGGTTGTTGGAGAAGATATTTCTCTGTACAGCCAATGGTCCCATTCACTCGGGAATATCCCAACGCACCTCCTAGAAGAAACGTGTTTCTGACTCGCTGAATCTCAACATAGATTCAACTCTCTTAGGTGAACGAACGCACAGCAGAGCAGTTTCAAGGAAACGTTTCTCCTGAGTTTTAGACGAAGTTTCCTGCTCTTTAGTACGTATGCCGGCATTGGGCTGGAAATACCGGTTTTGGGATTCTGCACAGAAAGGGTTTGCAAACCGCTGAATCCACACGTGAGTTTAACTCTGTCAGTTGAATGCACACATTGACAACCATTCAGTTAGATAGCTCCGTTTTGGTTTTAGAAGCAGATATTTCTCTGTACAGCCTATGGTCCCATTCACTCGGGAATATCCCAACGCAGCTCCTAGAAGAAACGTGTTTCTGACTCGCTGAATCTCAACATAGATTCAACTCTCTTAGGTGAACGAACGCACAGCAGAGCAGTTTCAAGGAAACGTTTCTCCTGAGTTTTAGACGAAGTTTCCTGCTGTTTAGTATGGATGCCGGCATTGGGCTGGAAATACCGGTTTTGGGATTCTGCACAGAAAGGGTTTGCAAACCGCTGAATCCAAACGTGAGTTTAACTCTGTCAGTTGAATGCACACATTGACAACCATACAGTTAGATAGCTCCGTTTTGGTTTTAGAAGCAGATATTTCTCTGTACAGCCTATGGTCCCATTCACTCGGGAATATCCCAACGCAGCTCCTAGCATAAACGTGTTTCTGACTCGGTGAATCTCAACATAGATTCAACTCTCTTAGGTGAACGAACGCACAGCAGAGCAGTTTCAAGGAAACGTTTCTCCTGAGTTTTAGACGAAGTTTCCTGCTCTTTAGTACGTATGCCGGCATTGGGCTTTAAATACCGGTTTTGGGATTCTGCACAGAAAGGGTTTGCAAACCGCTGAATCCACACGTGAGTTTAACTCTGTCAGTTGAATGCACACGTTGACAACCATTCAGTTAGATAGCTCCGTTTTGGTTTTAGAAGCAGATATTTCTCTGTACAGCCTATGGTCCCATTCACTCGGGAATATCCCAACGCAGCTACTAGAAGAAACGTGTTTCTGACTCGCTGAATCTCAACATAGATTCAACTCTCTTAGGTGAACGAACGCACAGCAGAGCAGTTTCAAGGAAACGTTTCTCCTGAATTTTAGACGAAGTTTCCTGCTGTTTAGTACGGATGCCGGCATTGGGCTGGAAATACCGGTTTTGGGATTCTGCACAGAAAGGGTTTGCAAACCGCTGAATCCACACGTGACTTTAACTCTGTCAGTTGAATGCACACATTGACAACCATTCAGTTTGATAGCACACTTTTGGTTTTAGAAGCAGATATTTCTCTGTACAGCCTATGGTCCCATTCACTCGGGAATATCCCAACGCAGCTCCTAGAAGAAACGTGTTTCTGACTCGCTGAATCTCAACATAGATTCAACTCTCTTAGGTGAACGAACGCACAGCAGAGCAGTTTCAAGGAAACGTTTCTCCTGAGTTTTAGACGAAGTTTCCTGCTCTTTAGTACGTATGCCGGCATTGGGCTGGAAATACCGGTTTTGGGATTCTGCACAGAAAGGGTTTGCAAACCGCTGAATCCACACGTGAGTTTAACTCTGTCAGTTGAATGCACATATTGACAACCATTCAGTTAGATAGCTCCGTTTTGGTTTTAGAAGCAGATATTTCTCTGTACATCCTATGGTCCCATTCACTCGGGAATATCCCAACGCAGCTCCTAGAAGAAACGTGTTTCTGACTCGCTGAATCTCAACATAGATTCAACTCTCTTAGGTGAACGAACGCACAGCAGAGCAGTTTCAAGGAAACGTTTCTCCTGAGTTTTAGACGAAGTTTCCTGCTGTTTAGTACGTATGCCGGCATTGGGCTGGACATACCGGTTTTGGGATTCTGCACAGAAATGGTTTGCAAACCGCTGAATCCACACGTGAGTTTAACTCTGTCAGTTGAATGCACACATTGACAACCATTCAGTTAGATAGCTCCGTTTTGGATTTAGAAGCAGATATTTCTCTGTACAGCCTACGGTCCCATTCACTCGGGAATATCCCAACGCTGCTCCTAGCATAAACGTGTTTCTGACTCGCTGAATCTCAACATAGATTCAGCTCTCTTAGGTGAACGAACGCACAGCAGAGCAGTTTCAAGGAAACGTTTCTCCTGAGTTTTAGACGAAGTTTCCTGCTGTTTAGTACGGATGCCGGCATTGGGCTGGAAATACCGGTTTTGGGATTCTGCACAGAAAGGGTTTGCAAACCGCTGAATCCACACGTGAGTTTAACTCTGTCAGTTGAATGCACACATTGACAACCATTCAGTTTGATAGCACCCTTTTGGTTTTAGAAGCAGATATTTCTCTGTACAGCCTATGGTCCCATTCACTCGGGAATATCCCAACGCAGCTCCTAGAAGAAACGTGTTTCTGACTCGCTGAATCTCAACATAGATTCAACTCTCTTAGGTGAACGAACGCACAGCAGAGCAATTTCAAGGAAACGTTTCTCCTGAGTTTTAGACGAAGTTTCCTGCTGTTTAGTACGGATGCCGGCATTGGGCTGGACATACCGGTTTTGGGATTCTGCACAGAAAGGGTTTGCAAACCGCTGAATCCACACGTGAGTTTAACTCTGTCAGTTGAATGCACACATTGACAGCCATTCAGTTTGATAGCACCCTTTTGGTTTTAGAAGCAGATAATTCTCTGTACAGCCTATGGTCCCATTCACTCGGGAATATCCCAACGCAGCTCCTAGAAGAAACGTGTTTCTGACTCGCTGAATCTCAACATAGATTCAACTCTCTTAGGTGAACGAACGCACAGCAGAGCAGTTCCAAGGAAACGTTTCTCCTGAGTCTTACACGAAGTTTCCTGCTGTTTAGTACGTATGCCGGCATTGGGCTGGAAATACCGGTTTTGGGATTCTGCACAGAAAGGGTTTGCAAACCGCTGAATCCACACGTGAGTTTAACTCTGTCAGTTGAATGCACACATTGACAACCATTCAGTTAGATAGCTCCGTTTTGGTTTTAGAAGCAGATATTTCTCTGTACAGCCTATGGTCCCATTCACTCGGGAATATCCCAACGCAGCTCCTAGAACAAACGTGATTCTGACTCGCTGAATCTCAACATAGATTCAACTCTCTTAGGTGATCGAACGCACAGCAGAGCAGTTTCAAGGAAACGTTTCTCCTGAGTTTTAGACGAAGTTTCCTGCTGTTTAGTACGGATGCCGGCATTGGGCTGGAAATACCGGTTTTGGGATTCTGCACAGAAATGGTTTGCAAACCGCTGAATCCACACGTGAGTTTAACTCTGTCAGTTGAATGCACACATTCACAACCATTCAGTTTGATAGCACACTTTTGGTTGTTGGAGTAGATATTTCTCTGTACAGCCTATGGTCCCATTCACTCGGGAATATCCCAACGCACCTCCTAGAAGAAACGTGTTTCTGACTCGCTGAATCTCAACATAGATTCAACTCTCTTAGGTGATCGAACGCACAGCAGAGCAGTTTCAAGGAAACGTTTCTCCTGAGTTTTAGACGAAGTTTCCTGCTCTTTAGTACGTATGCCGGCATTGGGCTGGAAATACCGGTTTTGGGATTCTGCACAGAAAGGGTTTGCAAACCGCTGAATCCACACGTGAGTTTAACTCTGTCAGTTGAATGCACACATTGACAACCATTCAGTTAGATAGCTCCGTTTTGGTTTTAGAAGCAGATATTTCTCTGTACAGCCTATGGTCCCATTCACTCGGGAATATCCCAACGCAGCTCCTAGAAGAAACGTGTTTCTGACTCGCTGAATCTCAACATAGATTCAACTCTCTTAGGTGAACGAACGCACAGCAGAGCAGTTTCAAGGAAACGTTTCTCCTGAGTTTTAGACGAAGTTTCCTGCTGTTTAGTACGTATGCCGGCATTGGGCTGGAAATACCGGTTTTGGGATTCTGCACAGAAAGGGTTTGCAAACCGCTGAATCCAAACGTGAGTTTAACTCTGTCAGTTGAATGCACACATTGACAACCATACAGTTAGATAGCTCCGTTTTGGTTTTAGAAGCAGATATTTCTCTGTACAGCCTATGGTCCCATTCACTCGGGAATATCCCAACGCAGCTCCTAGCATAAACGTGTTTCTGACTCGGTGAATCTCAACATAGATTCAACTCTCTTAGGTGAACGAACGCACAGCAGAGCAGTTTCAAGGAAACGTTTCTCCTGAGTTTTAGACGAAGTTTCCTGCTCTTTAGTACGTATGCCGGCATTGGGCTTTAAATACCGGTTTTGGGATTCTGCACAGAAAGGGTTTGCAAACCGCTGAATCCACACGTGAGTTTAACTCTGTCAGTTGAATGCACACGTTGACAACCATTCAGTTAGATAGCTCCGTTTTGGTTTTAGAAGCAGATATTTCTCTGTACAGCCTATGGTCCCATTCACTCGGGAATATCCCAACGCAGCTACTAGAAGAAACGTGTTTCTGACTCGCTGAATCTCAACATAGATTCAACTCTCTTAGGTGAACGAACGCACAGCAGAGCAGTTTCAAGGAAACGTTTCTCCTGAGTTTTAGACGAAGTTTCCTGCTGTTTAGTACGGATGCCGGCATTGGGCTGGAAATACCGGTTTTGGGATTCGGCACAGAAAGGGTTTGCAAACCGCTGAATCCACACGTGACTTTAACTCTGTCAGTTGAATGCACACATTGACAACCATTCAGTTAGATACCACCCTTTTGGTTGTTGGAGTAGATATTTCTCTGTACAGCCTATGGTCCCATTCACTCGGGAATATCCCAACGCACCTCCTAGAAGAAACGTGTTTCTGACTCGCTGAATCTCAACATAGATTCAACTCTCTTAGGTGATCGAAAGCACAGCAGAGCAGTTTCAAGGAAACGTTTCTCCTGAGTTTTAGACGAAGTTTCCTGCTCTTTAGTACGTATGCCGGCATTGGGCTGGAAATACCGGTTTTGGTATTCTGCACAGAAAGGGTTTGCAAACCGCTGAATCCACACGTGAGTTTAACTCTGTCAGTTGAATGCACACATTGACAACCATTCAGTTAGATAGCTCCGTTTTGGTTTTAGAAGCAGATATTTCTCTGTACAGCCTATGGTCCCATTCACTCGGGAATATCCCAACGCAGCTCCTAGAAGAAACGTGTTTCTGACTCGCTGAATCTCAACATAGATTCAACTCTCTTAGGTGAACGAACGCACAGCAGAGCAGTTTCAAGGAAACCTTTCTCCTGAGTTTTAGACGAAGTTTCCTGCTCTTTAGTACGTATGCTGGCATTGGGCTGGAAATACCGTTTTTGGGATTCTGCACAGAAAGGGTTTGCAAACCGCTGAATCCACACGTGAGTTTAACTCTGTCAGTTCAATGCACACATTGACAACCATTCAGTTTGATAGCACACTTTTGGTTTTAGAAGCAGATATTTCTCTGTACAGCCTATGGTCCCATTCACTTGGGAATATCCCAACGCACCTCCTAGAAGAAACGTGTTTCTGACTCGCTGAATCTCAACATAGATTCAACTCTCTTAGGTGAACGAACGCACAGCAGAGCAGTTTCAAGGAAACCTTTCTCCTGAGTCTTAGACGAAGTTTCCTGCTCTTTAGTACGTATGCCGGCATTGGGCTGGAAATACCGGTTTTGGGATTCTGCACAGAAAGGGTTTGCAAACCGCTGAATCCACACGTGAGTTTAACTCTGTCAGTTGAATGCACACATTGACAAGAATTCAGTTTGATAGCACACTTTTGGTTTTAGAAGCAGATATTTCTCTGTACAGCCTATGGTCCCATTCACTCGGGAATATCCCAACGCACCTCCTAGAATAAACGTGTTTCTGACTCGCTGAATCTCAACATAGATTCAACTCTCTTAGGTGATCGAACGCACAGCAGAGCAGTTTCAAGGAAACGTTTCTCCTGAGTTTTAGACGAAGTTTCCTGCTGTTTAGTACAGATGCCGGCATTGGGCTGGAAATACCGGTTTTGCGATTCTGCACAGAAAGGGTTTGCAAACCGCTGAATCCACACGTGGGTTTAACTCTGTCAGTTCAATGCACACATTGACAACCATTCAGTTAGATAGCTCCTTTTTGGTTTTAGAAGCAGATATTTCTCTGTACAGCCTATGGTCCCATTCACTCGCGAATATCCCAACGCAGCTCCTAGAAGAAACGTGTTTCTGACTCGCTGAATCTCAACATAGATTCAACTCTCTTAGGTGAACGAACGCACAGCAGAGCAGTTTCAAGGAAACGTTTCTCCTGAGTTTTAGACGAAGTTTCCTGCTGTTTATTACGGATGCCGGCATTGGGCTGGAAATACCGGTTTTGGGATTCTGCACAGAAAGGGTTTGCAAACCGCTGAATCCACACGTGAGTTTAACTCTGCCAGTTCAATGCACACATTGACAACCATTCAGTTTGATAGCACACTTTTGGTTTTAGAAGCAGATATTTCTCTGTACAGCCTATGGTCCCATTCACTCGGGAATATCCCAACGCACCTCCTAGAAGAAACGTGTTTCTGACTCGCTGAATCTCAACATAGATTCAACTCTCTTAGGTGATCGAACGCACAGCAGAGCAGTTTCAAGGAAACGTTTCTCCTGAGTTTTAGACGAAGTTTCCTGCTGTTTAGTACGGATGCCGGCATTGGGCTGGAAACACCGGTTTTGGGATTCTGCACAGAAAGGGTTTGCAAACCGCTGAATCCACACGTGGGTTTAACTCTGTCAGTTCAATGCACACATTGACAACCATTCAGTTAGATAGCTCCTTTTTGGTTTTAGAAGCAGATATTTCTCTGTACAGCCTATGGTCCCATTCACTCGCGAATATCCCAACGCAACTCCTAGAAGAAACGTGTTTCTGACTCGCTGAATCTCAACATAGATTCAACTCTCTTAGGTGAACGAACGCACAGCAGAGCAGTTTCAAGGAAACGTTTCTCCTGAGTTTTAGACGAAGTTTCCTGCTGTTTATTACGGATGCCGGCATTGGGCTGGAAATACCGGTTTTGGGATTCTGCACAGAAAGGGTTTGCAAACCGCTGAATCCACACGTGAGTTTAACTCTGTCAGTTGAATGCACACATTGACAACCATTCAGTTTGATAGCACACTTTTGGTTTTAGAAGCAGATATTTCTCTGTACAGCCTATGGTCCCATTCACTCGGGAATATCCCAACGCACCTCCTAGAAGAAACGTGTTTCTGACTCGCTGAATCTCAACATAGATTCAACTCTCTTAGGTGATCGAACGCACAGCAGAGCAGTTCCAAGGAAACGTTTCTCCTGAGTTTTAGACGAAGTTTCCTGCTGTTTAGTACGGATGCCGGCATTGGGCTGGAAATACCGGTTTTGGGATTCTGCACAGAAAGGGTTTGCAAACCGCTGAATCCACACGTGAGTTTAACTCTGTCAGTTGAATGCACACATTGACAACCATTCAGTTAGATAGCTCCGTTTTGGTTTTAGAAGCAGATATTTCTCTGTACACCCTATGGTCCCATTCACTCGGGAATATCCCAACGCAGCTCCTAGAAGAAACGTGTTTCTGACTCGCTGAATCTCAACATAGATTCAACTCTCTTAGGTGAACGAACGCACAGCAGAGCAGTTTCAAGGAAACGTTTCTCCTGAGTTTTAGACGAAGTTTCCTGCTCTTTAGTACGTATGCCGGCATTGGGCTGGAAATACCGGTTTTGGGATTCTGCACAGAAAGGGTTTGCAAACCGCTGAATCCACACGTGAGTTTAACTCTGTCAGTTGAATGCACACATTGACAACCATTCAGTTAGATAGCTCCGTTTTGGATTTAGAAGCAGATATTTCTCTGTACATCCTACGGTCCCATTCACTCGGGAATATCCCAACGCAGCTCCTAGCATAAACGTGTTTCTGACTCGCTGAATCTCAACATAGATTCAACTCTCTTAGGTGAACGAACGCACAGCAGAGCAGTTTCAAGGAAACGTTTCTCCTGAGTTTTAGACGAAGTTTCCTGCTGTTTAGTACGGATGCCGGCATTGGGCAGGACATACCGGTTTTGGGATTCGGCACAGAAAGGGTTTGCAAACCGCTGAATCCACACGTGACTTTAACTCTGTCAGTTGAATGCACACATTGACAACCATTCAGTTTGATAGCACCCTTTTGGTTTTAGAAGCAGATTTTTCTCTGTACAGCCTATGGTCCCATTCACTCGGGAATATCCCAACGCAGCTCCTAGAAGAAACGTGTTTCTGACTCGCTGAATCTCAACATAGATTCAACTCTCTTAGGTGAACGAACGCACAGCAGAGCAATTTCAAGGAAACGTTTCTCCTGAGTTTTAGACGAAGTTTCCTGCTGTTTAGTACGTATGCCGGCATTGGGCTGGACATACCGGTTTTGGGATTCTGCACAGAAAGGGTTTGCAAACCGCTGAATCCACACGTGAGTTTAACTCTGTCAGTTGAATGCACACATTGACAGCCATTCAGTTTGATAGCACCCTTTTGGTTTTAGAAGCAGATAATTCTCTGTACAGCCTATGGTCCCATTCACTCGGGAATATCCCAACGCAGCTCCTAGAAGAAACGTGTTTCTGACTCGCTGAATCTCAACATAGATTCAACTCTCTTAGGTGAACGAACGCACAGCAGAGCAGTTCCAAGGAAACGTTTCTCCTGAGTCTTACACGAAGTTTCCTGCTGTTTAGTACGTATGCCGGCATTGGGCTGGAACTACCGGTTTTGGGATTCTGCACAGAAAGGGTTTGCAAACCGCTGAATCCACACGTGAGTTTAACTCTGTCAGTTGAATGCACACATTGACAACCATTCAGTTAGATAGCACACTTTTGGTTTTAGAAGCAGATATTTCTCTGTACAGCCTATGGTCCCATTCACTCGGGAATATCCCAACGCAGCTCCTAGAACAAACGTGATTCTGACTCGCTGAATCTCAACATAGATTCAACTCTCTTAGGTGAACGAAAGCACAGCAGAGCAGTTTCAAGGAAACGTTTCTCCTGAGTTTTAGACGAAGTTTCCTGCTGTTTAGTACGGACACCGGCATTGGGCTGGACATACCGGTTTTGGGATTCTGCACAGAAATGGTTTGCAAACCGCTGAATCCACACGTGAGTTTAACTCTGTCAGTTGAATGCACACATTGACAACCATTCAGTTAGATAGCTCCGTTTTGGTTTTAGAAGCAGATATTTCTCTGTACAGCCTATGGTCCCATTCACTCGGGAATATCCCAACGCAGCTCCTAGAAGAAACGTGTTTCTGACTCGGTGAATCTCAACATAGATTCAACTCTCTTAGGTGAACGAACGCACAGCAGAGCAGTTTCAAGGAAACGTTTCTCCTGAGTTTTAGACGAAGTTTCCTGCTCTTTAGTACGTATGCCGGCATTGGGCTGGAAATACCGGTTTTGGGATTCTGCACAGAAAGGGTTTGCAAACCGCTGAATCCACACGTGAGTTTAACTCTGTCAGTTGAATGCACACATTGACAACCATTCAGTTTGAGAGCACACTCTTGGTTTTAGAAGCAGATATTTCTCTGTACAGCCTATGGTCCCATTCACTCGGGAATATCCAAACGCAGCTCCTAGAAGAAACGTGTTTCTGAGTCGCTGAATCTCAACATAGATTCAACTCTCTTAGGTGAACGAACGCACAGCAGAGCAGTTTCAAGGAAACGTTTCTCCTGAGTTTTAGACGAAGTTTCCTGCTGTTTAGTACGGATGCTGGCATTGGGCTGGAAATACCGGTTTTGGGATTCTGCACAGAAAGGGTTTGCAAACCGCTGAATCCACACGTGAGTTTAACTCTGCGAGTTGAATGCACACATTGACAACCATTCAGTTAGATAGCTCCGTTTTGGTTTTAGAAGCAGATATTTCTCTGTACAGCCTATGGTCCCATTCACTCGGGAATATCCCAACGCACCTAGTAGAAGAAACGTGTTTCTGACTCGCTGAATCTCAACATAGATTCAACTCTCTTAGGTGATCGAACGCACAGCAGAGCAGTTTCAAGGAAACGTTTCTCCTGAGTTTTAGACGAAGTTTCCTGCAGTTTAGTACGGATGCCGGCATTGGGCTGGAAACACCGGTTTTGGGATTCTGCACAGAAAGGGTTTGCAAACCGCTGAATCCACACGTGAGTTTAACTCTGTCAGTTGAATGCACACATTGACAACCATTCAGTTAGATAGCTCCGTTTTGGTTTTAGAAGCAGATATTTCTCTGTACAGCCTATGGTCCCATTCACTCGGGAATATCCCAATGCAGCTCCTAGAAGAAACGTGTTTCTGACTCGCTGAATCTCAACATAGATTCAACTCTCTTAGGTGAACGAACGCACAGCAGAGCAGTTTCAAGGAAACGTTTCTCCTGAGTTTTAGACGAAGTTTCCTGCTGTTTAGTACGGATGCCGGCATTGGGCTGGAAATACCGGTTTTGGGATTCTGCACAGAAAGGGTTTGCAAACCGCTGAATCCACACGTGAGTTTAACTCTGTCAGTTGAATGCACACATTGACAACCATTCAGTTTGATAGCACACTTTTGGTTTTAGAAGCAGATATTTCTCTGTACAGCCTATGGTCCCATTCACTCGGGAATATCCCAACGCAGCTCCTAGAAGAAACGTGTTTCTGACTCGCTGAATCTCAACATAGATTCAACTCTCTTAGGTGAACGAACGCACAGCAGAGCAGTTTCAAGGAAACGTTTCTCCTGAGTTTTAGACGAAATTTCCTGCTGTTTAGTACGGATGCCGGCATTGAGCTGGAATTACCGGTTTTGGGATTCTGCACAGAAAGGGTTTGCAAACCGCTGAATCCACACGTGAGTTTAACTCTGTGAGTTGAATGCACACATTGACAACCATTCAGTTAGATACCACCCTTTTGGTTGTTGGAGTAGATATTTCTCTGTACAGCCTATGGTCCCATTCACTCGGGAATATCCCAACGCAGCTCCTAGAAGAAACGTGTTTCTGACTCGCTGAATCTCAACATAGATTCAACTCTCTTAGGTGAACGAACGCACAGCAGAGCAGTTTCAAGGAAACGTTTCTCCTGAGTCTTAGACGAAGTTTCCTGCTCTTTAGTACCTATGCCGGCATTGGGCTGGAAATACCGGTTTTGGGATTCTGCACAGAAAGGGTTTGCAAACCGCTGAATCCACACGTGAGTTTAACTCTGTCAGTTGAATGCACACATTGACAACCATTCAGTTAGATAGCTCCGTTTTGGTTTTAGAAGCAGATATTTCTCTGTACAGCCTATGGTCCCATTCACTCGGGAATATCCCAACGCAGCTCCTAGAAGAAACGTGTTTCTGACTCGCTGAATCTCAACATAGATTCAACTCTCTTAGGTGAACGAACGCACAGCAGAGCAGTTTCAAGGAAACCTTTCTCCTGAGTTTTAGACGAAGTTTCCTGCTCTTTAGTACGTAAGCTGGCATTGGGCTGGAAATACCGTTTTTGGGATTCTGCACAGAAAGGGTTTGAAAACCGCTGAATCCACACGTGAGTTTAACTCTGTCAGTTCAATGCACACATTGACAACCATTCAGTTTGAAAGCACACTTTTGGTTTTAGAAGCAGATATTTCTCTGTACAGCCTATGGTCCCATTCACTCGGGAATATCCCAACGCAGCTCCTAGAAGAAACGTGTTTCTGACTCGCTGAATCTCAACATAGATTCAACTCTCTTAGGTGAACGAACGCACAGCAGAGCAGTTTCAAGGAAACCTTTCTCCTGAGTCTTAGACGAAGTTTCCTGCTCTTTAGTACGTATGCCGGCATTGGGCTGGAAATACCGGTTTTGGGATTCTGCACAGAAAGGGTTTGCAAACCGCTGAATCCACACGTGAGTTTAACTCTGTCAGTTGAATGCACACATTGACAACCATTCAGTTTGATAGCACACTTTTGGTTTTAGAAGCAGATATTTCTCTGTACAGCCTATGGTCCCATTCACTCGGGAATATCCCAACGCACCTCCTAGAAGAAACGTGTTTCTGACTCGCTGAATCTCAACATAGATTCAACTCTCTTAGGTGATCGAACGCACAGCAGAGCAGTTTCAAGGAAACGTTTCTCCTGAGTTTTAGACGAAGTTTCCTGCTGTTTAGTACAGATGCCGGCATTGGGCTGGAAATACCGGTTTTGGGATTCTGCACAGAAAGGGTTTGCAAACCGCTGAATCCACACGTGGGTTTAATTCTGTCAGTTCAATGCACACATTGACAACCATTCAGTTAGATAGCTCCTTTTTGGTTTTAGAAGCAGATATTTCTCTGTACAGCCTATGGTCCCATTCACTCGCGAATATCCCAACGCAGCTCCTAGAAGAAACGTGTTTCTGACTCGCTGAATCTCAACATAGATTCAACTCTCTTAGGTGAACGAACGCACAGCAGAGCAGTTTCAAGGAAACGTTTCTCCTGAGTTTTAGACGAATTTTCCTGCTGTTTATTACGGATGCCGGCATTGGGCTGGAAATACCGGTTTTGGGATTCTGCACAGAAAGGGTTTGCAAACCGCTGAATCCACACGTGAGTTTAACTCTGTCAGTTGAATGCACACATTGACAACCATTCAGTTTGATAGCACACTTTTGGTTTTAGAAGCAGATATTTCTCTGTACAGCCTATGGTCCCATTCACTCGGGAATATCCCAACGCAGCTCCTAGAAGAAACGTGTTTCTGACTCGCTGAATCTCAACATAGATTCAACTCTCTTAGGTGATCGAACGCACAGCAGAGCAGTTTCAAGGAATCGTTTCTCCTGAGTTTTAGACGAAGTTTCCTGCTGTTTAGTACGGATGCCGGCATTGGGCTGGAAATACCGGTTTTGGGATTCTGCACAGAAAGGGTTTGCAAACCGCTGAATCCACACGTGAGTTTAACTCTGTCAGTTGAATGCACACATTGACAACCATTCAGTTAGATAGCTCCGTTTTGGTTTTAGAAGCAGATATTTCTCTGTACACCCTATGGTCCCATTCACTCGGGAATATCCCAACGCAGCTCCTAGAAGAAACGTGTTTCTGACTCGCTGAATCTCAACATAGATTCAACTCTCTTAGGTGAACGAACGCACAGCAGAGCAGTTTCAAGGAAACGTTTCTCCTGAGTTTTAGACGAAGTTTCCTGCTGTTTAGTACGGATGCCGGCATTGGGCTGGAAATACCGGTTTTGGGATTCTGCACAGAAAGGGTTTGCAAACCGCTGAATCCACACGTGAGTTTAACTCTGTCAGTTGAATGCACACATTGACAACCATTCAGTTAGATAGCTCCGTTTTGGATTTAGAAGCAGATATTTCTCTGTACATCCTACGGTCCCATTCACTCGGGAATATCCCAACGCAGCTCCTAGCATAAACGTGTTTCTGACTCGCTGAATCTCAACATAGATTCAACTCTCTTAGGTGAACGAACGCACAGCAGAGCAGTTTCAAGGAAACGTTTCTCCTGAGTTTTAGACGAAGTTTCCTGCTGTTTAGTACGGATGCCGGCATTGGGCTGGACATACCGGTTTTGGGATTCTGCACAGAAAGGGTTTGCAAACCGCTGAATCCACACGTGAGTTTAACTCTGTCAGTTGAATGCACACATTGACAACCATTCAGTTTGATAGCACCCTTTTGGTTTTAGAAGCAGATTTTTCTCTGTACAGCCTATGGTCCCATTCACTCGGGAATATCCCAACGCAGCTCCTAGAAGAAACGTGTTTCTGATTCGCTGAATCTCAACATAGATTCAACTCTCTTAGGTGAACGAACGCACAGCAGAGCAGTTTCAAGGAAACGTTTCTCCTGAGTCTTAGACGAAGTTTCCTGCTCTTTAGTACGAATGCCGGCATTGGGCTGGAAATACCGGTTTTGGGATTCTGCACAGAAAGGGTTTGCAAACCGCTGAATCCACACGTGAGTTTAACTCTGTCAGTTGAATGCACACATTGACAACCATTCAGTTTGATAGCACACTTTTGGTTTTAGAAGCAGATATTTCTCTGTACAGCCTATGGTCCCATTCACTCGGGAATATCCCAACGCACCTCCTAGAAGAAACGTGTTTCTGACTCGCTGAATCTCAACATAGATTCAACTCTCTTAGGTGATCGAACGCACAGCAGAGCAGTTTCAAGGAAACGTTTCTCCTGAGTTTTAGACGAAGTTTCCTGCTGTTTAGTACAGATGCCGGCATTGGGCTGGAAATACCGGTTTTGGGATTCTGCACAGAAAGGGTTTGCAAACCGCTGAATCCACACGTGGGTTTAACTCTGTCAGTTCAATGCACACATTGACAACCATTCAGTTAGATAGCTCCTTTTTGGTTTTAGAAGCAGATATTTCTCTGTACAGCCTATGGTCCCATTCACTCGCGAAAATCCCAACGCAGCTCCTAGAAGAAACGTGTTTCTGACTCGCTGAATCTCAACATAGATTCAACTCTCTTAGGTGAACGAACGCACAGCAGAGCAGTTTCAAGGAAACCTTTCTCCTGAGTTTTAGACGAAGTTTCCTGCTGTTTAGTACAGATGCCGGCATTGGGCTGGAAATACCGGTTTTGGGATTCTGCACAGAAAGGGTTTGCAAACCGCTGAATCCACACGTGAGTTTAACTCTGCCAGTTCAATGCACACATTGACAACCATTCAGTTTGATAGCACACTTTTGGTTTTAGAAGCAGATATTTCTCTGTACAGCCTATGGTCCCATTCACTCGGGAATATCCCAACGCACCTCCTAGAAGAAACGTGTTTCTGACTCGCTGAATCTCAACATAGATTCAACTCTCTTAGGTGATCGAACGCACAGCAGAGCAGTTTCAAGGAAACGTTTCTCCTGAGTTTTAGACGAAGTTTCCTGCTGTTTAGTACGGATGCCGGCTTTGGGCTGGAAATACCGGTTTTGGGATTCTGCACAGAAAGGGTTTGCAAACCGCTGAATCCACACGTGGGTTTAACTCTGTCAGTTCAATGCACACATTGACAACCATTCAGTTAGATAGCTCCTTTTTGGTTTTAGAAGCAGATATTTCTCTGTACAGCCTATGGTCCCATTCACTCGCGAATATCCCAACGCAGCTCCTAGAAGAAACGTGTTTCTGACTCGCTGAATCTCAACATAGATTCAACTCTCTTAGGTGAACGAACGCACAGCAGAGCAGTTTCAAGGAAACGTTTCTCCTGAGTTTTAGACGAAGTTTCCTGCTGTTTATTACGGATGCCGGCATTGGGCTGGAAATACCGGTTTTGGGATTCTGCACAGAAAGGGTTTGCAAACCGCTGAATCCACACGTGAGTTTAACTCTGTCAGTTGAATGCACACATTGACAACCATTCAGTTTGATAGCACACTTTTGGTTTTAGAAGCAGATATTTCTCTGTACAGCCTATGGTCCCATTCACTCGGGAATATCCCAACGCACCTCCTAGAAGAAACGTGTTTCTGACTCGCTGAATCTCAACATAGATTCAACTCTCTTAGGTGATCGAACGCACAGCAGAGCAGTTCCAAGGAAACGTTTCTCCTGAGTTTTAGACGAAGTTTCCTGCTGTTTAGTACGGATGCCGGCATTGGGCTGGAAATACCGGTTTTGGGATTCTGCACAGAAAGGGTTTGCAAACCGCTGAATCCACACGTGAGTTTAACTCTGTCAGTTGAATGCACACATTGACAACCATTCAGTTAGATAGCTCCGTTTTGGTTTTAGAAGCAGATATTTCTCTGTACACCCTATGGTCCCATTCACTCGGGAATATCCCAACGCTGCTCCTAGAAGAAACGTGTTTCTGACTCGCTGAATCTCAACATAGATTCAACTCTCTTAGGTGAACGAACGCACAGCAGAGCAGTTTCAAGGAAACGTTTCTCCTGAGTTTTAGACGAAGTTTCCTTCTGTTTAGTACGTATGCCGGCATTGGGCTGGAAATACCGGTTTTGGAATTCTGCACAGAAAGGGTTTGCAAACCGCTGAATCCACACGTGAGTTTAACTCTGTCAGTTGAATGCACACATTGACAACCATTCAGTTAGATAGCTCCGTTTTGGATTTAGAAGCAGATATTTCTCTGTACATCCTACGGTCCCATTCACTCGGGAATATCCCAACGCAGCTCCTAGCATAAACGTGTTTCTGACTCGCTGAATCTCAACATAGATTCAACTCTCTTAGGTGAACGAACGCACAGCAGAGCAGTTTCAAGGAAACGTTTCTCCTGAGTTTTAGACGAAGTTTCCTGCTGTTTAGTACGGATGCCGGCATTGGGCTGGACATACCGGTTTTGGGATTCTGCACAGAAAGGGTTTGCAAACCGCTGAATCCACACGTGAGTTTAACTCTGTCAGTTGAATGCACACATTGACAACCATTCAGTTTCATAGCACCCTTTTGGTTTTAGAAGCAGATTTTTCTCTGTACAGCCTATGGTCCCATTCACTCGGGAATATCCCAACGCGGCTCCTAGAAGAAACGTGTTTCTGACTCGCTGAATCTCAACATAGATTCAACTCTCTTAGGTGAACGAACGCACAGCAGAGCAATTTCAAGGAAACGTTTCTCCTGAGTTTTAGACGAAGTTTCCTGCTCTTTAGTACGTATGCCGGCATTGGGCTGGACATACCGGTTTTGGGATTCTGCACAGAAAGGGTTTGCAAACCGCTGAATCCACACGTGAGTTTAACTCTGTCAGTTGAATGCACACATTGACAGCCATTCAGTTTGATAGCACCCTTTTGGTTTTAGAAGCAGATAATTCTCTGTACAGCCTATGGTCCCATTCACTCGGGAATATCCCAACGCAGCTCCTAGAAGAAACGTGTTTCTGACTCGCTGAATCTCAACATAGATTCAACTCTCTTAGGTGAACGAACGCACAGCAGAGCAGTTCCAAGGAAACGTTTCTCCTGAGTCTTACACGAAGTTTCCTGCTGTTTAGTACGTATGCCGGCATTGGGCTGGAACTACCGGTTTTGGGATTCTGCACAGAAAGGGTTTGCAAACCGCTGAATCCACACGTGAGTTTAACTCTGTCAGTTGAATGCACACATTGACAACCATTCAGTTAGATAGCTCCGTTTTGGTTTTAGAAGCAGATATTTCTCTGTACAGCCTATGGTCCCATTCACTCGGGAATATCCCAACGCAGCTCCTAGAACAAACGTGATTCTGACTCGCTGAATCTCAACATAGATTCAACTCTCTTAGGTGAACGAAAGCACAGCAGAGGAGTTTCAAGGAAACGTTTCTCCTGAGTTTTAGACGAAGTTTCCTGCTGTTTAGTACGGATACCGGCATTGGGCTGGACATACCGGTTTTGGGATTCTGCACAGAAATGGTTTGCAAACCGCTGAATCCACACGTGAGTTTAACTCTGCCAGTTGAATGCACACATTGACAACCATTCAGTTAGATAGCTCCGTTTTGGATTTAGAAGCAGATATTTCTCTGTACAGCATACGGTCCCATTCACTCGGGAATATCCCAACGCAGCTCCTAGCATAAACGTGTTTCTGACTCGCTGAATCTCAACATAGATTCAACTCTCTTAGGTGAACGAACGCACAGCAGAGCAGTTTCAAGGAAACGTTTCTCCTGAGTTTTAGACGAAGTTTCCTGCTGTTTAGTACGGATGCCGGCATTGGGCTGGACATACCGGTTTTGGGATTCTGCACAGAAAGGGTTTGCAAACCGCTGAATCCACACGTGAGTTTAACTCTGTCAGTTGAATGCACACATTGACAACCATTCAGTTTGATAGCACACTTTTGGTTTTAGAAGCAGATATTTCTCTGTACAGCCTATGGTCCCATTCACTCGGGAATATCCCAACGCAGCTCCTAGAAGAAACGTGTTTCTGACTCGCTGAATCTCAACATAGATTCAACTCTCTTAGGTGAACGAACGCACAGCAGAGCAATTTCAAGGAAACGTTTCTCCTGAGTTTTAGACGAAGTTTCCTGCTGTTTAGTACATATGCCGGCATTGGGCTGGACATACCGGTTTTGGGATTCTGCACAGAAAGGGTTTGCAAACCGCTGAATCCACACGTGAGTTTAACTCTGTGAGTTGAATGCACACATTGACAGCCATTCAGTTTGATACCACCCTTTTGGTTTTAGAAGCAGATAATTCTCTGTACAGCCTATGGTCCCATTCACTCGGGAATATCCCAACGCAGCTCCTAGAAGAAACGTGTTTCTGACTCGCTGAATCTCAACATAGATTCAACTCTCTTAGGTGAACGAACGCACAGCAGAGCAGTTCCAAGGAAACGTTTCTCCTGAGTCTTACACGAAGTTTCCTGCTGTTTAGTACGTATGCCGGCATTGGGCTGGAAATACCGGTTTTGGGATTCTGCACAGAAAGGGTTTGCAAACCGCTGAATCCACACGTGAGTTTAACTCTGTCAGTTGAATGCACACATTGACAACCATTCAGTTTGATAGCACACTTTTGGTTTTAGAAGCAGATATTTCTCTGTACAGCCTATGGTCCCATTCACTCGGGAATATCCCAACGCAGCTCCTAGAAGAAACGTGTTTCTGACTCGCTGAATCTCAACATAGATTCAACTCTCTTAGGTGATCGAACGCACAGCAGAGCAGTTTCAAGGAATCGTTTCTCCTGAGTTTTAGACGAAGTTTCCTGCTGTTTAGTACGGATGCCGGCATTGGGCTGGAAATACCGGTTTTGGGATTCTGCACAGAAAGGGTTTGCAAACCGCTGAATCCACACGTGAGTTTAACTCTGTCAGTTGAATGCACACATTGACAACCATTCAGTTAGATAGCTCCGTTTTGGTTTTAGAAGCAGATATTTCTCTGTACACCCTATGGTCCCATTCACTCGGGAATATCCCAACGCAGCTCCTAGAAGAAACGTGTTTCTGACTCGCTGAATCTCAACATAGATTCAACTCTCTTAGGTGAACGAACGCACAGCAGAGCAGTTTCAAGGAAACGTTTCTCCTGAGTTTTAGACGAAGTTTCCTGCTGTTTAGTACGGATGCCGGCATTGGGCTGGAAATACCGGTTTTGGGATTCTGCACAGAAAGGGTTTGCAAACCGCTGAATCCACACGTGAGTTTAACTCTGTCAGTTGAATGCACACATTGACAACCATTCAGTTAGATAGCTCCGTTTTGGATTTAGAAGCAGATATTTCTCTGTACATCCTACGGTCCCATTCACTCGGGAATATCCCAACGCAGCTCCTAGCATAAACGTGTTTCTGACTCGCTGAATCTCAACATAGATTCAACTCTCTTAGGTGAACGAACGCACAGCAGAGCAGTTTCAAGGAAACGTTTCTCCTGAGTTTTAGACGAAGTTTCCTGCTGTTTAGTACGGATGCCGGCATTGGGCTGGACATACCGGTTTTGGGATTCTGCACAGAAAGGGTTTGCAAACCGCTGAATCCACACGTGAGTTTAACTCTGTCAGTTGAATGCACACATTGACAACCATTCAGTTTGATAGCACCCTTTTGGTTTTAGAAGCAGATTTTTCTCTGTACAGCCTATGGTCCCATTCACTCGGGAATATCCCAACGCAGCTCCTAGAAGAAACGTGTTTCTGATTCGCTGAATCTCAACATAGATTCAACTCTCTTAGGTGAACGAACGCACAGCAGAGCAGTTTCAAGGAAACGTTTCTCCTGAGTCTTAGACGAAGTTTCCTGCTCTTTAGTACGTATGCCGGCATTGGGCTGGAAATACCGGTTTTGGGATTCTGCACAGAAAGGGTTTGCAAACCGCTGAATCCACACGTGAGTTTAACTCTGTCAGTTGAATGCACACATTGACAACCATTCAGTTTGATAGCACACTTTTGGTTTTAGAAGCAGATATTTCTCTGTACAGCCTATGGTCCCATTCACTCGGGAATATCCCAACGCACCTCCTAGAAGAAACGTGTTTCTGACTCGCTGAATCTCAACATAGATTCAACTCTCTTAGGTGATCGAACGCACAGCAGAGCAGTTTCAAGGAAACGTTTCTCCTGAGTTTTAGACGAAGTTTCCTGCTGTTTAGTACAGATGCCGGCATTGGGCTGGAAATACCGGTTTTGGGATTCTGCACAGAAAGGGTTTGCAAACCGCTGAATCCACACGTGGGTTTAACTCTGTCAGTTCAATGCACACATTGACAACCATTCAGTTAGATAGCTCCTTTTTGGTTTTAGAAGCAGATATTTCTCTGTACAGCCTATGGTCCCATTCACTCGCGAAAATCCCAACGCAGCTCCTAGAAGAAACGTGTTTCTGACTCGCTGAATCTCAACATAGATTCAACTCTCTTAGGTGAACGAACGCACAGCAGAGCAGTTTCAAGGAAACGTTTCTCCTGAGTTTTAGACGAAGTTTCCTGCTGTTTAGTACAGATGCCGGCATTGGGCTGGAAATACCGGTTTTGGGATTCTGCACAGAAAGGGTTTGCAAACCGCTGAATCCACACGTGAGTTTAACTCTGCCAGTTCAATGCACACATTGACAACCATTCAGTTTGATAGCACACTTTTGGTTTTAGAAGCAGATATTTCTCTGTACAGCCTATGGTCCCATTCACTCGGGAATATCCCAACGCACCTCCTAGAAGAAACGTGTTTCTGACTCGCTGAATCTCAACATAGATTCAACTCTCTTAGGTGATCGAACGCACAGCAGAGCAGTTTCAAGGAAACGTTTCTCCTGAGTTTTAGACGAAGTTTCCTGCTGTTTAGTACGGATGCCGGCATTGGGCTGGAAATACCGGTTTTGGGATTCTGCACAGAAAGGGTTTGCAAACCGCTGAATCCACACGTGGGTTTAACTCTGTCAGTTCAATGCACACATTGACAACCATTCAGTTAGATAGCTCCTTTTTGGTTTTAGAAGCAGATATTTCTCTGTACAGCCTATGGTCCCATTCACTCGGGAATATCCCAACGCAGCTCCTAGAAGAAACGTGTTTCTGACTCGCTGAATCTCAACATAGATTCAACTCTCTTAGGTGAACGAACGCACAGCAGAGCAGTTTCAAGGAAACGTTTCTCCTGAGTTTTAGACGAAGTTTCCTGCTGTTTAGTACGGATGCCGGCATTGGGCTGGAAATACCGGTTTTGGGATTCTGCACAGAAAGGGTTTGCAAACCGCTGAATCCACACGTGAGTTTAACTCTGTCAGTTCAATGCACACATTGACAACCATTCAGTTTGATAGCACACTTTTGGTTTTAGAAGCAGATATTTCTCTGTACAGCCTATGGTCCCATTCACTCGGGAATATCCCAACGCACCTCCTAGAAGAAACGTGTTTCTGACTCGCTGAATCTCAACATAGATTCAACTCTCTTAGGTGATCGAACGCACAGCAGAGCAGTTCCAAGGAAACGTTTCTCCTGAGTTTTAGACGAAGTTTCCTGCTGTTTAGTACGGATGCCGGCATTGGGCTGGAAATACCGGTTTTGGGATTCTGCACAGAAAGGGTTTGCAAACCGCTGAATCCACACGTGAGTTTAACTCTGTCAGTTGAATGCACACATTGACAACCATTCATTTAGATAGCTCCGTTTTGGTTTTAGAAGCAGATATTTCTCTGTACACCCTATGGTCCCATTCACTCGGGAATATCCCAACGCTGCTCCTAGAAGAAACGTGTTTCTGACTCGCTGAATCTCAACATAGATTCAACTCTCTTAGGTGAACGAACGCACAGCAGAGCAGTTTCAAGGAAACGTTTCTCCTGAGTTTTAGACGAAGTTTCCTTCTGTTTAGTACGTATGCCGGCATTGGGCTGGAAATACCGGTTTTGAGATTCTGCACAGAAAGGGTTTGCAAACCGCTGAATCCACACGTGAGTTTAACTCTGTCAGTTGAATGCACACATTGACAACCATTCAGTTAGATAGCTCCGTTTTGGATTTAGAAGCAGATATTTCTCTGTACATCCTACGGTCCCATTCACTCGGGAATATCCCAACGCAGCTCCTAGCATAAACGTGTTTCTGACTCGCTGAATCTCAACATAGATTCAACTCTCTTAGGTGAACGAACGCACAGCAGAGCAGTTTCAAGGAAACGTTTCTCCTGAGTTTTAGACGAAGTTTCCTGCTGTTTAGTACGGATGCCGGCATTGGGCTGGACATACCGGTTTTGGGATTCTGCACAGAAAGGGTTTGCAAACCGCTGAATCCACACGTGAGTTTAACTCTGTCAGTTGAATGCACACATTGACAACCATTCAGTTTCATAGCACCCTTTTGGTTTTAGAAGCAGATTTTTCTCTGTACAGCCTATGGTCCCATTCACTCGGGAATATCCCAACGCGGCTCCTAGAAGAAACGTGTTTCTGACTCGCTGAATCTCAACATAGATTCAACTCTCTTAGGTGAACGAACGCACAGCAGAGCAATTTCAAGGAAACGTTTCTCCTGAGTTTTAGACGAAGTTTCCTGCTGTTTAGTACGTATGCCGGCATTGGGCTGGACATACCGGTTTTGGGATTCTGCACAGAAAGGGTTTGCAAACCGCTGAATCCACACGTGAGTTTAACTCTGTCAGTTGAATGCACACATTGACAGCCATTCAGTTTGATAGCACCCTTTTGGTTTTAGAAGCAGATAATTCTCTGTACAGCCTATGGTCCCATTCACTCGGGAATATCCCAACGCAGCTCCTAGAAGAAACGTGTTTCTGACTCGCTGAATCTCAACATAGATTCAACTCTCTTAGGTGAACGAACGCACAGCAGAGCAGTTCCAAGGAAACGTTTCTCCTGAGTCTTACACGAAGTTTCCTGCTGTTTAGTACGTATGCCGGCATTGGGCTGGAACTACCGGTTTTGGGATTCTGCACAGAAAGGGTTTGCAAACCGCTGAATCCACACGTGAGTTTAACTCTGTCAGTTGAATGCACACATTGACAACCATTCAGTTAGATAGCTCCGTTTTGGTTTTAGAAGCAGATATTTCTCTGTACAGCCTATGGTCCCATTCACTCGGGAATATCCCAACGCAGCTCCTAGAACAAACGTGATTCTGACTCGCTGAATCTCAACATAGATTCAACTCTCTTAGTTGAACGAAAGCACAGCAGAGGAGTTTCAAGGAAACGTTTCTCCTGAGTTTTAGACGAAGTTTCCTGCTGTTTAGTACGGATACCGGCATTGGGCTGGACATACCGGTTTTGGGATTCTGCACAGAAATGGTTTGCAAACCGCTGAATCCACACGTGAGTTTAACTCTGCCAGTTGAATGCACACATTGACAACCATTCAGTTTGATAGCTCCGTTTTGGTTTTAGAAGCAGATATTTCTCTGTACAGCCTATGGTCCCATTCACTCGGGAATATCCCAACGCACCTCCTAGAAGAAACGTGTTTCTGACTCGCTGAATCTCAACATAGATTCAACTCTCTTAGGTGATCGAACGCACAGCAGAGCAGTTTCAAGGAAACGTTTCTCCTGAGTTTTAGACGAAGTTTCCTGCTGTTTAGTACGGATGCCGGCATTGGGCTGGAAATACCGGTTTTGGGATTCTGCACAGAAAGGGTTTGCAAACCGCTGAATCCACACGTGAGTTTAACTCTGCCAGTTGAATGCACACATTGACAACCATTCAGTTTGATAGCACACTTTTGGTTTTAGAAGCAGATATTTCTCTGTACAGCCTATGGTCCCATTCACTCGGGAATATCCCAATGCAGCTCCTAGAAGAAACGTGTTTCTGACTCGCTGAATCTCAACATAGATTCAACTCTCTTAGGTGAACGAACGCACAGCAGAGCCGTTTCAAGGAAACGTTTCTCCTGAGTTTTAGACGAAGTTTCATGCTGTTTAGTACGTATGCCGGCATTGGGCTGGAAATACCGGTTTTGGGATTCTGCACAGAAAGGGTTTGCAAACCGCTGAATCCACACGTGAGTTTAACTCTGTCAGTTGAATGCACACATTGACAACCATTCAGTTTGATAGCACACTTTTGGTTTTAGAAGCAGATATTTCTCTGTACAGCCTATGGTCCCATTCACTCGGGAATATCCCAACGCACCTCCTAGAAGAAACGTGTTTCTGACTCGCTGAATCTCAACATAGATTCAACTCTCTTAGGTGATCGAACGCACAGCAGAGCAGTTTCAAGGAAACGTTTCTCCTGAGTTTTAGACGAAGTTTCCTGCTCTTTAGTACGTATGCCGGCATTGGGCTGGAAATACCGGTTTTGGGATTCTGCACAGAAAGGGTTTGCAAACCGCTGAATCCACACGTGAGTTTAACTCTGTCAGTTGAATGCACACATTGACAACCATTCAGTTAGATAGCTCCGTTTTGGTTTTAGAAGCAGATATTTCTCTGTACAGCCTATGGTCCCATTCACTCGGGAATATCCCAACGCAGCTCCTAGAAGAAACGTGTTTCTGACTCGCTGAATCTCAACATAGATTCAACTCTCTTAGGTGAACGAACGCACAGCAGAGCAGTTTCAAGGAAACGTTTCTCCTGAGTTTTAGACGAAGTTTCCTGCTGTTTAGTACGGATGCCGGCATTGGGCTGGAAATACCGGTTTTGGGATTCTGCACAGAAAGGGTTTGCAAACCGCTGAATCCACACGTGAGTTTAACTCTGTCAGTTGAATGCACACATTGACAACCATTCAGTTTGATAGCACACTTTTGGTTTTAGAAGCAGATATTTCTCTGTACAGCCTATGGTCCCATTCACTCGGGAATATCCCAACGCACCTCCTAGAAGAAACGTGTTTCTGACTCGCTGAATCTCAACATAGATTCAACTCTCTTAGGTGATCGAACGCACAGCAGAGCAGTTCCAAGGAAACGTTTCTCCTGAGTTTTAGACGAAGTTTCCTGCTGTTTAGTACGGATGCCGGCATTGGGCTGGAAATACCGGTTTTGGGATTCTGCACAGAAAGGGTTTGCAAACCGCTGAATCCACACGTGAGTTTAACTCTGTCAGTTGAATGCACACATTGACAACCATTCAGTTAGATAGCTCCGTTTTGGTTTTAGAAGCAGATATTTCTCTGTACAGCCTATGGTCCCATTCACTCGGGAATATCCCAACGCAGCTCCTAGAAGAAACGTGTTTCTGACTCGCTGAATCTCAACATAGATTCAACTCTCTTAGGTGAACGAACGCACAGCAGAGCAGTTTCAAGGAAACGTTTCTCCTGAGTTTTAGACGAAGTTTCCTGCTGTTTAGTACGTATGCCGGCATTGGGCTGGAAATACCGGTTTTGGGATTCTGCACAGAAAGGGTTTGCAAACCGCTGAATCCACACGTGAGTTTAACTCTGTCAGTTGAATGCACACATTGACAACCATTCAGTTAGATAGCTCCGTTTTGGATTTAGAAGCAGATATTTCTCTGTACAGCCTACGGTCCCATTCACTCGGGAATATCCCAACGCAGCTCCTAGCATAAACGTGTTTCTGACTCGCTGAATCTCAACATAGATTCAACTCTCTTAGGTGAACGAACGCACAGCAGAGCAGTTTCAAGGAAACGTTTCTCCTGAGTTTTAGACGAAGTTTCCTGCTGTTTAGTACGGATGCCGGCATTGGGCTGGACATACCGGTTTTGGGATTCTGCACAGAAAGGGTTTGCAAACCGCTGAATCCACACGTGAGTTTAACTCTGTCAGTTGAATGCACACATTGACAACCATTCAGTTTGATAGCACACTTTTGGTTTTAGAAGCAGATATTTCTCTGTACAGCCTATGGTCCCATTCACTCGGGAATATCCCAACGCAGCTCCTAGAAGAAACGTGTTTCTGACTCGCTGAATCTCAACATAGATTCAACTCTCTTAGGTGAACGAACGCACAGCAGAGCAATTTCAAGGAAACGTTTCTCCTGAGTTTTAGACGAAGTTTCCTGCTGTTTAGTACATATGCCGGCATTGGGCTGGACATACCGGTTTTGGGATTCTGCACAGAAAGGGTTTGCAAACCGCTGAATCCACACGTGAGTTTAACTCTGTGAGTTGAATGCACACATTGACAGCCATTCAGTTTGATACCACCCTTTTGGTTTTAGAAGCAGATAATTCTCTGTACAGCCTATGGTCCCATTCACTCGGGAATATCCCAACGCAGCTCCTAGAAGAAACGTGTTTCTGACTCGCTGAATCTCAACATAGATTCAACTCTCTTAGGTGAACGAACGCACAGCAGAGCAGTTCCAAGGAAACGTTTCTCCTGAGTCTTACACGAAGTTTCCTGCTGTTTAGTACGTATGCCGGCATTGGGCTGGAAATACCGGTTTTGGGATTCTGCACAGAAAGGGTTTGCAAACCGCTGAATCCACACGTGAGTTTAACTCTGTCAGTTGAATGCACACATTGACAACCATTCAGTTAGATAGCTCCGTTTTGGTTTTAGAAGCAGATATTTCTCTGTATAGCCTATGGTCCCATTCACTCGGGAATATCCCAACGCAGCTCCTAGAACAAACGTGATTCTGACTCGCTGAATCTCAACATAGATTCAACTCTCTTAGGTGAACGAAAGCACAGCAGAGCAGTTTCAAGGAAACGTTTCTCCTGAGTTTTAGACGAAGTTTCCTGCTGTTTAGTACGGATACCGGCATTGGGCTGGACATACCGGTTTTAGGATTCTGCACAGAAATGGTTTGCAAACCGCTGAATCCACACGTGAGTTTAACTCTGTCAGTTGAATGCACACATTGACAACCATTCAGTTAGATAGCTCCGTTTTGGTTTTAGAAGCAGATATTTCTCTGTACAGCCTATGGTCCCATTCACTCGGGAATATCCCAACGCAGCTCCTAGAAGAAACGTGTTTCTGACTCGCTGAGTCTCAACATAGATTCAACTCTCTTAGGTGAACGAACGCACAGCAGAGCAGTTTCAAGGAAACGTTTCTCCTGAGTTTTAGACGAAGTTTCCTGCTGTTTAGTACGTATGCCGGCATTGGGCTGGAAATACCGGTTTTGGGATTCTGCACAGAAAGGGTTTGCAAACCGCTGAATCCACACGTGAGTTTAACTCTGTCAGTTGAATGCACACATTGACAACCATTCAGTTAGATAGCTCCGTTTTGGTTTTAGAAGCAGATATTTCTCTGTACAGCCTATGGCCCCATTCACTCGGGAATATCCAAACGCAGCTCCTAGAAGAAACGTGTTTCTGACTCGCTGAATCTCAACATAGATTCAACTCTCTTAGGTGATCGAACGCACAGCAGAGCAGTTTCAAGGAAACGTTTCTCCTGAGTTTTAGACGAAGTTTCCTGCTGTTTAGTACGGATGCCGGCATTGGGCTGGAAATACCGGTTTTGGGATTCTGCACAGAAAGGGTTTCCAAACCGCTGAATCCACACGTGAGTTTAACTCTGCCAGTTGAATGCACACATTGACAACCATTCAGTTACATAGCTCCGTTTTGGTTTTAGAAGCAGATATTTCTCTGTACAGCCTATGGTCCCATTCACTCGGGAATATCCCAACGCAGCTCCTAGAAGAAACGTGTTTCTGACTCGCTGAATCTCAACATAGATTCAACTCTCTTAGGTGAACGAACGCACAGCAGAGCAGTTTCAAGGAAACGTTTCTCCTGAGTTTTAGACGAAGTTTCCTGCTGTTTATTACGGATGCCGGCATTGGGCTGGAAATACCGGTTTTGGGATTCTGCACAGAAAGGGTTTGCAAACCGCTGAATCCACACGTGAGTTTAACTCTGTCAGTTGAATGCACACATTGACAACCATTCAGTTTGATAGCACACTTTTGGTTTTAGAAGCAGATATTTCTCTGTACAGCCTATGGTCCCACTCACTCGGGAATATCCCAACGCAGCTCCTAGAAGAAACGTGTTTCTGACTCGCTGAATCTCAACAGAGATTCAACTCTCTTAGGTGAACGAACGCACAGCAGAGCAGTTTCAAGGAAACGTTTCTCCTGAGTTTTAGACGAAGTTTCCTGCTGTTTAGTACGGATGCCGGCAATGGGCTGGAAATACCGGTTTTGGGATTCTGCACAGAAAGGGTTTGCAAACCGCTGAATCCACACGTGGGTTTAACTCTGTCAGTTCAATGCACACATTGACAACCATTCAGTTAGATAGCTCCTTTTTGGTTTTAGAAGCAGATATTTCTCTGTACAGCCTATGGTCCCATTCACTCGCGAATATCCCAACGCAGCTCCTAGAAGAAACGTGTTTCTGACTCGCTGAATCTCAACATAGATTCAACTCTCTTAGGTGAACGAACGCACAGCAGAGCAGTTTCAAGGAAACGTTTCTCCTGAGTTTTACACGAAGTTTCCTGCTGTTTAGTACGGATGCCGGCATTGGGCTGGAAATACCGGTTTTGGGATTCTGCACAGAAAGGGTTTGCAAACCGCTGAATCCACACGTGAGTTTAACTCTGTCAGTTGAATGCACACATTGACAACCATTCAGTTAGATAGCTCCGTTTTGGTTTTAGAAGCAGATATTTCTCTGTACACCCTATGGTCCCATTCACTCGGGAATATCCCAACGCTGCTCCTAGAAGAAACGTGTTTCTGACTCGCTGAATCTCAACATAGATTCAACTCTCTTAGGTGAACGAACGCACAGCAGAGCAGTTTCAAGGAAACGTTTCTCCTGAGTTTTAGACGAAGTTTCCTTCTGTTTAGTACGTATGCCGGCATTGGGCTGGAAATACCGGTTTTGGGATTCTGCACAGAAAGGGTTTGCAAACCGCTGAATCCACACGTGAGTTTAACTCTGTCAGTTGAATGCACACATTGACAACCATTCAGTTAGATAGCTCCGTTTTGGATTTAGAAGCAGATATTTCTCTGTACATCCTACGGTCCCATTCACTCGGGAATATCCCAACGCAGCTCCTAGCATAAACGTGTTTCTGACTCGCTGAATCTCAACATAGATTCAACTCTCTTAGGTGAACGAACGCACAGCAGAGCAGTTTCAAGGAAACGTTTCTCCTGAGTTTTAGACGAAGTTTCCTGCTGTTTAGTACGGATGCCGGCATTGGGCTGGACATACCGGTTTTGGGATTCTGCACAGAAAGGGTTTGCAAACCGCTGAATCCACACGTGAGTTTAACTCTGTCAGTTGAATGCACACATTGACAACCATTCAGTTTCATAGCACCCTTTTGGTTTTAGAAGCAGATTTTTCTCTGTACAGCCTATGGTCCCATTCACTCGGGAATATCCCAACGCGGCTCCTAGAAGAAACGTGTTTCTGACTCGCTGAATCTCAACATAGATTCAACTCTCTTAGGTGAACGAACGCACAGCAGAGCAATTTCAAGGAAACGTTTCTCCTGAGTTTTAGACGAAGTTTCCTGCTGTTTAGTACGTATGCCGGCATTGGGCTGGACATACCGGTTTTGGGATTCTGCACAGAAAGGGTTTGCAAACCGCTGAATCCACACGTGAGTTTAACTCTGTCAGTTGAATGCACACATTGACAGCCATTCAGTTTGATAGCACCCTTTTGGTTTTAGAAGCAGATAATTCTCTGTACAGCCTATGGTCCCATTCACTCGGGAATATCCCAACGCAGCTCCTAGAAGAAACGTGTTTCTGACTCGCTGAATCTCAACATAGATTCAACTCTCTTAGGTGAACGAACGCACAGCAGAGCAGTTCCAAGGAAACGTTTCTCCTGAGTCTTACACGAAGTTTCCTGCTGTTTAGTACGTATGCCGGCATTGGGCTGGAACTACCGGTTTTGGGATTCTGCACAGAAAGGGTTTGCAAACCGCTGAATCCACACGTGAGTTTAACTCTGTCAGTTGAATGCACACATTGACAACCATTCAGTTAGATAGCTCCGTTTTGGTTTTAGAAGCAGATATTTCTCTGTACAGCCTATGGTCCCATTCACTCGGGAATATCCCAACGCAGCTCCTAGAACAAACGTGATTCTGACTCGCTGAATCTCAACATAGATTCAACTCTCTTAGGTGAACGAAAGCACAGCAGAGGAGTTTCAAGGAAACGTTTCTCCTGAGTTTTAGACGAAGTTTCCTGCTGTTTAGTACGGATACCGGCATTGGGCTGGACATACCGGTTTTGGGATTCTGCACAGAAATGGTTTGCAAACCGCTGAATCCACACGTGAGTTTAACTCTGCCAGTTGAATGCACACATTGACAACCATTCAGTTTGATAGCTCCGTTTTGGTTTTAGAAGCAGATATTTCTCTGTACAGCCTATGGTCCCATTCACTCGGGAATATCCCAACGCACCTCCTAGAAGAAACGTGTTTCTGACTCGCTGAATCTCAACATAGATTCAACTCTCTTAGGTGATCGAACGCACAGCAGAGCAGTTTCAAGGAAACGTTTCTCCTGAGTTTTAGACGAAGTTTCCTGCTGTTTAGTACGGATGCCGGCATTGGGCTGGAAATACCGGTTTTGGGATTCTGCACAGAAAGGGTTTGCAAACCGCTGAATCCACACGTGAGTTTAACTCTGCCAGTTGAATGCACACATTGACAACCATTCAGTTTGATAGCACACTTTTGGTTTTAGAAGCAGATATTTCTCTGTACAGCCTATGGTCCCATTCACTCGGGAATATCCCAATGCAGCTCCTAGAAGAAACGTGTTTCTGACTCGCTGAATCTCAACATAGATTCAACTCTCTTAGGTGAACGAACGCACAGCAGAGCCGTTTCAAGGAAACGTTTCTCCTGAGTTTTAGACGAAGTTTCATGCTGTTTAGTACGTATGCCGGCATTGGGCTGGAAATACCGGTTTTGGGATTCTGCACAGAAAGGGTTTGCAAACCGCTGAATCCACACGTGAGTTTAACTCTGTCAGTTGAATGCACACATTGACAACCATTCAGTTTGATAGCACACTTTTGGTTTTAGAAGCAGATATTTCTCTGTACAGCCTATGGTCCCATTCACTCGGGAATATCCCAACGCACCTCCTAGAAGAAACGTGTTTCTGACTCGCTGAATCTCAACATAGATTCAACTCTCTTAGGTGATCGAACGCACAGCAGAGCAGTTTCAAGGAAACGTTTCTCCTGAGTTTTAGACGAAGTTTCCTGCTGTTTAGTACGGATGCCGGCATTGGGCTGGAAATACCGGTTTTGGGATTCTGCACAGAAAGGGTTTGCAAACCGCTGAATCCACACGTGAGTTTAACTCTGTCAGTTGAATGCACACATTGACAACCATTCAGTTAGATAGCTCCGTTTTGGTTTTAGAAGCAGATATTTCTCTGTACAGCCTATGGTCCCATTCACTCGGGAATATCCCAACGCAGCTCCTAGAAGAAACGTGTTTCTGACTCGCTGAATCTCAACATAGATTCAACTCTCTTAGGTGAACGAACGCACAGCAGAGCAGTTTCAAGGAAACGTTTCTCCTGAGTTTTAGACGAAGTTTCCTGCTGTTTAGTACGGATGCCGGCATTGGGCTGGAAATACCGGTTTTGGGATTCTGCACAGAAAGGGTTTGCAAACCGCTGAATCCACACGTGAGTTTAACTCTGTCAGTTGAATGCACACATTGACAACCATTCAGTTTGATAGCACACTTTTGGTTTTAGAAGCAGATATTTCTCTGTACAGCCTATGGTCCCATTCACTCGGGAATATCCCAACGCACCTCCTAGAAGAAACGTGTTTCTGACTCGCTGAATCTCAACATAGATTCAACTCTCTTAGGTGATCGAACGCACAGCAGAGCAGTTCCAAGGAAACGTTTCTCCTGAGTTTTAGACGAAGTTTCCTGCTGTTTAGTACGGATGCCGGCATTGGGCTGGAAATACCGGTTTTGGGATTCTGCACAGAAAGGGTTTGCAAACCGCTGAATCCACACGTGAGTTTAACTCTGTCAGTTGAATGCACACATTGACAACCATTCAGTTAGATAGCTCCGTTTTGGTTTTAGAAGCAGATATTTCTCTGTACAGCCTATGGTCCCATTCACTCGGGAATATCCCAACGCAGCTCCTAGAAGAAACGTGTTTCTGACTCGCTGAATCTCAACATAGATTCAACTCTCTTAGGTGAACGAACGCACAGCAGAGCAGTTTCAAGGAAACGTTTCTCCTGAGTTTTAGACGAAGTTTCCTGCTGTTTAGTACGTATGCCGGCATTGGGCTGGAAATACCGGTTTTGGGATTCTGCACAGAAAGGGTTTGCAAACCGCTGAATCCACACGTGAGTTTAACTCTGTCAGTTGAATGCACACATTGACAACCATTCAGTTAGATAGCTCCGTTTTGGATTTAGAAGCAGATATTTCTCTGTACAGCCTACGGTCCCATTCACTCGGGAATATCCCAACGCAGCTCCTAGCATAAACGTGTTTCTGACTCGCTGAATCTCAACATAGATTCAACTCTCTTAGGTGAACGAACGCACAGCAGAGCAGTTTCAAGGAAACGTTTCTCCTGAGTTTTAGACGAAGTTTCCTGCTGTTTAGTACGGATGCCGGCATTGGGCTGGACATACCGGTTTTGGGATTCTGCACAGAAAGGGTTTGCAAACCGCTGAATCCACACGTGAGTTTAACTCTGTCAGTTGAATGCACACATTGACAACCATTCAGTTTGATAGCACACTTTTGGTTTTAGAAGCAGATATTTCTCTGTACAGCCTATGGTCCCATTCACTCGGGAATATCCCAACGCAGCTCCTAGAAGAAACGTGTTTCTGACTCGCTGAATCTCAACATAGATTCAACTCTCTTAGGTGAACGAACGCACAGCAGAGCAATTTCAAGGAAACGTTTCTCCTGAGTTTTAGACGAAGTTTCCTGCTGTTTAGTACATATGCCGGCATTGGGCTGGACATACCGGTTTTGGGATTCTGCACAGAAAGGGTTTGCAAACCGCTGAATCCACACGTGAGTTTAACTCTGTGAGTTGAATGCACACATTGACAGCCATTCAGTTTGATACCACCCTTTTGGTTTTAGAAGCAGATAATTCTCTGTACAGCCTATGGTCCCATTCACTCGGGAATATCCCAACGCAGCTCCTAGAAGAAACGTGTTTCTGACTCGCTGAATCTCAACATAGATTCAACTCTCTTAGGTGAACGAACGCACAGCAGAGCAGTTCCAAGGAAACGTTTCTCCTGTGTCTTACACGAAGTTTCCTGCTGTTTAGTACGTATGCCGGCATTGGGCTGGAAATACCGGTTTTGGGATTCTGCACAGAAAGGGTTTGCAAACCGCTGAATCCACACGTGAGTTTAACTCTGTCAGTTGAATGCACACATTGACAACCATTCAGTTAGATAGCTCCGTTTTGGTTTTAGAAGCAGATATTTCTCTGTATAGCCTATGGTCCCATTCACTCGGGAATATCCCAACGCAGCTCCTAGAACAAACGTGATTCTGACTCGCTGAATCTCAACATAGATTCAACTCTCTTAGGTGAACGAAAGCACAGCAGAGCAGTTTCAAGGAAACGTTTCTCCTGAGTTTTAGACGAAGTTTCCTGCTGTTTAGTACGGATACCGGCATTGGGCTGGACATACCGGTTTTAGGATTCTGCACAGAAATGGTTTGCAAACCGCTGAATCCACACGTGAGTTTAACTCTGTCAGTTGAATGCACACATTGACAACCATTCAGTTAGATAGCTCCGTTTTGGTTTTAGAAGCAGATATTTCTCTGTACAGCCTATGGTCCCATTCACTCGGGAATATCCCAACGCAGCTCCTAGAAGAAACGTGTTTCTGACTCGCTGAGTCTCAACATAGATTCAACTCTCTTAGGTGAACGAACGCACAGCAGAGCAGTTTCAAGGAAACGTTTCTCCTGAGTTTTAGACGAAGTTTCCTGCTGTTTAGTACGTATGCCGGCATTGGGCTGGAAATACCGGTTTTGGGATTCTGCACAGAAAGGGTTTGCAAACCGCTGAATCCACACGTGAGTTTAACTCTGTCAGTTGAATGCACACATTGACAACCATTCAGTTAGATAGCTCCGTTTTGGTTTTAGAAGCAGATATTTCTCTGTACAGCCTATGGCCCCATTCACTCGGGAATATCCAAACGCAGCTCCTAGAAGAAACGTGTTTCTGACTCGCTGAATCTCAACATAGATTCAACTCTCTTAGGTGATCGAACGCACAGCAGAGCAGTTTCAAGGAAACGTTTCTCCTGAGTTTTAGACGAAGTTTCCTGCTGTTTAGTACGGATGCCGGCATTGGGCTGGAAATACCGGTTTTGGGATTCTGCACAGAAAGGGTTTCCAAACCGCTGAATCCACACGTGAGTTTAACTCTGCCAGTTGAATGCACACATTGACAACCATTCAGTTACATAGCTCCGTTTTGGTTTTAGAAGCAGATATTTCTCTGTACAGCCTATGGTCCCATTCACTCGGGAATATCCCAACGCAGCTCCTAGAAGAAACGTGTTTCTGACTCGCTGAATCTCAACATAGATTCAACTCTCTTAGGTGAACGAACGCACAGCAGAGCAGTTTCAAGGAAACGTTTCTCCTGAGTTTTAGACGAAGTTTCCTGCTGTTTAGTACGGATGCCGGCATTGGGCTGGAAATACCGGTTTTGGGATTCTGCACAGAAAGGGTTTGCAAACCGCTGAATCCACACGTGAGTTTAACTCTGTCAGTTGAATGCACACATTGACAACCATTCAGTTTGATAGCACACTTTTGGTTTTAGAAGCAGATATTTCTCTGTACAGCCTATGGTCCCATTCACTCGGGAATATCCCAACGCAGCTCCTAGAAGAAACGTGTTTCTGACTCGCTGAATCTCAACAGAGATTCAACTCTCTTAGGTGAACGAACGCACAGCAGAGCAGTTTCAAGGAAACGTTTCTCCTGAGTTTTAGACGAAGTTTCCTGCTGTTTAGTACGGATGCCGGCAATGGGCTGGAAATACCGGTTTTGGGATTCTGCACAGAAAGGGTTTGCAAACCGCTGAATCCACACGTGGGTTTAACTCTGTCAGTTCAATGCACACATTGACAACCATTCAGTTAGATAGCTCCTTTTTGGTTTTAGAAGCAGATATTTCTCTGTACAGCCTATGGTCCCATTCACTCGCGAATATCCCAACGCAGCTCCTAGAAGAAACGTGTTTCTGACTCGCTGAATCTCAACATAGATTCAACTCTCTTAGGTGAACGAACGCACAGCAGAGCAGTTTCAAGGAAACGTTTCTCCTGAGTTTTACACGAAGTTTCCTGCTGTTTAGTACGGATGCCGGCATTGGGCTGGAAATACCGGTTTTGGGATTCTGCACAGAAAGGGTTTGCAAACCGCTGAATCCACACGTGAGTTTAACTCTGTCAGTTGAATGCACACATTGACAACCATTCAGTTTGATAGCACACTTTTGGTTTTAGAAGCAGATATTTCTCTGTACAGCCTATGGTCCCATTCACTCGGGAATATCCCAACGCACCTCCTAGAAGAAACGTGTTTCTGACTCGCTGAATCTCAACATAGATTCAACTCTCTTAGGTGATCGAACGCACAGCAGAGCAGTTCCAAGGAAACGTTTCTCCTGAGTTTTAGACGAAGTTTCCGGCTGTTTAGTACGGATGCCGGCATTGGGCTGGAAATACCGGTTTTGGGATTCTGCACAGAAAGGGTTTGCAAACCGCTGAATCCACACGTGAGTTTAACTCTGTCAGTTGAATGCACACATTGACAACCATTCAGTTTGATAGCACACTTTTGGTTTTAGAAGCAGATATTTCTCTGTACAGCCTATGGTCCCATTCACTCGGGAATATCCCAACGCAGCTCCTAGAAGAAACGTGTTTCTGACTCGCTGAATCTCAACATAGATTCAACTCTCTTAGGTGAACGAACGCACAGCAGAGCAGTTTCAAGGAAACGTTTCTCCTGAGTTTTAGACGAAGTTTCCTGCTGTTTAGTACGTATGCCGGCATTGGGCTGGAAATACCGGTTTTGGGATTCTGCACAGAAAGGGTTTGCAAACCGCTGAATCCACACGTGAGTTTAACTCTGTCAGTTGAATGCACACATTGACAACCATTCAGTTAGATAGCTCCGTTTTGGATTTAGAAGCAGATATTTCTCTGTACAGCCTACGGTCCCATTCACTCGGGAATATCCCAACGCAGCTCCTAGCATAAACGTGTTTCTGACTCGCTGAATCTCAACATAGATTCAACTCTCTTAGGTGAACGAACGCACAGCAGAGCAGTTTCAAGGAAACGTTTCTCCTGAGTTTTAGACGAAGTTTCCTGCTGTTTAGTACGGATGCCGGCATTGGGCTGGACATACCGGTTTTGGGATTCTGCACAGAAAGGGTTTGCAAACCGCTGAATCCACACGTGAGTTTAACTCTGTCAGTTGAATGCACACATTGACAACCATTCAGTTTGATAGCACACTTTTGGTTTTAGAAGCAGATATTTCTCTGTACAGCCTATGGTCCCATTCACTCGGGAATATCCCAACGCAGCTCCTAGAAGAAACGTGTTTCTGACTCGCTGAATCTCAACATAGATTCAACTCTCTTAGGTGAACGAACGCACAGCAGAGCAATTTCAAGGAAACGTTTCTCCTGAGTTTTAGACGAAGTTTCCTGCTGTTTAGTACATATGCCGGCATTGGGCTGGACATACCGGTTTTGGGATTCTGCACAGAAAGGGTTTGCAAACCGCTGAATCCACACGTGAGTTTAACTCTGTGAGTTGAATGCACACATTGACAGCCATTCAGTTTGATACCACCCTTTTGGTTTTAGAAGCAGATAATTCTCTGTACAGCCTATGGTCCCATTCACTCGGGAATATCCCAACGCAGCTCCTAGAAGAAACGTGTTTCTGACTCGCTGAATCTCAACATAGATTCAACTCTCTTAGGTGAACGAACGCACAGCAGAGCAGTTCCAAGGAAACGTTTCTCCTGAGTCTTACACGAAGTTTCCTGCTGTTTAGTACGTATGCCGGCATTGGGCTGGAAATACCGGTTTTGGGATTCTGCACAGAAAGGGTTTGCAAACCGCTGAATCCACACGTGAGTTTAACTCTGTCAGTTGAATGCACACATTGACAACCATTCAGTTAGATAGCTCCGTTTTGGTTTTAGAAGCAGATATTTCTCTGTATAGCCTATGGTCCCATTCACTCGGGAATATCCCAACGCAGCTCCTAGAACAAACGTGATTCTGACTCGCTGAATCTCAACATAGATTCAACTCTCTTAGGTGAACGAAAGCACAGCAGAGCAGTTTCAAGGAAACGTTTCTCCTGAGTTTTAGACGAAGTTTCCTGCTGTTTAGTACGGATACCGGCATTGGGCTGGACATACCGGTTTTAGGATTCTGCACAGAAATGGTTTGCAAACCGCTGAATCCACACGTGAGTTTAACTCTGTCAGTTGAATGCACACATTGACAACCATTCAGTTAGATAGCTCCGTTTTGGTTTTAGAAGCAGATATTTCTCTGTACAGCCTATGGTCCCATTCACTCGGGAATATCCCAACGCAGCTCCTAGAAGAAACGTGTTTCTGACTCGCTGAGTCTCAACATAGATTCAACTCTCTTAGGTGAACGAACGCACAGCAGAGCAGTTTCAAGGAAACGTTTCTCCTGAGTTTTAGACGAAGTTTCCTGCTGTTTAGTACGTATGCCGGCATTGGGCTGGAAATACCGGTTTTGGGATTCTGCACAGAAAGGGTTTGCAAACCGCTGAATCCACACGTGAGTTTAACTCTGTCAGTTGAATGCACACATTGACAACCATTCAGTTAGATAGCTCCGTTTTGGTTTTAGAAGCAGATATTTCTCTGTACAGCCTATGGCCCCATTCACTCGGGAATATCCAAACGCAGCTCCTAGAAGAAACGTGTTTCTGACTCGCTGAATCTCAACATAGATTCAACTCTCTTAGGTGAACGAACGCACAGCAGAGCAGTTTCAAGGAAACGTTTCTCCTGAGTTTTAGACGAAGTTTCCTGCTGTTTAGTACGGATGCTGGCATTGGGCTGGAAATACCGGTTTTGGGATTCTGCACAGAAAGGGTTTGCAAACCGCTGAATCCACACGTGAGTTTAACTCTGCCAGTTGAATGCACACATTGACAACCATTCAGTTTGATAGCTCCGTTTTGGTTTTAGAAGCAGATATTTCTCTGTACAGCCTATGGTCCCATTCACTCGGGAATATCCCAACGCAGCTCCTAGAAGAAACGTGTTTCTGACTCGCTGAATCTCAACAGAGATTCAACTCTCTTAGGTGAACGAACGCACAGCAGAGCAGTTTCAAGGAAACGTTTCTCCTGAGTTTTAGACGAAGTTTCCTGCTGTTTAGTACGGATGCCGGCAATGGGCTGGAAATACCGGTTTTGGGATTCTGCACAGAAAGGGTTTGCAAACCGCTGAATCCACACGTGGGTTTAACTCTGTCAGTTCAATGCACACATTGACAACCATTCAGTTAGATAGCTCCTTTTTGGTTTTAGAAGCAGATATTTCTCTGTACAGCCTATGGTCCCATTCACTCGCGAATATCCCAACGCAGCTCCTAGAAGAAACGTGTTTCTGACTCGCTGAATCTCAACATAGATTCAACTCTCTTAGGTGAACGAACGCACAGCAGAGCAGTTTCAAGGAAACGTTTCTCCTGAGTTTTACACGAAGTTTCCTGCTGTTTAGTACGGATGCCGGCATTGGGCTGGAAATACCGGTTTTGGGATTCTGCACAGAAAGGGTTTGCAAACCGCTGAATCCACACGTGAGTTTAACTCTGTCAGTTGAATGCACACATTGACAACCATTCAGTTTGATAGCACACTTTTGGTTTTAGAAGCAGATATTTCTCTGTACAGCCTATGGTCCCATTCACTCGGGAATATCCCAACGCACCTCCTAGAAGAAACGTGTTTCTGACTCGCTGAATCTCAACATAGATTCAACTCTCTTAGGTGATCGAACGCACAGCAGAGCAGTTCCAAGGAAACGTTTCTCCTGAGTTTTAGACGAAGTTTCCTGCTGTTTAGTACGGATGCCGGCATTGGGCTGGAAATACCGGTTTTGGGATTCTGCACAGAAAGGGTTTGCAAACCGCTGAATCCACACGTGAGTTTAACTCTGTCAGTTGAATGCACACATTGACAACCATTCAGTTTGATAGCACACTTTTGGTTTTAGAAGCAGATATTTCTCTGTACAGCCTATGGTCCCATTCACTCGGGAATATCCCAACGCAGCTCCTAGAAGAAACGTGTTTCTGACTCGCTGAATCTCAACATAGATTCAACTCTCTTAGGTGAACGAACGCACAGCAGAGCAGTTTCAAGGAAACGTTTCTCCTGAGTTTTAGACGAAGTTTCCTGCTGTTTAGTACGTATGCCGGCATTGGGCTGGAAATACCGGTTTTGGGATTCTGCACAGAAAGGGTTTGCAAACCGCTGAATCCACACGTGAGTTTAACTCTGTCAGTTGAATGCACACATTGACAACCATTCAGTTAGATAGCTCCGTTTTGGATTTAGAAGCAGATATTTCTCTGTACAGCCTACGGTCCCATTCACTCGGGAATATCCCAACGCAGCTCCTAGCATAAACGTGTTTCTGACTCGCTGAATCTCAACATAGATTCAACTCTCTTAGGTGAACGAACGCACAGCAGAGCAGTTTCAAGGAAACGTTTCTCCTGAGTTTTAGACGAAGTTTCCTGCTGTTTAGTACGGATGCCGGCATTGGGCTGGACATACCGGTTTTGGGATTCTGCACAGAAAGGGTTTGCAAACCGCTGAATCCACACGTGAGTTTAACTCTGTCAGTTGAATGCACACATTGACAACCATTCAGTTTGATAGCACACTTTTGGTTTTAGAAGCAGATATTTCTCTGTACAGCCTATGGTCCCATTCACTCGGGAATATCCCAACGCAGCTCCTAGAAGAAACGTGTTTCTGACTCGCTGAATCTCAACATAGATTCAACTCTCTTAGGTGAACGAACGCACAGCAGAGCAGTTTCAAGGAAACGTTTCTCCTGAGTTTTAGACGAAGTTTCCTGCTGTTTAGTACGTATGCAGGCATTGGGCTGGAAATACCGGTTTTGGGATTCTGCACAGAAAGGGTTTGCAAACCGCTGAATCCACACGTGAGTTTAACTCTGTCAGTTGAATGCACACATTGACAACCATTCAGTTAGATAGCTCCGTTTTGGTTTTAGAAGCAGATATTTCTCTGTACAGCCTATGGCCCCATTCACTCGGGAATATCCAAACGCAGCTCCTAGAAGAAACGTGTTTCTGACTCGCTGAATCTCAACATAGATTCAACTCTCTTAGGTGAACGAACGCACAGCAGAGCAGTTTCAAGGAAACGTTTCTCCTGAGTTTTAGACGAAGTTTCCTGCTGTTTAGTACGGATGCTGGCATTGGGCTGGAAATACCGGTTTTGGGATTCTGCACAGAAAGGGTTTGCAAACCGCTGAATCCACACGTGAGTTTAACTCTGCCAGTTCAATGCACACATTGACAACCATTCAGTTTGATAGCTCCGTTTTGGTTTTAGAAGCAGATATTTCTCTGTACAGCCTATGGTCCCATTCACTCGGGAATATCCCAACGCACCTCCTAGAAGAAACGTGTTTCTGACTCGCTGAATCTCAACATAGATTCAACTCTCTTAGGTGATCGAACGCACAGCAGAGCAGTTTCAAGGAAACGTTTCTCCTGAGTTTTAGACGAAGTTTCCTGCTGTTTAGTACGGATGCCGGCATTGGGCTGGAAATACCGGTTTTGGGATTCTGCACAGAAAGGGTTTCCAAACCGCTGAATCCACACGTGAGTTTAACTCTGCCAGTTGAATGCACACATTGACAACCATTCAGTTACATAGCTCCGTTTTGGTTTTAGAAGCAGATATTTCTCTGTACAGCCTATGGTCCCATTCACTCGGGAATATCCCAACGCAGCTCCTAGAAGAAACGTGTTTCTGACTCGCTGAATCTCAACATAGATTCAACTCTCTTAGGTGAACGAACGCACAGCAGAGCAGTTTCAAGGAAACGTTTCTCCTGAGTTTTAGACGAAGTTTCCTGCTGTTTAGTACGGATGCCGGCATTGGGCTGGAAATACCGGTTTTGGGATTCTGCACAGAAAGGGTTTGCAAACCGCTGAATCCACACGTGAGTTTAACTCTGTCAGTTCAATGCACACATTGACAACCATTCAGTTTGATAGCACACTTTTGGTTTTAGAAGCAGATATTTCTGTGTACAGCCTATGGTCCCATTCACTCGGGAATATCCCAACGCAGCTCCTAGAAGAAACGTGTTTCTGACTCGCTGAATCTCAACAGAGATTCAACTCTCTTAGGTGAACGAACGCACAGCAGAGCAGTTTCAAGGAAACGTTTCTCCTGAGTTTTAGACGAAGTTTCCTGCTGTTTAGTACGGATGCCGGCAATGGGCTGGAAATACCGGTTTTGGGATTCTGCACAGAAAGGGTTTGCAAACCGCTGAATCCACACGTGGGTTTAACTCTGTCAGTTCAATGCACACATTGACAACCATTCAGTTAGATAGCTCCTTTTTGGTTTTAGAAGCAGATATTTCTCTGTACAGCCTATGGTCCCATTCACTCGCGAATATCCCAACGCAGCTCCTAGAAGAAACGTGTTTCTGACTCGCTGAATCTCAACATAGATTCAACTCTCTTAGGTGAACGAACGCACAGCAGAGCAGTTTCAAGGAAACGTTTCTCCTGAGTTTTACACGAAGTTTCCTGCTGTTTAGTACGGATGCCGGCATTGGGCTGGAAATACCGGTTTTGGGATTCTGCACAGAAAGGGTTTGCAAACCGCTGAATCCACACGTGAGTTTAACTCTGTCAGTTGAATGCACACATTGACAACCATTCAGTTTGATAGCACACTTTTGGTTTTAGAAGCAGATATTTCTCTGTACAGCCTATGGTCCCATTCACTCGGGAATATCCCAACGCACCTCCTAGAAGAAACGTGTTTCTGACTCGCTGAATCTCAACATAGATTCAACTCTCTTAGGTGATCGAACGCACAGCAGAGCAGTTCCAAGGAAACGTTTCTCCTGAGTTTTAGACGAAGTTTCCTGCTGTTTAGTACGGATGCCGGCATTGGGCTGGAAATACCGGTTTTGGGATTCTGCACAGAAAGGGTTTGCAAACCGCTGAATCCACACGTGAGTTTAACTCTGTCAGTTGAATGCACACATTGACAACCATTCAGTTTGATAGCACACCTTTGGTTTTAGAAGCAGATATTTCTCTGTACAGCCTATGGTCCCATTCACTCGGGAATATCCCGACGCAGCTCCTAGAAGAAACGTGTTTCTGACTCGCTGAATCTCAACATAGATTCAACTCTCTTAGGTGATCGAACGCACAGCAGAGCAGTTTCAAGGAAACGTTTCTCCTGAGTTTTAGACGAAGTTTCCTGCTCTTTAGTACGTATGCCGGCATTGGGCTGGAAATACCGGTTTTGGGATTCTGCACAGAAAGGGTTTGCAAACCGCTGAATCCACACGTGAGTTTAACTCTGCCAGTTGAATGCACACATTGACAACCATTCAGTTAGATAGCTCCGTTTTGGTTTTAGAAGCAGATATTTCTCTGTACATCCTATGGTCCCATTCACTCGGGAATATCCCAACGCAGCTCCTAGAAGAAACGTGTTTCCGACTCGCTGAATCTCAACATAGTTTCAACTCTCTTAGGTGAACGAAAGCACAGCAGAGCAGTTTCAAGGAAACGTTTCTCCTGAGTTTTAGACGAAGTTTCCTGCTGTTTAGTACGGATGCCGGCATTGAGCTGGAATTACCGGTTTTGGGATTCTGCACAGAAAGGGTTTGCAAACCGCTGAATCCACACGTGAGTTTAACTCTGTCAGTTGAATGCACACATTGACAACCATTCAGTTAGATACCACCCTTTTGGTTGTAGGAGTAGATATTTCTCTGTACAGCCTATGGTCCCATTCACTCGGGAATATCCCAACGCACCTCCTAGAAGAAACGTGTTTCTGACTCGCTGAATCTCAACATAGATTCAACTCTCTTAGGTGATCGAACGCACAGCAGAGCAGTTTCAAGGAAACGTTTCTCCTGAGTTTTAGACGAAGTTTCCTGCTCTTTAGTACGTATGCCGGCATTGGGCTGGAAATACCGGTTTTGGGATTCTGCACAGAAAGGGTTTGCAAACCGCTGAATCCACACGTGAGTTTAACTCTGTCAGTTGAATGCACACATTGACAACCATTCAGTTACATAGCTCCGTTTTGGTTTTAGAAGCAGATATTTCTCTGTACAGCCTATGGTCCCATTCACTCGGGAATATCCCAACGCAGCTCCTAGAAGAGACGTGTTTCTGACTCGCTGAATCTCAACATAGATTCAACTCTCTTAGGTGAACGAACGCACAGCAGAGCAGTTTCAAGGAAACGTTTCTCCTGAGTTTTAGACGAAGTTTCCTGCTGTTTAGTACGGATGCCGGCATTGGGCTGGAAATACCGGTTTTGGGATTCTGCACAGAAAGGGTTTGCAAACCGCTGAATCCACACGTGAGTTTATCTCTGTCAGTTCAATGCACACATTGACAACCATTCAGTTTGATAGCAGACATTTGGTTTTAGAAGCAGATATTTCTCTGTACAGCCTATGGTCCCATTCACTCGGGAATATCCCAACGCAGCTCCTAGAAGAAACGTGTTTCTGACTCGCTGAATCTCAACATAGATTCAACTCTCTTAGGTGAACGAACGCACAGCAGAGCAGTTTCAAGGAAACGTTTCTCCTGAGTTTTAGACGAAGTTTCCTGCTGTTTAGTACGTATGCCGGCATTGGGCTGGAAATACCGGTTTTGGGATTCTGCACAGAAAGGGTTTGCAAACCGCTGAATCCACACGTGAGTTTAACTCTGTCAGTTGAATGCACACATTGACAACCATTCAGTTTGATAGCACACTTTTGGTTTTAGAAGCAGATATTTCTCTGTACAGCCTATGGTCCCATTCACTCGGGAATATCCCAACGCAGCTCCTAGAAGAAACGTGTTTCTGACTCGCTGAATCTCAAAATAGATTCAACTCTCTTAGGTGATCGAACGCACAGCAGAGCAGTTTCAAGGAATCGTTTCTCCTGAGTTTTAGACGAAGGTTCCTGCTGTTTAGTACGGATGCCGGCATTGGGCTGGAAATACCGGTTTTGGGATTCTGCACAGAAAGGGTTTGCAAACCGCTGAATCCACACGTGAGTTTAACTCTGTCAGTTGAATGCACACATTGACAACCATTCAGTTTGATAGCACACTTTTGGTTTTAGAAGCAGATATTTCTCTGTACAGCCTATGGTCCCATTCACTCGGGAATATCCCAACGCACCTCCTAGAAGAAACGTGTTTCTGACTCGCTGAATCTCAACATAGATTCAACTCTCTTAGGTGATCGAACGCACAGCAGAGCAGTTTCAAGGAAACGTTTCTCCTGAGTTTTAGACGAAGTTTCCTGCTGTTTAGTACGGATGCCGGCAATGGGCTGGAAATACCGGTTTTGGGATTCTGCACAGAAAGGGTTTGCAAACCGCTGAATCCACACGTGGGTTTAACTCTGTCAGTTCAATGCACACATTGAAAACCATTCAGTTTGATAGCACACTTTTGGTTTTAGAAGCAGATATTTCTCTGTACAGCCTATGGTCCCATTCACTCGCGAATATCCCAACGCAGCTCCTAGAAGAAACGTGTTTCTGACTCGCTGAATCTCAACATAGATTCAACTCTCTTAGGTGAACGAACGCACAGCAGAGCAGTTTCAAGGAAACGTTTCTCCTGAGTTTTACACGAAGTTTCCTGCTGTTTAGTACGGATGCCGGCATTGGGCTGGAAATACCGGTTTTGGGATTCTGCACAGAAAGGGTTTGCAAACCGCTGAATCCACACGTGAGTTTAACTCTGTCAGTTGAATGCACACATTGACAACCATTCAGTTTGATAGCACACTTTTGGTTTTAGAAGCAGATATTTCTCTGTACAGCCTATGGTCCCATTCACTCGGGAATATCCCAACGCACCTCCTAGAAGAAACGTGTTTCTGACTCGCTGAATCTCAACATAGATTCAACTCTCTTAGGTGATCGAACGCACAGCAGAGCAGTTCCAAGGAAACGTTTCTCCTGAGTTTTAGACGAAGTTTCCTGCTGTTTAGTACGGATGCCGGCATTGGGCTGGAAATACCGGTTTTGGGATTCTGCACAGAAAGGGTTTGCAAACCGCTGAATCCACACGTGAGTTTAACTCTGTCAGTTGAATGCACACATTGACAACCATTCAGTTAGATAGCTCCGTTTTGGTTTTAGAAGCAGATATTTCTCTGTACACCCTATGGTCCCATTCACTCGGGAATATCCCAACGCAGCTCCTAGAAGAAACGTGTTTCTGACTCGCTGAATCTCAACATAGATTCAACTCTCTTAGGTGAACGAACGCACAGCAGAGCAGTTTCAAGGAAACGTTTCTCCTGAGTTTTAGACGAAGTTTCCTGCTGTTTAGTACGTATGCCGGCATTGGGCTGGAAATACCGGTTTTGGGATTCTGCACAGAAAGGGTTTGCAAACCGCTGAATCCACACGTGAGTTTAACTCTGTCAGTTGAATGCACACATTGACAACCATTCAGTTAGATAGCTCCGTTTTGGATTTAGAAGCAGATATTTCTCTGTACAGCCTACGGTCCCATTCACTCGGGAATATCCCAACGCAGCTCCTAGCATAAACGTGTTTCTGACTCGCTGAATCTCAACATAGATTCAACTCTCTTAGGTGAACGAACGCACAGCAGAGCAGTTTCAAGGAAACGTTTCTCCTGAGTTTTAGACGAAGTTTCCTGCTGTTTAGTACGGATGCCGGCATTGGGCTGGACATACCGGTTTTGGGATTCTGCACAGAAAGGGTTTGCAAACCGCTGAATCCACACGTGAGTTTAACTCTGTCAGTTGAATGCACACATTGACAACCATTCAGTTTGATAGCACCCTTTTGGTTTTAGAAGCAGATATTTCTCTGTACAGCCTATGGTCCCATTCACTCGGGAATATCCCAACGCAGCTCCTAGAAGAAACGTGTTTCTGACTCGCTGAATCTCAACATAGATTCAACTCTCTTAGGTGAACGAACGCACAGCAGAGCAATTTCAAGGAAACGTTTCTCCTGAGTTTTAGACGAAGTTTCCTGCTGTTTAGTACATATGCCGGCATTGGGCTGGACATACCGGTTTTGGGATTCTGCACAGAAAGGGTTTGCAAACCGCTGAATCCACACGTGAGTTTAACTCTGTCAGTTGAATGCACACATTGACAGCCATTCAGTTTGATAGCACCCTTTTGGTTTTAGAAGCAGATAATTCTCTGTACAGCCTATGGTCCCATTCACTCGGGAATATCCCAACGCAGCTCCTAGAAGAAACGTGTTTCTGACTCGCTGAATCTCAACATAGATTCAACTCTCTTAGGTGAACGAACGCACAGCAGAGCAGTTCCAAGGAAACGTTTCTCCTGAGTCTTACACGAAGTTTCCTGCTGTTTAGTACGTATGCCGGCATTGGGCTGGAAATACCGGTTTTGGGATTCTGCACAGAAAGGGTTTGCAAACCGCTGAATCCACACGTGAGTTTAACTCTGTCAGTTGAATGCACACATTGACAACCATTCAGTTAGATAGCTCCGTTTTGGTTTTAGAAGCAGATATTTCTCTGTACAGCCTATGGTCCCATTCACTCGGGAATATCCCAACGCAGCTCCTAGAACAAACGTGATTCTGACTCGCTGAATCTCAACATAGATTCAACTCTCTTAGGTGAACGAAAGCACAGCAGAGCAGTTTCAAGGAAACGTTTCTCCTGAGTTTTAGACGAAGTTTCCTGCTGTTTAGTACGGATACCGGCATTGGGCTGGACATACCGGTTTTGGGATTCTGCACAGAAATGGTTTGCAAACCGCTGAATCCACACGTGAGTTTAACTCTGTCAGTTGAATGCACACATTGACAACCATTCTGTTAGATAGCTCCGTTTTGGTTTTAGAAGCAGATATTTCTCTGTACAGCCTATGGTCCCATTCACTCGGGAATATCCCAACGCAGCTCCTAGAAGAAACGTGTTTCTGACTCGCTGAATCTCAACATAGATTCAACTCTCTTAGGTGATCGAACGCACAGCAGAGCAGTTTCAAGGAAACGTTTCTCCTGAGTTTTAGACGAAGTTTCCTGCTCTTTAGTACGTATGCCGGCATTGGGCTGGAAATACCGGTTTTGGGATTCTGCACAGAAAGGGTTTGCAAACCGCTGAATCCACACGTGAGTTTAACTCTGTCAGTTGAATGCACACATTGACAACCATTCAGTTAGATAGCTCCGTTTTGGTTTTAGAAGCAGATATTTCTCTGTACAGCCTATGGTCCCATTCACTCGGGAATATCCCAACGCAGCTCCTAGAAGAAACGTGTTTCCGACTCGCTGAATCTCAACATAGTTTCAACTCTCTTATGAGAACGAAAGCACAGCAGAGCAGTTTCAAGGAAACGTTTCTCCTGAGTTTTAGACGAAGTTTCCTGCTGTTTAGTACGGATGCCGGCATTGAGCTGGAATTACCGGTTTTGGGATTCTGCACAGAAAGGGTTTGCAAACCGCTGAATCCACACGTGAGTTTAACTCTGTGAGTTGAATGCACACATTGACAACCATTCAGTTAGATACCACCCTTTTGGTTGTTGGAGTAGATATTTCTCTGTACAGCCTATGGTCCCATTCACTCGGGAATATCCCAACGCAGCTCCTAGAAGAAACGTGTTTCTGACTCGCTGAATCTCAACATAGATTCAACTCTCTTAGGTGATCGAACGCACAGCAGAGCAGTTTCAAGGAAACGTTTCTCCTGAGTTTTAGACGAAGTTTCCTGCTCTTTAGTACGTATGCCGGCATTGGGCTGGAAATACCGGTTTTGGGATTCTGCACAGAAAGGGTTTGCAAACCGCTGAATCCACACGTGAGTTTAACTCTGTCAGTTGAATGCACACATTGACAACCATTCAGTTACATAGCTCCGTTTTGGTTTTAGAAGCAGATATTTCTCTGTACAGCCTATGGTCCCATTCACTCGGGAATATCCCAACGCAGCTCCTAGAAGAAACGTGTTTCTGACTCGCTGAATCTCAACATAGATTCAACTCTCTTAGGTGAACGAACGCACAGCAGAGCAGTTTCAAGGAAACGTTTCTCCTGAGTTTTAGACGAAGTTTCCTGCTGTTTAGTACGGATGCCGGCATTGGGCTGGAAATACCGGTTTTGGGATTCTGCATAGAAAGGGTTTGCAAACCGCTGAATCCACACGTGAGTTTAACTCTGTCAGTTCAATGCACACATTGACAACCATTCAGTTTGATAGCACACATTTGGTTTTAGAAGCAGATATTTCTCTGTACAGCCTATGGTCCCATTCACTCGGGAATATCCCAACGCAGATCCTAGAAGAAACGTGTTTCTGACTCGCTGAATATCAACATAGATTCAACTCTCTTAGGTGAACGAACGCACAGCAGAGCAGTTTCAAGGAAACGTTTCTCCTGAGTTTTACACGAAGTTTCCTGCTGTTTAGTACGTATGCCGGCATTGGGCTGGAAATACCGGTTTTGGGATTCTGCACAGAAAGGGTTTGCAAACCGCTGAATCCACACGTGAGTTTAACTCTGTCAGTTGAATGCACACATTGACAACCATTCAGTTTGATAGCACACTTTTGGTTTTAAAAGCAGATATTTCTCTGTACAGCCTATGGTCCCATTCACTCGGGAATATCCCAACGCAGCTCCTAGAAGAAACGTGTTTCTGACTCGCTGAATCTCAAAATAGATTCAACTCTCTTAGGTGATCGAACGCACAGCAGAGCAGTTTCAAGGAATCGTTTCTCCTGAGTTTTAGACGAAGTTTCCTGCTGTTTAGTACGGATGCCGGCATTGGGCTGGAAATACCGGTTTTGGGATTCTGCACAGAAAGGGTTTGCAACCCGCTGAATCCACACGTGAGTTTAACTCTGTCAGTTGAATGCACACATTGACAACCATTCAGTTTGATAGCACACTTTTGGTTTTAGAAGCAGATATTTCTCTGTACAGCCTATGGTCCCATTCACTCGGGAATATCCCAACGCACCTCCTAGAAGAAACGTGTTTCTGACTCGCTGAATCTCAACATAGATTCAACTCTCTTAGGTGATCGAACGCACAGCAGAGCAGTTTCAAGGAAACGTTTCTCCTGAGTTTTAGACGAAGTTTCCTGCTGTTTAGTACGGATGCCAGCAATGGGCTGGAAATACCGGTTTTGGGATTCTGCACAGAAAGGGTTTGCATACCGCTGAATCCACACGTGGGTTTAACTCTGTCAGTTCAATGCACACATTGACAACCATTCAGTTAGATAGCTCCTTTTTGGTTTTAGAAGCAGATATTTCTCTGTACAGCCTATGGTCCCATTCACTCGCGAATATCCCAACGCAGCTCCTAGAAGAAACGTGTTTCTGACTCGCTGAATCTCAACATAGATTCAACTCTCTTAGGTGAACGAACGCACAGCAGAGCAGTTTCAAGGAAACGTTTCTCCTGAGTTTTACACGAAGTTTCCTGCTGTTTAGTACGGATGCCGGCATTGGGCTGGAAATACCGGTTTTGGGATTCTGCACAGAAAGGGTTTGCAAACCGCTGAATCCACACGTGAGTTTAACTCTGTCAGTTGAATGCACACATTGACAACCATTCAGTTTGATAGCACACTTTTGGTTTTAGAAGCAGATATTTCTCTGTACAGCCTATGGTCCCATTCACTCGGGAATATCCCAACGCACCTCCTAGAAGAAACGTGTTTCTGACTCGCTGAATCTCAACATAGATTCAACTCTCTTAGGTGAACGAACGAACAGCAGAGCAATTTCAAGGAAACGTTTCTCCTGAGTTTTAGACGAAGTTTCCTGCTGTTTAGTACATATGCCGGCATTGGGCTGGACATACCGGTTTTGGGATTCTGCACAGAAAGGGTTTGCAAACCGCTGAATCCACACGTGAGTTTAACTCTGTCAGTTGAATGCACACATTGACAGCCATTCAGTTTGATAGCACCCTTTTGGTTTTAGAAGCAGATAATTCTCTGTACAGCCTATGGTCCCATTCACTCGGGAATATCCCAACGCAGCTCCTAGAAGAAACGTGTTTCTGACTCGCTGAATCTCAACATAGATTCAACTCTCTTAGGTGAACGAACGCACAGCAGAGCAGTTCCAAGGAAACGTTTCTCCTGAGTCTTACACGAAGTTTCCTGCTGTTTAGTACGTATGCCGGCATTGGGCTGGAAATACCGGTTTTGGGATTCTGCACAGAAAGGGTTTGCAAACCGCTGAATCCACACGTGAGTTTAACTCTGTCAGTTGAATGCACACATTGACAACCATTCAGTTAGATAGCTCCGTTTTGGTTTTAGAAGCAGATATTTCTCTGTACAGCCTATGGTCCCATTCACTCGGGAATATCCCAACGCAGCTCCTAGAACAAACGTGATTCTGACTCGCTGAATCTCAACATAGATTCAACTCTCTTAGGTGAACGAAAGCACAGCAGAGCAGTTTCAAGGAAACGTTTCTCCTGAGTTTTAGACGAAGTTTCCTGCTGTTTAGTACGGATACCGGCATTGGGCTGGACATACCGGTTTTGGGATTCTGCACAGAAATGGTTTGCAAACCGCTGAATCCACACGTGAGTTTAACTCTGTCAGTTGAATGCACACATTGACAACCATTCTGTTAGATAGCTCCGTTTTGGTTTTAGAAGCAGATATTTCTCTGTACAGCCTATGGTCCCATTCACTCGGGAATATCCCAACGCAGCTCCTAGAAGAAACGTGTTTCTGACTCGCTGAATCTCAACATAGATTCAACTCTCTTAGGTGATCGAACGCACAGCAGAGCAGTTTCAAGGAAACGTTTCTCCTGAGTTTTAGACGAAGTTTCCTGCTCTTTAGTACGTATGCCGGCATTGGGCTGGAAATACCGGTTTTGGGATTCTGCACAGAAAGGGTTTGCAAACCGCTGAATCCACACGTGAGTTTAACTCTGTCAGTTGAATGCACACATTGACAACCATTCAGTTAGATAGCTCCGTTTTGGTTTTAGAAGCAGATATTTCTCTGTACAGCCTATGGTCCCATTCACTCGGGAATATCCCAACGCAGCTCCTAGAAGAAACGTGTTTCCGACTCGCTGAATCTCAACATAGTTTCAACTCTCTTATGAGAACGAAAGCACAGCAGAGCAGTTTCAAGGAAACGTTTCTCCTGAGTTTTAGACGAAGTTTCCTGCTGTTTAGTACGGATGCCGGCATTGAGCTGGAATTACCGGTTTTGGGATTCTGCACAGAAAGGGTTTGCAAACCGCTGAATCCACACGTGAGTTTAACTCTGTGAGTTGAATGCACACATTGACAACCATTCAGTTAGATACCACCCTTTTGGTTGTTGGAGTAGATATTTCTCTGTACAGCCTATGGTCCCATTCACTCGGGAATATCCCAACGCAGCTCCTAGAAGAAACGTGTTTCTGACTCGCTGAATCTCAACATAGATTCAACTCTCTTAGGTGATCGAACGCACAGCAGAGCAGTTTCAAGGAAACGTTTCTCCTGAGTTTTAGACGAAGTTTCCTGCTCTTTAGTACGTATGCCGGCATTGGGCTGGAAATACCGGTTTTGGGATTCTGCACAGAAAGGGTTTGCAAACCGCTGAATCCACACGTGAGTTTAACTCTGTCAGTTGAATGCACACATTGACAACCATTCAGTTACATAGCTCCGTTTTGGTTTTAGAAGCAGATATTTCTCTGTACAGCCTATGGTCCCATTCACTCGGGAATATCCCAACGCAGCTCCTAGAAGAAACGTGTTTCTGACTCGCTGAATCTCAACATAGATTCAACTCTCTTAGGTGAACGAACGCACAGCAGAGCAGTTTCAAGGAAACGTTTCTCCTGAGTTTTAGACGAAGTTTCCTGCTGTTTAGTACATATGCCGGCATTGGGCTGGACATACCGGTTTTGGGATTCTGCACAGAAAGGGTTTGCAAACCGCTGAATCCACACGTGAGTTTAACTCTGTCAGTTGAATGCACACATTGACAGCCATTCAGTTTGATAGCACCCTTTTGGTTTTAGAAGCAGATAATTCTCTGTACAGCCTATGGTCCCATTCACTCGGGAATATCCCAACGCAGCTCCTAGAAGAAACGTGTTTCTGACTCGCTGAATCTCAACATAGATTCAACTCTCTTAGGTGAACGAACGCACAGCAGAGCAGTTCCAAGGAAACGTTTCTCCTGAGTCTTACACGAAGTTTCCTGCTGTTTAGTACGTATGCCGGCATTGGGCTGGAAATACCGGTTTTGGGATTCTGCACAGAAAGGGTTTGCAAACCGCTGAATCCACACGTGAGTTTAACTCTGTCAGTTGAATGCACACATTGACAACCATTCAGTTAGATAGCTCCGTTTTGGTTTTAGAAGCAGATATTTCTCTGTACAGCCTATGGTCCCATTCACTCGGGAATATCCCAACGCAGCTCCTAGAACAAACGTGATTCTGACTCGCTGAATCTCAACATAGATTCAACTCTCTTAGGTGAACGAAAGCACAGCAGAGCAGTTTCAAGGAAACGTTTCTCCTGAGTTTTAGACGAAGTTTCCTGCTGTTTAGTACGGATACCGGCATTGGGCTGGACATACCGGTTTTGGGATTCTGCACAGAAATGGTTTGCAAACCGCTGAATCCACACGTGAGTTTAACTCTGTCAGTTGAATGCACACATTGACAACCATTCTGTTAGATAGCTCCGTTTTGGTTTTAGAAGCAGATATTTCTCTGTACAGCCTATGGTCCCATTCACTCGGGAATATCCCAACGCAGCTCCTAGAAGAAACGTGTTTCTGACTCGCTGAATCTCAACATAGATTCAACTCTCTTAGGTGATCGAACGCACAGCAGAGCAGTTTCAAGGAAACGTTTCTCCTGAGTTTTAGACGAAGTTTCCTGCTCTTTAGTACGTATGCCGGCATTGGGCTGGAAATACCGGTTTTGGGATTCTGCACAGAAAGGGTTTGCAAACCGCTGAATCCACACGTGAGTTTAACTCTGTCAGTTGAATGCACACATTGACAACCATTCAGTTAGATAGCTCCGTTTTGGTTTTAGAAGCAGATATTTCTCTGTACAGCCTATGGTCCCATTCACTCGGGAATATCCCAACGCAGCTCCTAGAAGAAACGTGTTTCCGACTCGCTGAATCTCAACATAGTTTCAACTCTCTTATGAGAACGAAAGCACAGCAGAGCAGTTTCAAGGAAACGTTTCTCCTGAGTTTTAGACGAAGTTTCCTGCTGTTTAGTACGGATGCCGGCATTGAGCTGGAATTACCGGTTTTGGGATTCTGCACAGAAAGGGTTTGCAAACCGCTGAATCCACACGTGAGTTTAACTCTGTGAGTTGAATGCACACATTGACAACCATTCAGTTAGATACCACCCTTTTGGTTGTTGGAGTAGATATTTCTCTGTACAGCCTATGGTCCCATTCACTCGGGAATATCCCAACGCAGCTCCTAGAAGAAACGTGTTTCTGACTCGCTGAATCTCAACATAGATTCAACTCTCTTAGGTGATCGAACGCACAGCAGAGCAGTTTCAAGGAAACGTTTCTCCTGAGTTTTAGACGAAGTTTCCTGCTCTTTAGTACGTATGCCGGCATTGGGCTGGAAATACCGGTTTTGGGATTCTGCACAGAAAGGGTTTGCAAACCGCTGAATCCACACGTGAGTTTAACTCTGTCAGTTGAATGCACACATTGACAACCATTCAGTTACATAGCTCCGTTTTGGTTTTAGAAGCAGATATTTCTCTGTACAGCCTATGGTCCCATTCACTCGGGAATATCCCAACGCAGCTCCTAGAAGAAACGTGTTTCTGACTCGCTGAATCTCAACATAGATTCAACTCTCTTAGGTGAACGAACGCACAGCAGAGCAGTTTCAAGGAAACGTTTCTCCTGAGTTTTAGACGAAGTTTCCTGCTGTTTAGTACGGATGCCGGCATTGGGCTGGAAATACCGGTTTTGGGATTCTGCATAGAAAGGGTTTGCAAACCGCTGAATCCACACGTGAGTTTAACTCTGTCAGTTCAATGCACACATTGACAACCATTCAGTTTGATAGCACACATTTGGTTTTAGAAGCAGATATTTCTCTGTACAGCCTATGGTCCCATTCACTCGGGAATATCCCAACGCAGATCCTAGAAGAAACGTGTTTCTGACTCGCTGAATATCAACATAGATTCAACTCTCTTAGGTGAACGAACGCACAGCAGAGCAGTTTCAAGGAAACGTTTCTCCTGAGTTTTACACGAAGTTTCCTGCTGTTTAGTACGTATGCCGGCATTGGGCTGGAAATACCGGTTTTGGGATTCTGCACAGAAAGGGTTTGCAAACCGCTGAATCCACACGTGAGTTTAACTCTGTCAGTTGAATGCACACATTGACAACCATTCAGTTTGATAGCACACTTTTGGTTTTAAAAGCAGATATTTCTCTGTACAGCCTATGGTCCCATTCACTCGGGAATATCCCAACGCAGCTCCTAGAAGAAACGTGTTTCTGACTCGCTGAATCTCAAAATAGATTCAACTCTCTTAGGTGATCGAACGCACAGCAGAGCAGTTTCAAGGAATCGTTTCTCCTGAGTTTTAGACGAAGTTTCCTGCTGTTTAGTACGGATGCCGGCATTGGGCTGGAAATACCGGTTTTGGGATTCTGCACAGAAAGGGTTTGCAAACCGCTGAATCCACACGTGAGTTTAACTCTGTCAGTTGAATGCACACATTGACAACCATTCAGTTTGATAGCACACTTTTGGTTTTAGAAGCAGATATTTCTCTGTACAGCCTATGGTCCCATTCACTCGGGAATATCCCAACGCACCTCCTAGAAGAAACGTGTTTCTGACTCGCTGAATCTCAACATAGATTCAACTCTCTTAGGTGATCGAACGCACAGCAGAGCAGTTTCAAGGAAACGTTTCTCCTGAGTTTTAGACGAAGTTTCCTGCTGTTTAGTACGGATGCCAGCAATGGGCTGGAAATACCGGTTTTGGGATTCTGCACAGAAAGGGTTTGCATACCGCTGAATCCACACGTGGGTTTAACTCTGTCAGTTCAATGCACACATTGACAACCATTCAGTTAGATAGCTCCTTTTTGGTTTTAGAAGCAGATATTTCTCTGTACAGCCTATGGTCCCATTCACTCGCGAATATCCCAACGCAGCTCCTAGAAGAAACGTGTTTCTGACTCGCTGAATCTCAACATAGATTCAACTCTCTTAGGTGAACGAACGCACAGCAGAGCAGTTTCAAGGAAACGTTTCTCCTGAGTTTTACACGAAGTTTCCTGCTGTTTAGTACGGATGCCGGCATTGGGCTGGAAATACCGGTTTTGGGATTCTGCACAGAAAGGGTTTGCAAACCGCTGAATCCACACGTGAGTTTAACTCTGTCAGTTGAATGCACACATTGACAACCATTCAGTTTGATAGCACACTTTTGGTTTTAGAAGCAGATATTTCTCTGTACAGCCTATGGTCCCATTCACTCGGGAATATCCCAACGCACCTCCTAGAAGAAACGTGTTTCTGACTCGCTGAATCTCAACATAGATTCAACTCTCTTAGGTGAACGAACGCACAGCAGAGCAATTTCAAGGAAACGTTTCTCCTGAGTTTTAGACGAAGTTTCCTGCTGTTTAGTACATATGCCGGCATTGGGCTGGACATACCGGTTTTGGGATTCTGCACAGAAAGGGTTTGCAAACCGCTGAATCCACACGTGAGTTTAACTCTGTCAGTTGAATGCACACATTGACAGCCATTCAGTTTGATAGCACCCTTTTGGTTTTAGAAGCAGATAATTCTCTGTACAGCCTATGGTCCCATTCACTCGGGAATATCCCAACGCAGCTCCTAGAAGAAACGTGTTTCTGACTCGCTGAATCTCAACATAGATTCAACTCTCTTAGGTGAACGAACGCACAGCAGAGCAGTTCCAAGGAAACGTTTCTCCTGAGTCTTACACGAAGTTTCCTGCTGTTTAGTACGTATGCCGGCATTGGGCTGGAAATACCGGTTTTGGGATTCTGCACAGAAAGGGTTTGCAAACCGCTGAATCCACACGTGAGTTTAACTCTGTCAGTTGAATGCACACATTGACAACCATTCAGTTAGATAGCTCCGTTTTGGTTTTAGAAGCAGATATTTCTCTGTACAGCCTATGGTCCCATTCACTCGGGAATATCCCAACGCAGCTCCTAGAACAAACGTGATTCTGACTCGCTGAATCTCAACATAGATTCAACTCTCTTAGGTGAACGAAAGCACAGCAGAGCAGTTTCAAGGAAACGTTTCTCCTGAGTTTTAGACGAAGTTTCCTGCTGTTTAGTACGGATACCGGCATTGGGCTGGACATACCGGTTTTGGGATTCTGCACAGAAATGGTTTGCAAACCGCTGAATCCACACGTGAGTTTAACTCTGTCAGTTGAATGCACACATTGACAACCATTCTGTTAGATAGCTCCGTTTTGGTTTTAGAAGCAGATATTTCTCTGTACAGCCTATGGTCCCATTCACTCGGGAATATCCCAACGCAGCTCCTAGAAGAAACGTGTTTCTGACTCGCTGAATCTCAACATAGATTCAACTCTCTTAGGTGATCGAACGCACAGCAGAGCAGTTTCAAGGAAACGTTTCTCCTGAGTTTTAGACGAAGTTTCCTGCTCTTTAGTACGTATGCCGGCATTGGGCTGGAAATACCGGTTTTGGGATTCTGCACAGAAAGGGTTTGCAAACCGCTGAATCCACACGTGAGTTTAACTCTGTCAGTTGAATGCACACATTGACAACCATTCAGTTAGATAGCTCCGTTTTGGTTTTAGAAGCAGATATTTCTCTGTACAGCCTATGGTCCCATTCACTCGGGAATATCCCAACGCAGCTCCTAGAAGAAACGTGTTTCCGACTCGCTGAATCTCAACATAGTTTCAACTCTCTTATGAGAACGAAAGCACAGCAGAGCAGTTTCAAGGAAACGTTTCTCCTGAGTTTTAGACGAAGTTTCCTGCTGTTTAGTACGGATGCCGGCATTGAGCTGGAATTACCGGTTTTGGGATTCTGCACAGAAAGGGTTTGCAAACCGCTGAATCCACACGTGAGTTTAACTCTGTGAGTTGAATGCACACATTGACAACCATTCAGTTAGATACCACCCTTTTGGTTGTTGGAGTAGATATTTCTCTGTACAGCCTATGGTCCCATTCACTCGGGAATATCCCAACGCAGCTCCTAGAAGAAACGTGTTTCTGACTCGCTGAATCTCAACATAGATTCAACTCTCTTAGGTGATCGAACGCACAGCCGAGCAGTTTCAAGGAAACGTTTCTCCTGAGTTTTAGACGAAGTTTCCTGCTCTTTAGTACGTATGCCGGCATTGGGCTGGAAATACCGGTTTTGGGATTCTGCACAGAAAGGGTTTGCAAACCGCTGAATCCACACGTGAGTTTAACTCTGTCAGTTGAATGCACACATTGACAACCATTCAGTTACATAGCTCCGTTTTGGTTTTAGAAGCAGATATTTCTCTGTACAGCCTATGGTCCCATTCACTCGGGAATATCCCAACGCAGCTCCTAGAAGAAACGTGTTTCTGACTCGCTGAATCTCAACATAGATTCAACTCTCTTAGGTGAACGAACGCACAGCAGAGCAGTTTCAAGGAAACGTTTCTCCTGAGTTTTAGACGAAGTTTCCTGCTGTTTAGTACATATGCCGGCATTGGGCTGGACATACCGGTTTTGGGATTCTGCACAGAAAGGGTTTGCAAACCGCTGAATCCACACGTGAGTTTAACTCTGTCAGTTGAATGCACACATTGACAGCCATTCAGTTTGATAGCACCCTTTTGGTTTTAGAAGCAGATAATTCTCTGTACAGCCTATGGTCCCATTCACTCGGGAATATCCCAACGCAGCTCCTAGAAGAAACGTGTTTCTGACTCGCTGAATCTCAACATAGATTCAACTCTCTTAGGTGAACGAACGCACAGCAGAGCAGTTCCAAGGAAACGTTTCTCCTGAGTCTTACACGAAGTTTCCTGCTGTTTAGTACGTATGCCGGCATTGGGCTGGAAATACCGGTTTTGGGATTCTGCACAGAAAGGGTTTGCAAACCGCTGAATCCACACGTGAGTTTAACTCTGTCAGTTGAATGCACACATTGACAACCATTCAGTTAGATAGCTCCGTTTTGGTTTTAGAAGCAGATATTTCTCTGTACAGCCTATGGTCCCATTCACTCGGGAATATCCCAACGCAGCTCCTAGAACAAACGTGATTCTGACTCGCTGAATCTCAACATAGATTCAACTCTCTTAGGTGAACGAAAGCACAGCAGAGCAGTTTCAAGGAAACGTTTCTCCTGAGTTTTAGACGAAGTTTCCTGCTGTTTAGTACGGATACCGGCATTGGGCTGGACATACCGGTTTTGGGATTCTGCACAGAAATGGTTTGCAAACCGCTGAATCCACACGTGAGTTTAACTCTGTCAGTTGAATGCACACATTGACAACCATTCTGTTAGATAGCTCCGTTTTGGTTTTAGAAGCAGATATTTCTCTGTACAGCCTATGGTCCCATTCACTCGGGAATATCCCAACGCAGCTCCTAGAAGAAACGTGTTTCTGACTCGCTGAATCTCAACATAGATTCAACTCTCTTAGGTGATCGAACGCACAGCAGAGCAGTTTCAAGGAAACGTTTCTCCTGAGTTTTAGACGAAGTTTCCTGCTCTTTAGTACGTATGCCGGCATTGGGCTGGAAATACCGGTTTTGGGATTCTGCACAGAAAGGGTTTGCAAACCGCTGAATCCACACGTGAGTTTAACTCTGTCAGTTGAATGCACACATTGACAACCATTCAGTTACATAGCTCCGTTTTGGTTTTAGAAGCAGATATTTCTCTGTACAGCCTATGGTCCCATTCACTCGGGAATATCCCAACGCAGCTCCTAGAAGAAACGTGTTTCTGACTCGCTGAATCTCAACATAGATTCAACTCTCTTAGGTGAACGAACGCACAGCAGAGCAGTTTCAAGGAAACGTTTCTCCTGAGTTTTAGACGAAGTTTCCTGCTGTTTAGTACGGATGCCGGCATTGGGCTGGAAATACCGGTTTTGGGATTCTGCACAGAAAGGGTTTGCAAACCGCTGAATCCACACGTGAGTTTAACTTTGTCAGTTCAATGCACACATTGACAACCATTCAGTTTGATAGCACACATTTGGTTTTAGAAGCAGATATTTCTCTGTACAGCCTATGGTCCCATTCACTCGGGAATATCCCAACGCAGATCCTAGAAGAAACGTGTTTCTGACTCGCTGAATCTCAACATAGATTCAACTCTCTTAGGTGAACGAACGCACAGCAGAGCAGTTTCAAGGAAACGTTTCTCCTGAGTTTTACACGAAGTTTCCTGCTGTTTAGTACGTATGCCGGCATTGGGCTGGAAATACCGGTTTTGGGATTCTGCACAGAAAGGGTTTGCAAACCGCTGAATCCACACGTGAGTTTAACTCTGTCAGTTGAATGCACACATTGACAACCATTCAGTTTGATAGCACACTTTTGGTTTTAAAAGCAGATATTTCTCTGTACAGCCTATGGTCCCATTCACTCGGGAATATCCCAACGCAGCTCCTAGAAGAAACGTGTTTCTGACTCGCTGAATCTCAAAATAGATTCAACTCTCTTAGGTGATCGAACGCACAGCAGAGCAGTTTCAAGGAATCGTTTCTCCTGAGTTTTAGACGAAGTTTCCTGCTGTTTAGTACGGATGCCGGCATTGGGCTGGAAATACCGGTTTTGGGATTCTGCACAGAAAGGGTTTGCAAACCGCTGAATCCACACGTGAGTTTAACTCTGTCAGTTGAATGCACACATTGACAACCATTCAGTTTGATAGCACACTTTTGGTTTTAGAAGCAGATATTTCTCTGTACAGCCTATGGTCCCATTCACTCGGGAATATCCCAACGCACCTCCTAGAAGAAACGTGTTTCTGACTCGCTGAATCTCAACATAGATTCAACTCTCTTAGGTGATCGAACGCACAGCAGAGCAGTTTCAAGGAAACGTTTCTCCTGAGTTTTAGACGAAGTTTCCTGCTGTTTAGTACGGATGCCAGCAATGGGCTGGAAATACCGGTTTTGGGATTCTGCACAGAAAGGGTTTGCATACCGCTGAATCCACACGTGGGTTTAACTCTGTCAGTTCAATGCACACATTGACAACCATTCAGTTAGATAGCTCCGTTTTGGTTTTAGAAGCAGATATTTCTCTGTACAGCCTATGGTCCCATTCACTCGCGAATATCCCAACGCAGCTCCTAGAAGAAACGTGTTTCTGACTCGCTGAATCTCAACATAGATTCAACTCTCTTAGGTGAACGAACGCACAGCAGAGCAGTTTCAAGGAAACGTTTCTCCTGAGTTTTACACGAAGTTTCCTGCTGTTTAGTACGGATGCCGGCATTGGGCTGGAAATACCGGTTTTGGGATTCTGCACAGAAAGGGTTTGCAAACCGCTGAATCCACACGTGAGTTTAACTCTGTCAGTTGAATGCACACATTGACAACCATTCAGTTTGATAGCACACTTTTGGTTTTAGAAGCAGATATTTCTCTGTACAGCCTATGGTCCCATTCACTCGGGAATATCCCAACGCACCTCCTAGAAGAAACGTGTTTCTGACTCGCTGAATCTCAACATAGATTCAACTCTCTTAGGTGATCGAACGCACAGCAGAGCAGTTCCAAGGAAACGTTTCTCCTGAGTTTTAGACGAAGTTTCCTGCTGTTTAGTACGGATGCCGGCATTGGGCTGGAAATACCGGTTTTGGGATTCTGCACAGAAAGGGTTTGCAAACCGCTGAATCCACACCTGAGTTTAACTCTGTCAGTTGAATGCACACATTGACAACCATTCAGTTAGATAGCTCCGTTTTGGTTTTAGAAGCAGATATTTCTCTGTACACCCTATGGTCCCATTCACTCGGGAATATCCCAACGCAGCTCCTAGAAGAAACGTGTTTCTGACTCGCTGAATCTCAACATAGATTCAACTCTCTTAGGTGAACGAACGCACAGCAGAGCAGTTTCAAGGAAACGTTTCTCCTGAGTTTTAGACGAAGTTTCCTGCTGTTTAGTACGTATGCCGGCATTGGGCTGGAAATACCGGTTTTGGGATTCTGCACAGAAAGGGTTTGCAAACCGCTGAATCCACACGTGAGTTTAACTCTGTCAGTTGAATGCACACATTGACAACCATTCAGTTAGATAGCTCCGTTTTGGATTTAGAAGCAGATATTTCTCTGTACAGCCTACGGTCCCATTCACTCGGGAATATCCCAACGCACCTCCTAGAAGAAACGTGTTTCTGACTCGCTGAATCTCAACATAGATTCAACTCTCTTAGGTGAACGAACGCACAGCAGAGCAGTTTCAAGGAAACGTTTCTCCTGAGTTTTAGACGAAGTTTCCTGCTGTTTAGTACGGATGCCGGCATTGGGCTGGACATACCGGTTTTGGGATTCTGCACAGAAAGGGTTTGCAAACCGCTGAATCCACACGTGAGTTTAACTCTGTCAGTTGAATGCACACATTGACAACCTTTCAGTTTGATAGCACCCTTTTGGTTTTAGAAGCAGATATTTCTCTGTACAGCCTATGGTCCCATTCACTCGGGAATATCCCAACGCAGCTCCTAGAAGAAACGTGTTTCTGACTCGCTGAGTCTCAACATAGATTCAACTCTCTTAGGTGAACGAACGCACAGCAGAGCAGTTTCAAGGAAACGTTTCTCCTGAGTTTTAGACGAAGTTTCCTGCTGTTTAATACGTATGCCGGCATTGGGCTGGAAATACTGGTTTTGGGATTCTGCACAGAAAGGGTTTGCAAACCGCTGAATCCACACGTGAGTTTAACTCTGTCAGTTGAATGCACACATTGACAACCATTCAGTTAGATAGCTCCGTTTTGGTTTTAGAAGCAGATATTTCTCTGTACAGCCTATGGCCCCATTCACTCGGGAATATCCAAACGCAGCTCCTAGAAGAAACGTGTTTCTGACTCGCTGAATCTCAACATAGATTCAACTCTCTTAGGTGAACGAACGCACAGCAGAGCAGTTTCAAGGAAACGTTTCTCCTGAGTTTTAGACGAAGTTTCCTGCTGTTTAGTACGGATGCTGGCATTGGGCTGGAAATACCGGTTTTGGGATTCTGCACAGAAAGGGTTTGCAAACCGCTGAATCCACACGTGAGTTTAACTCTGCCAGTTGAATGCACACATTGACAACCATTCAGTTTGATAGCTCCGTTTTGGTTTTAGAAGCAGATATTTCTCTGTACAGCCTATGGTCCCATTCACTCGGGAATATCCCAACGCACCTCCTAGAAGAAACGTGTTTCTGACTCGCTGAATCTCAACATAGATTCAACTCTCTTAGGTGATCGAACGCACAGCAGAGCAGTTTCAAGGAAACGTTTCTCCTGAGTTTTAGACGAAGTTTCCTGTTGTTTAGTACGGATGCCGGCATTGGGCTGGAAATACCGGTTTTGGGATTCTGCACAGAAAGGGTTTGCAAACCGCTGAATCCACACGTGAGTTTAACTCTGCTAGTTGAATGCACACATTGACAACCATTCAGTTTGATAGCTCCGTTTTGGTTTTAGAAGCAGATATTTCTCTGTACAGCCTATGGTCCCATTCACTCGGGAATATCCCAATGCAGCTCCTAGAAGAAACGTGTTTCTGACTCGCTGAATCTCAACATAGATTCAACTCTCTTAGGTGAACGAACGCACAGCAGAGCAGTTTCAAGGAAACGTTTCTCCTGAGTTTTAGACGAAGTTTCATGCTGTTTAGTACGTATGCCGGCATTGGGCTGGAAATACCGGTTTTGGGATTCTGCACAGAAAGGGTTTGCAAACCGCTGAATCCACACGTGAGTTTAACTCTGTCAGTTGAATGCACACATTGACAACCATTCAGTTTGATAGCACACTTTTGGTTTTAGAAGCAGATATTTCTCTGTACAGCCTATGGTCCCATTCACTCGGGAATATCCCAACGCAGCTCCTAGAAGAAACGTGTTTCTGACTCGCTGAATCTCAACATAGATTCAACTCTCTTAGGTGATCGAACGCACAGCAGAGCAGTTTCAAGGAAACGTTTCTCCTGAGTTTTAGACGAAGTTTCCTGCTCTTTAGTACGTATGCCGGCATTGGGATGGAAATACCGGTTTTGGGATTCTGCACAGAAAGGGTTTGCAAACCGCTGAATCCACACGTGAGTTTAACTCTGTCAGTTGAATGCACACATTGACAACCATTCAGTTAGATAGCTCCGTTTTGGTTTTAGAAGCAGATATTTCTCTGTACAGCCTATGGTCCCATTCACTCGGGAATATCCCAACGCAGCTCCTAGAAGAAACGTGTTTCCGACTCGCTGAATCTCAACATAGATTCAACTCTCTTAGGTGAACGAACGCACAGCAGAGCAGTTTCAAGGAAACGTTTCTCCTGAGTTTTAGACGAAGTTTCCTGCTGTTTAGTACGTATGCCGGCATTGGGCAGGAAATACCGGTTTTGGGATTCTGCACAGAAAGGGTTTGCAAACCGCTGAATCCACACGTGAGTTTAACTCTGTCAGTTGAATGCACACATTGACAACCATTCAGTTTGATAGCACTCTTTTGGTTTAGAAGCAGATATTTCTCTGTACAGCCTATGGTCCCATTCCCTCGGGAATATCCCAACGCAGCTCCTAGAAGAAACGTGTTTCTGACTCGCTGAATCTCAACATAGTTTCAACTCTCTTAGGTGAACGAAAGCACAGCAGAGCAGTTTCAAGGAAACCTTTCTCCTGAGTTTTAGACGAAGTTTCCTGCTGTTTAGTACGGATGCCGGCATTGAGCTGGAATTACCGGTTTTGGGACTCTGCACAGAAAGGGTTTGCAAACCGCTGAATCCACACGTGAGTTTAACTCTGTGAGTTGAATGCACACATTGACAACCATTCAGTTAGATACCACCCTTTTGGTTGTAGGAGTAGATATTTCTCTGTACAGCCTATGGTCCCATTCACTCGGGAATATCCCAACGCACCTCCTAGAAGAAACGTGTTTCTGACTCGCTGAATCTCAACATAGATTCAACTCTCTTAGGTGATCGAACGCACAGCAGAGCAGTTTCAAGGAAACGTTTCTCCTGAGTTTTAGACGAAGTTTCCTGCTCTTTAGTACGTATGCCGGCATTGGGCTGGAAATACCGGTTTTGGGATTCTGCACAGAAAGGGTTTGCAAACCGCTGAATCCACACGTGAGTTTAACTCTGTCAGTTGAATGCACACATTGACAACCATTCAGTTACATAGCTCCGTTTTGGTTTTAGAAGCAGATATTTCTCTGTACAGCCTATGGTCCCATTCACTCGGGAATATCCCAACGCAGCTCCTAGAAGAAACGTGTTTCTGACTCGCTGAATCTCAACATAGATTCAACTCTCTTAGGTGAACGAACGCACAGCAGAGCAGTTTCAAGGAAACGTTTCTCCTGAGTTTTAGACGAAGTTTCCTGCTGTTTAGTACGTATGCCGGCATTGGGCTGGAAATACCGGTTTTGGGATTCTGCACAGAAAGGGTTTGCAAACCGCTGAATCCACACGTGAGTTTAACTCTGTCAGTTCAATGCACACATTGACAACCATTCAGTTTGATAGCACACTTTTGGTTTTAGAAGCAGATATTTCTCTGTACAGCCTATGGTCCCATTCACTCGGGAATATCCCAACGCAGATCCTAGAAGAAACGTGTTTCTGACTCGCTGAATCTCAACATAGATTCAACTCTCTTAGGTGAACGAACGCACAGCAGAGCAGTTTCAAGGAAACGTTTCTCCTGAGTTTTAGACGAAGTTTCCTGCTGTTTAGTACGTATGCCGGCATTGGGCTGGAAATACCGGTTTTGGGATTCTGCACAGAAAGGGTTTGCAAACCGCTGAATCCACACGTGAGTTTAACTCTGTCAGTTGAATGCACACATTGACAACCATTCAGTTTGATAGCACACTTTTGGTTTTAGAAGCAGATATTTCTCTGTACAGCCTATGGTCCCATTCACTCAGGAATATCCCAACGCAGCTCCTAGAAGAAACGTGTTTCTGACTCGCTGAATCTCAAAATAGATTCAACTCTCTTAGGTGATCGAACGCACAGCAGAGCAGTTTCAAGGAAACGTTTCTCCTGAGTTTTAGACGAAGTTTCCTGCTGTTTAGTACGGATGCTGGCATTGGGCTGGAAATACCGGTTTTGGGATTCTGCACAGAAAGGGTTTGCAAACCGCTGAATCCACACGTGAGTTTAACTCTGTCAGTTGAATGCACACATTGACAACCATTCAGTTTGATAGCACACTTTTGGTTTTAGAAGTAGATATTTCTCTGTACAGCCTATGGTCCCATTCACTCGGGAATATCCCAACGCACCTCCTAGAAGAAACGTGTTTCTGACTCGCTGAATCTCAACATAGATTCAACTCTCTTAGGTGATCGAGCGCACAGCAGAGCAGTTTCAAGGAAACGTTTCTCCTGAGTTTTAGACGAAGTTTCCTGCTGTTTAGTACGGATGCCGGCAATGGGCTGGAAATACCGGTTTTGGAATTCTGCACAGAAAGGGTTTGCAAACCGCTGAATCCACACGTGGGTTTAACTCTGTCAGTTCACTGCACACATTGACAACCATTCAGTTAGATAGCTCCGTTTTGGTTTTAGAAGCAGATATTTCTCTGTACAGCCTATGGTCCCATTCACTCGGGAATATCCCAACGCAGCTCCTAGAAGAAACGTGTTTCTGACTCGCTGAATCTCAACATAGATTCAACTCTCTTAGGTGAACGAACGCACAGCAGAGCAGTTTCAAGGAAACGTTTCTCCTGAGTTTTAGACGAAGTTTCCTGCTGTTTATTACGGATGCCGGCATTGGGCTGGAAATACCGGTTTTGGGATTCTGCACAGAAAGGGTTTGCAAACCGCTGAATCCACACGTGAGTTTAACTCTGTCAGTTGAATGCACACATTGACAACCATTCAGTTTGATAGCACACTTTTGGTTTTAGAAGCAGATATTTCTCTGTACAGCCTATGGTCCCATTCACTCGGGAATATCCCAACGCACCTCCTAGAAGAAACGTGTTTCTGACTCGCTGAATCTCAACATAGATTCAACTCTCTTAGGTGATCGAACGCACAGCAGAGCAGTTTCAAGGAAACGTTTCTCCTGAGTTTTAGACGAAGTTTCCTGCTGTTTAGTACGGATGCCGGCAATGGGCTGGAAATACCGGTTTTGGGATTCTGCACAGAAAGGGTTTGCAAACCGCTGAATCCACACGTGGGTTTAACTCTGTCAGTTCAATGCACACATTGACAACCATTCAGTTAGATAGCTCCTTTTTGGTTTTAGAAGCAGATATTTCTCTGTACAGCCTATGGTCCCATTCACTCGCGAATATCCCAACGCAGCTCCTAGAAGAAACGTGTTTCTGACTCGCTGAATCTCAACATAGATTCAACTCTCTTAGGTGAACGAACGCACAGCAGAGCAGTTTCAAGGAAACGTTTCTCCTGAGTTTTACACGAAGTTTCCTGCTGTTTAGTACGGATGCCGGCATTGGGCTGGAAATACCGGTTTTGGGATTCTGCACAGAAAGGGTTTGCAAACCGCTGAATCCACACGTGAGTTTAACTCTGTCAGTTGAATGCACACATTGACAACCATTCAGTTTGATAGCACACTTTTGGTTTTAGAAGCAGATATTTCTCTGTACAGCCTATGGTCCCATTCACTCGGGAATATCCCAACGCACCTCCTAGAAGAAACGTGTTTCTGACTCGCTGAATCTCAACATAGATTCAACTCTCTTAGGTGATCGAACGCACAGCAGAGCAGTTCCAAGGAAACGTTTCTCCTGAGTTTTAGACGAAGTTTCCTGCTGTTTAGTACGGATGCCGGCATTGGGCTGGAAATACCGGTTTTGGGATTCTGCACAGAAAGGGTTTGCAAACCGCTGAATCCACACGTGAGTTTAACTCTGTCAGTTGAATGCACACATTGACAACCATTCAGTTAGATAGCTCCGTTTTGGTTTTAGAAGCAGATATTTCTCTGTACACCCTATGGTCCCATTCACTCGGGAATATCCCAACGCAGCTCCTAGAAGAAACGTGTTTCTGACTCGCTGAATCTCAACATAGATTCAACTCTCTTAGGTGAACGAACGCACAGCAGAGCAGTTTCAAGGAAACGTTTCTCCTGAGTTTTAGACGAAGTTTCCTGCTGTTTAGTACGTATGCCGGCATTGGGCTGGAAATACCGGTTTTGGGATTCTGCACAGAAAGGGTTTGCAAACCGCTGAATCCACACGTGAGTTTAACTCTGTCAGTTGAATGCACACATTGACAACCATTCAGTTAGATAGCTCCGTTTTGGATTTAGAAGCAGATATTTCTCTGTACAGCCTACGGTCCCATTCACTCGGGAATATCCCAACGCAGCTCCTAGCATAAACGTGTTTCTGACTCGCTGAATCTCAACATAGATTCAACTCTCTTAGGTGAACGAACGCACAGCAGAGCAGTTTCAAGGAAACGTTTCTCCTGAGTTTTAGACGAAGTTTCCTGCTGTTTAGTACGGATGCCGGCATTGGGCTGGACATACCGGTTTTGGGATTCTGCACAGAAAGGGTTTGCAAACCGCTGAATCCACACGTGAGTTTAACTCTGTCAGTTGAATGCACACATTGACAACCATTCAGTTTGATAGCACCCTTTTGGTTTTAGAAGCAGATATTTCTCTGTACAGCCTATGGTCCCATTCACTCGGGAATATCCCAACGCAGCTCCTAGAAGAAACGTGTTTCTGACTCGCTGAATCTCAACATAGATTCAACTCTCTTAGGTGAACGAACGCACAGCAGAGCAATTTCAAGGAAACGTTTCTCCTGAGTTTTAGACGAAGTTTCCTGCTGTTTAGTACATATGCCGGCATTGGGCTGGACATACCGGTTTTGGGATTCTGCACAGAAAGGGTTTGCAAACCGCTGAATCCACACGTGAGTTTAACTCTGTCAGTTGAATGCACACACTGACAGCCATTCAGTTTGATAGCACCCTTTTGGTTTTAGAAGCAGATAATTCTCTGTACAGCCTATGGTCCCATTCACTCGGGAATATCCCAACGCAGCTCCTAGAAGAAACGTGTTTCTGACTCGCTGAATCTCAACATAGATTCAACTCTCTTAGGTGAACGAACGCACAGCAGAGCAGTTCCAAGGAAACGTTTCTCCTGAGTCTTACACGAAGTTTCCTGCTGTTTAGTACGTATGCCGGCATTGGGCTGGAAATACCGGTTTTGGGATTCTGCACAGAAAGGGTTTGCAAACCGCTGAATGCACACGTGAGTTTAACTCTGTCAGTTGAATGCACACATTGACAACCATTCAGTTAGATAGCTCCGTTTTGGTTTTAGAAGCAGATATTTCTCTGTACAGCCTATGGTCCCATTCACTCGGGAATATCCCAACGCAGCTCCTAGAACAAACGTGATTCTGACTCGCTGAATCTCAACATAGATTCAACTCTCTTAGGTGAACGAAAGCACAGCAGAGCAGTTTCAAGGAATCGTTTCTCCTGAGTTTTAGACGAAGTTTCCTGCTGTTTAGTACGGATACCGGCATTGGGCTGGACATACCGGTTTTGGGATTCTGCACAGAAATGGTTTGCAAACCGCTGAATCCACACGTGAGTTTAACTCTGTCAGTTGAATGCACACATTGACAACCATTCTGTTAGATAGCTCCGTTTTGGTTTTAGAAGCAGATATTTCTCTGTACAGCCTATGGTCCCATTCACTCGGGAATATCCCAACGCAGCTCCTAGAAGAAACGTGTTTCTGACTCGCTGAGTCTCAACATAGATTCAACTCTCTTAGGTGAACGAACGCACAGCAGAGCAGTTTCAAGGAAACGTTTCTCCTGAGTTTTAGACGAAGTTTCCTGCTGTTTAATACGTATGCCGGCATTGGGCTGGAAATACCGGTTTTGGGATTCTGCACAGAAAGGGTTTGCAAACCGCTGAATCCACACGTGAGTTTAACTCTGTCAGTTGAATGCACACATTGACAACCATTCAGTTAGATAGCTCCGTTTTGGTTTTAGAAGCAGATATTTCTCTGTACAGCCTATGGTCCCATTCACTCGGGAATATCCCAACGCAGCTCCTAGAAGAAACGTGTTTCTGACTCGCTGAATCTCAACATAGATTCAACTCTCTTAGGTGAACGAACGCACAGCAGAGCAGTTTCAAGGAAACGTTTCTCCTGAGTTTTAGACGAAGTTTCCTGCTGTTTAGTACGTATGCCGGCATTGGGCTGGAAATACCGGTTTTGGGATTCTGCACAGAAAGGGTTTGCAAACCGCTGAATCCACACGTGAGTTTAACTCTGTCAGTTCAATGCACACATTGACAACCATTCAGTTTGATAGCACACTTTTGGTTTTAGAAGCAGATATTTCTCTGTACAGCCTATGGTCCCATTCACTCGGGAATATCCCAACGCAGATCCTAGAAGAAACGTGTTTCTGACTCGCTGAATCTCAACATAGATTCAACTCTCTTAGGTGAACGAACGCACAGCAGAGCAGTTTCAAGGAAACGTTTCTCCTGAGTTTTAGACGAAGTTTCCTGCTGTTTAGTACGTATGCCGGCATTGGGCTGGAAATACCGGTTTTGGGATTCTGCACAGAAAGGGTTTGCAAACCGCTGAATCCACACGTGAGTTTAACTCTGTCAGTTGAATGCACACATTGACAACCATTCAGTTTGATAGCACACTTTTGGTTTTAGAAGCAGATATTTCTCTGTACAGCCTATGGTCCCATTCACTCAGGAATATCCCAACGCAGCTCCTAGAAGAAACGTGTTTCTGACTCGCTGAATCTCAAAATAGATTCAACTCTCTTAGGTGATCGAACGCACAGCAGAGCAGTTTCAAGGAAACGTTTCTCCTGAGTTTTAGACGAAGTTTCCTGCTGTTTAGTACGGATGCTGGCATTGGGCTGGAAATACCGGTTTTGGGATTCTGCACAGAAAGGGTTTGCAAACCGCTGAATCCACACGTGAGTTTAACTCTGTCAGTTGAATGCACACATTGACAACCATTCAGTTTGATAGCACACTTTTGGTTTTAGAAGCAGATATTTCTCTGTACAGCCTATGGTCCCATTCACTCGGGAATATCCCAACGCACCTCCTAGAAGAAACGTGTCTCTGACTCGCTGAATCTCAACATAGATTCAACTCTCTTAGGTGATCGAGCGCACAGCAGAGCAGTTTCAAGGAAACGTTTCTCCTGAGTTTTAGACGAAGTTTCCTGCTGTTTAGTACGGATGCCGGCAATGGGCTGGAAATACCGGTTTTGGAATTTTGCACAGAAAGGGTTTGCAAACCGCTGAATCCACACGTGGGTTTAACTCTGTCAGTTCACTGCACACATTGACAACCATTCAGTTAGATAGCTCCGTTTTGGTTTTAGAAGCAGATATTTCTCTGTACAGCCTATGGTCCCATTCACTCGGGAATATCCCAACGCAGCTCCTAGAAGAAACGTGTTTCTGACTCGCTGAATCTCAACATAGATTCAACTCTCTTAGGTGAACGAACGCACAGCAGAGCAGTTTCAAGGAAACGTTTCTCCTGAGTTTTAGACGAAGTTTCCTGCTGTTTAGTACGGATGCCGGCAATGGGCTGGAAATACCGGTTTTGGGATTCTGCACAGAAAGGGTTTGCAAACCGCTGAATCCACACGTGGGTTTAGCTCTGTCAGTTCAATGCACACATTGACAACCATTCAGTTAGATAGCTCCTTTTTGGTTTTAGAAGCAGATATTTCTCTGTACAGCCTATGGTCCCATTCACTCGCGAATATCCCAACGCAGCTCCTAGAAGAATCGTGTTTCTGACTCGCTGAATCTCAACATAGATTCAACTCTCTTAGGTGAACGAACGCACAGCAGAGCAGTTTCAAGGAAACGTTTCTCCTGAGTTTTACACGAAGTTTCCTGCTGTTTAGTACGGATGCCGGCATTGGGCTGGAAATACCGGTTTTGGGATTCTGCACAGAAAGGGTTTGCAAACCGCTGAATCCACACGTGAGTTTAACTCTGTCAGTTGAATGCACACATTGACAACCATTCAGTTTGATAGCACACTTTTGGTTTTAGAAGCAGATATTTCTCTGTACAGCCTATGGTCCCATTCACTCGGGAATATCCCAACGCACCTCCTAGAAGAAACGTGTTTCTGACTCGCTGAATCTCAACATAGATTCAACTCTCTTAGGTGATCGAACGCACAGCAGAGCAGTTCCAAGGAAACGTTTCTCCTGAGTTTTAGACGAAGTTTCCTGCTGTTTAGTACGGATGCCGGCATTGGGCTGGAAATACCGGTTTTGGGATTCTGCACAGAAAGGGTTTGCAAACCGCTGAATCCACACGTGAGTTTAACTCTGTCAGTTGAATGCACACATTGGCAACCATTCAGTTAGATAGCTCCGTTTTGGTTTTAGAAGCAGATATTTCTCTGTACACCCTATGGTCCCATTCACTCGGGAATATCCCAACGCAGCTCCTAGAAGAAACGTGTTTCTGACTCGCTGAATCTCAACATAGATTCAACTCTCTTAGGTGAACGAACGCACAGCAGAGCAGTTTCAAGGAAACGTTTCTCCTGAGTTTTAGACGAAGTTTCCTGCTGTTTAGTACGTATGCCGGCATTGGGCTGGAAATACCGGTTTTGGGATTCTGCACAGAAAGGGTTTGCAAACCGCTGAATCCACACGTGAGTTTAACTCTGTCAGTTGAATGCACACATTGACAACCATTCAGTTTGATAGCACACTTTTGGTTTTAGAAGCAGATATTTCTCTGTACAGCCTATGGTCCCATTCACTCAGGAATATCCCAACGCAGCTCCTAGAAGAAACGTGTTTCTGACTCGCTGAATCTCAAAATAGATTCAACTCTCTTAGGTGATCGAACGCACAGCAGAGCAGTTTCAAGGAAACGTTTCTCCTGAGTTTTAGACGAAGTTTCCTGCTGTTTAGTACGGATGCTGGCATTGGGCTGGAAATACCGGTTTTGGGATTCTGCACAGAAAGGGTTTGCAAACCGCTGAATCCACACGTGAGTTTAACTCTGTCAGTTGAATGCACACATTGACAACCATTCAGTTTGATAGCACACTTTTGGTTTTAGAAGCAGATATTTCTCTGTACAGCCTATGGTCCCATTCACTCGGGAATATCCCAACGCACCTCCTAGAAGAAACGTGTTTCTGACTCGCTGAATCTCAACATAGATTCAACTCTCTTAGGTGATCGAGCGCACAGCAGAGCAGTTTCAAGGAAACGTTTCTCCTGAGTTTTAGACGAAGTTTCCTGCTGTTTAGTACGGATGCCGGCAATGGGCTGGAAATACCGGTTTTGGAATTCTGCACAGAAAGGGTTTGCAAACCGCTGAATCCACACGTGGGTTTAACTCTGTCAGTTCACTGCACACATTGACAACCATTCAGTTAGATAGCTCCGTTTTGGTTTTAGAAGCAGATATTTCTCTGTACAGCCTATGGTCCCATTCACTCGGGAATATCCCAACGCAGCTCCTAGAAGAAACGTGTTTCTGACTCGCTGAATCTCAACATAGATTCAACTCTCTTAGGTGAACGAACGCACAGCAGAGCAGTTTCAAGGAAACGTTTCTCCTGAGTTTTAGACGAAGTTTCCTGCTGTTTAGTACGGATGCCGGCAATGGGCTGGAAATACCGGTTTTGGGATTCTGCACAGAAAGGGTTTGCAAACCGCTGAATCCACACGTGGGTTTAACTCTGTCAGTTCAATGCACACATTGACAACCATTCAGTTAGATAGCTCCTTTTTGGTTTTAGAAGCAGATATTTCTCTGTACAGCCTATGGTCCCATTCACTCGCGAATATCCCAACGCAGCTCCTAGAAGAAACGTGTTTCTGACTCGCTGAATCTCAACATAGATTCAACTCTCTTAGGTGAACGAACGCACAGCAGAGCAGTTTCAAGGAAACGTTTCTCCTGAGTTTTACACGAAGTTTCCTGCTGTTTAGTACGGATGCCGGCATTGGGCTGGAAATACCGGTTTTGGGATTCTGCACAGAAAGGGTTTGCAAACCGCTGAATCCACACGTGAGTTTAACTCTGTCAGTTGAATGCACACATTGGCAACCATTCAGTTAGATAGCTCCGTTTTGGTTTTAGAAGCAGATATTTCTCTGTACACCCTATGGTCCCATTCACTCGGGAATATCCCAACGCAGCTCCTAGAAGAAACGTGTTTCTGACTCGCTGAATCTCAACATAGATTCAACTCTCTTAGGTGAACGAACGCACAGCAGAGCAGTTTCAAGGAAACGTTTCTCCTGAGTTTTAGACGAAGTTTCCTGCTGTTTAGTACGTATGCCGGCATTGGGCTGGAAATACCGGTTTTGGGATTCTGCACAGAAAGGGTTTGCAAACCGCTGAATCCACACGTGAGTTTAACTCTGTCAGTTGAATGCACACATTGACAACCATTCAGTTAGATAGCTCCGTTTTGGATTTAGAAGCAGATATTTCTCTGTACAGCCTACGGTCCCATTCACTCGGGAATATCCCAACGCAGCTCCTAGCATAAACGTGTTTCTGACTCGCTGAATCTCAACATAGATTCAACTCTCTTAGGTGAACGAACGCACAGCAGAGCAGTTTCAAGGAAACGTTTCTCCTGAGTTTTAGACGAAGTTTCCTGCTGTTTAGTACGGATGCCGGCATTGGGCTGGACATACCGGTTTTGGGATTCTGCACAGAAAGGGTTTGCAAACCGCTGAATCCACACGTGAGTTTAACTCTGTCAGTTGAATGCACACATTGACAACCATTCAGTTTGATAGCACCCTTTTGGTTTTAGAAGCAGATATTTCTCTGTACAGCCTATGGTCCCATTCACTCGGGAATATCCCAACGCAGCTCCTAGAAGAAACGTGTTTCTGACTCGCTGAATCTCAACATAGATTCAACTCTCTTAGGTGAACGAACGCACAGCAGAGCAATTTCAAGGAAACGTTTCTCCTGAGTTTTAGACGAAGTTTCCTGCTGTTTAGTACATATGCCGGCATTGGGCTGGACATACCGGTTTTGGGATTCTGCACAGAAAGGGTTTGCAAACCGCTGAATCCACACGTGAGTTTAACTCTGTCAGTTGAATGCACACACTGACAGCCATTCAGTTTGATAGCACCCTTTTGGTTTTAGAAGCAGATAATTCTCTGTACAGCCTATGGTCCCATTCACTCGGGAATATCCCAACGCAGCTCCTAGAAGAAACGTGTTTCTGACTCGCTGAATCTCAACATAGATTCAACTCTCTTAGGTGAACGAACGCACAGCAGAGCAGTTCCAAGGAAACGTTTCTCCTGAGTCTTACACGAAGTTTCCTGCTGTTTAGTACGTATGCCGGCATTGGGCTGGAAATACCGGTTTTGGGATTCTGCACAGAAAGGGTTTGCAAACCGCTGAATGCACACGTGAGTTTAACTCTGTCAGTTGAATGCACACATTGACAACCATTCAGTTAGATAGCTCCGTTTTGGTTTTAGAAGCAGATATTTCTCTGTACAGCCTATGGTCCCATTCACTCGGGAATATCCCAACGCAGCTCCTAGAACAAACGTGATTCTGACTCGCTGAATCTCAACATAGATTCAACTCTCTTAGGTGAACGAAAGCACAGCAGAGCAGTTTCAAGGAATCGTTTCTCCTGAGTTTTAGACGAAGTTTCCTGCTGTTTAGTACGGATACCGGCATTGGGCTGGACATACCGGTTTTGGGATTCTGCACAGAAATGGTTTGCAAACCGCTGAATCCACACGTGAGTTTAACTCTGTCAGTTGAATGCACACATTGACAACCATTCTGTTAGATAGCTCCGTTTTGGTTTTAGAAGCAGATATTTCTCTGTACAGCCTATGGTCCCATTCACTCGGGAATATCCCAACGCAGCTCCTAGAAGAAACGTGTTTCTGACTCGCTGAGTCTCAACATAGATTCAACTCTCTTAGGTGAACGAACGCACAGCAGAGCAGTTTCAAGGAAACGTTTCTCCTGAGTTTTAGACGAAGTTTCCTGCTGTTTAATACGTATGCCGGCATTGGGCTGGAAATACCGGTTTTGGGATTCTGCACAGAAAGGGTTTGCAAACCGCTGAATCCACACGTGAGTTTAACTCTGTCAGTTGAATGCACACATTGACAACCATTCAGTTAGATAGCTCCGTTTTGGTTTTAGAAGCAGATATTTCTCTGTACAGCCTATGGCCCCATTCACTCGGGAATATCCAAACGCAGCTCCTAGAAGAAACGTGTTTCTGACTCGCTGAATCTCAACATAGATTCAACTCTCTTAGGTGAACGAACGCACAGCAGAGCAGTTTCAAGGAAACGTTTCTCCTGAGTTTTAGACGAAGTTTCCTGCTGTTTAGTACGGATGCTGGCATTGGGCTGGAAATACCGGTTTTGGGATTCTGCACAGAAAGGGTTTGCAAACCGCTGAATCCACACGTGAGTTTAACTCTGCCAGTTGAATGCACACATTGACAACCATTCAGTTTGATAGCTCCGTTTTGGTTTTAGAAGCAGATATTTCTCTGTACAGCCTATGGTCCCATTCACTCGGGAATATCCCAACGCACCTCCTAGAAGAAACGTGTTTCTGACTCGCTGAATCTCAACATAGATTCAACTCTCTTAGGTGATCGAACGCACAGCAGAGCAGTTTCAAGGAAACGTTTCTCCTGAGTTTTAGACGAAGTTTCCTGCTGTTTAGTACGGATGCCGGCATTGGGCTGGAAATACCGGTTTTGGGATTCTGCACAGAAAGGGTTTGCAAACCGCTGAATCCACACGTGAGTTTAACTCTGCCAGTTGAATGCACACATTGACAACCATTCAGTTTGATAGCTCCGTTTTGGTTTTAGAAGCAGATATTTCTCTGTACAGCCTATGGTCCCATTCACTCGGGAATATCCCAACGCAGCTCCTAGAAGAAACGTGTTTCCGACTCGCTGAATCTCAACATAGATTCAACTCTCTTAGGTGAACGAACGCACAGCAGAGCAGTTTCAAGGAAACGTTTCTCCTGAGTTTTAGACGAAGTTTCCTGCTGTTTAGTACGTATGCCGGCATTGGGCTGGAAATACCGGTTTTGGGATTCTGCACAGAAAGGGTTTGCAAACCGCTGAATCCACACGTGAGTTTAACTCTGTCAGTTGAATGCACACATTGACAACCATTCAGTTTGATAGCACACTTTTGGTTTAGAAGCAGATATTTCTCTGTACAGCCAATGGTCCCATTCCCTCGGGAATATCCCAACGCAGCTCCTAGAAGAAACGTGTTTCTGACTCGCTGAATCTCAACATAGTTTCAACTCTCTTAGGTGAACGAAAGCACAGCAGAGCAGTTTCAAGGAAACGTTTCTCCTGAGTTTTAGACGAAGTTTCCTGCTGTTTAGTACGGATGCCGGCATTGAGCTGGAAATACCGGTTTTGGGATTCTGCACAGAAAGGGTTTGCAAACCGCTGAATCCACACGTGAGTTTAACTCTGTGAGTTGAATGCACACATTGACAACCATTCAGTTAGATACCACCCTTTTGGTTGTAGGAGTAGATATTTCTCTGTACAGCCTATGGTCCCATTTACTCGGGAATATCCCAACGCACCTCCTAGAAGAAACGTGTTTCTGACTCGCTGAATCTCAACATAGATTCAACTCTCTTAGGTGATCGAACGCACAGCAGAGCAGTTTCAAGGAAACGTTTCTCCTGAGTTTTAGACGAAGTTTCCTGCTCTTTAGTACGTATGCCGGCATTGGGCTGGAAATACCGGTTTTGGGATTCTGCACAGAAAGGGTTTGCAAACCGCTGAATCCACACGTGAGTTTAACTCTGTCAGTTGAATGCACACATTGACAACCATTCAGTTACATAGCTCCGTTTTGGTTTTAGAAGCAGATATTTCTCTGTACAGCCTATGGTCCCATTCACTCGGGAATATCCCAACGCAGCTCCTAGAAGAAACGTGTTTCTGACTCGCTGAATCTCAACATAGATTCAACTCTCTTAGGTGAACGAACGCACAGCAGAGCAGTTTCAAGGAAACGTTTCTCCTGAGTTTTAGACGAAGGTTCCTGCTCTTTAGTACGTATGCCGGCATTGGGCTGGAAATACCGGTTTTGGGATTCTGCACAGAAAGGGTTTGCAAACCGCTGAATCCACACGTGAGTTTAACTCTGTCAGTTCAATGCACACATTGACAGCCATTCAGTTTGATAGCACACTTTTGGTTTTAGAAGCAGATATTTCTCTGTACAGCCTATGGTCCCATTCACTCGGGAATATCCCAACGCAGCTCCTAGAAGAAACGTGTTTCTGACTCGCTGAATCTCAACATAGATTCAACTCTCTTAGGTGAACGAACGCACAGCAGAGCAGTTCCAAGGAAACGTTTCTCCTGAGTCTTACACGAAGTTTCCTGCTGTTTAGTACGTATGCCGGCATTGGGCTGGAAATACCGGTTTTGGGATTCTGCACAGAAAGGGTTTGCAAACCGCTGAATCCACACGTGAGTTTAACTCTGTCAGTTGAATGCACACATTGACAACCATTCAGTTAGATAGCTCCGTTTTGGTTTTAGAAGCAGATATTTCTCTGTACAGCCTATGGTCCCATTCACTCGGGAATATCCCAACGCAGCTCCTAGAACAAACGTTATTCTGACTCGCTGAATCTCAACATAGATTCAACTCTCTTAGGTGAACGAAAGCACAGCAGAGCAGTTTCAAGGAAACGTTTCTCCTGAGTTTTAGACGAAGTTTCCTGCTGTTTAGTACGGATACCGGCATTGGGCTGGACATACCGGTTTTAGGATTCTGCACAGAAATGGTTTGCAAACCGCTGAATCCACACGCGAGTTTAACTCTGTCAGTTGAATGCACACATTGACAACCATTCAGTTAGATAGCTCCGTTTTGGTTTTAGAAGCAGATATTTCTCTGTACAGCCTATGGTCCCATTCACTCGGGAATATCCCAACGCAGCTCCTAGAAGAAACGTGTTTCTGACTCGCTGAGTCTCAACATAGATTCAACTCTCTTAGGTGAACGAACGCACAGCAGAGCAGTTTCAAGGAAACGTTTCTCCTGAGTTTTAGACGAAGTTTCCTGCTGTTTAGTACGTATGCCGGCATTGGGCTGGAAATACCGGTTTTGGGATTCTGCACAGAAAGGGTTTGCAAACCGCTGAATCCACACGTGAGTTTAACTCTGTCAGTTGAATGCACACATTGACAACCATTCAGTTAGATAGCTCCGTTTTGGTTTTAGAAGCAGATATTTCTCTGTACAGCCTATGGCCCCATTCACTCGGGAATATCCAAACGCAGCTCCTAGAAGAAACGTGTTTCTGACTCGCTGAATCTCAACATAGATTCAACTCTCTTAGGTGAACGAACGCACAGCAGAGCAGTTTCAAGGAAACGTTTCTCCTGAGTTTTAGACGAAGTTTCCTGCTGTTTAGTACGGATGCTGGCATTGGGCTGGAAATACCGGTTTTGGGATTCTGCACAGAAAGGGTTTGCAAACCGCTGAATCCACACGTGAGTTTAACTCTGCCAGTTGAATGCACACATTGACAACCATTCAGTTTGATAGCTCCGTTTTGGTTTTAGAAGCAGATATTTCTCTGTACAGCCTATGGTCCCATTCACTCGGGAATATCCCAACGCACCTCCTAGAAGAAACGTGTTTCTGACTCGCTGAATCTCAACATAGATTCAACTCTCTTAGGTGATCGAACGCACAGCAGAGCAGTTTCAAGGAAACGTTTCTCCTGAGTTTTAGACGAAGTTTCCTGCTGTTTAGTACGGATGCCGGCATTGGGCTGGAAATACCGGTTTTGGGATTCTGCACAGAAAGGGTTTGCAAACCGCTGAATCCACACGTGAGTTTAACTCTGCCAGTTGAATGCACACATTGACAACCATTCAGTTACATAGCTCCGTTTTGGTTTTAGAAGCAGATATTTCTCTGTACAGCCTATGGTCCCATTCACTCGGGAATATCCCAACGCAGCTCCTAGAAGAAACGTGTTTCTGACTCGCTGAATCTCAACATAGATTCAACTCTCTTAGGTGAACGAACGCACAGCAGAGCAGTTTCAAGGAAACGTTTCTCCTGAGTTTTAGACGAAGTTTCCTGCTGTTTAGTACGGATGCCGGCATTGGGCTGGAAATACCGGTTTTGGGATTCTGCACAGAAAGGGTTTGCAAACCGCTGAATCCACACGTGAGTTTAACTCTGTCAGTTCAATGCACACATTGACAACCATTCAGTTTGATAGCACACTTTTGGTTTTAGAAGCAGATATTTCTCTGTACAACCTATGGTCCCATTCACTCGGGAATATCCCAACGCAGCTCCTAGAAGAAACGTGTTTCTGACTCGCTGAATCTCAACATAGATTCAACTCTCTTAGGTGAACGAACGCACAGCAGAGCAGTTTCAAGGAAACGTTTCTCCTGAGTTTTAGACGAAGTTTCCTGCTGTTTAGTACGGATGCCGGCAATGGGCTGGAAATACCGGTTTTGGGATTCTGCACAGAAAGGGTTTGCAAACCGCTGAATCCACACGTGGGTTTAACTCTGTCAGTTCAATGCACACATTGACAACCATTCAGTTAGATAGCTCCTTTTTGGTTTTAGAAGCAGATATATCTCTGTACAGCCTATGGTCCCATTCACTCGCGAATATCCCAACGCAGCTCCTAGAAGAAACGTGTTTCTGACTCGCTGAATCTCAACATAGATTCAACTCTCTTAGGTGAACGAACGCACAGCAGAGCAGTTTCAAGGAAACGTTTCTCCTGAGTTTTACACGAAGTTTCCTGCTGTTTAGTACGGATGCCGGCATTGGGCTGGAAATACCGGTTTTGGGATTCTGCACAGAAAGGGTTTGCAAACCGCTGAATCCACACGTGAGTTTAACTCTGTCAGTTGAATGCACACATTGACAACCATTCAGTTTGATAGCACACTTTTGGTTTTAGAAGCAGATATTTCTCTGTACAGCCTATGGTCCCATTCACTCGGGAATATCCCAACGCACCTCCTAGAAGAAACGTGTTTCTGACTCGCTGAATCTCAACATAGATTCAACTCTCTTAGGTGATCGAACGCACAGCAGAGCAGTTCCAAGGAAACGTTTCTCCTGAGTTTTAGACGAAGTTTCCTGCTGTTTAGTACGGATGCCGGCATTGGGCTGGAAATACCGGTTTTGGGATTCTGCACAGAAAGGGTTTGCAAACCGCTGAATCCACACGTGAGTTTAACTCTGTCAGTTGAATGCACACATTGACAACCATTCAGTTTGATAGCACACTTTTGGTTTTAGAAGCAGATATTTCTCTGTACAGCCTATGGTCCCATTCACTCGGGAATATCCCAACGCAGCTCCTAGAAGAAACGTGTTTCTGACTCGCTGAATCTCAACATAGATTCAACTCTCTTAGTTGATCGAACGCACAGCAGAGCAGTTTCAAGGAAACGTTTCTCCTGAGTTTTAGACGAAGTTTCCTGCTCTTTAGTACGTATGCCGGCATTGGGCTGGAAATACCGGTTTTGGGATTCTGCACAGAAAGGGTTTGCAAACCGCTGAATCCACACGTGAGTTTAACTCTGTCAGTTGAATGCACACATTGACAACCATTCAGTTAGATAGCTCCGTTTTGGTTTTAGAAGCAGATATTTCTCTGTACAGCCTATGGTCCCATTCACTCGGGAATATCCCAACGCAGCTCCTAGAAGAAACGTGTTTCCGACTCGCTGAATCTCAACATAGTTTCAACTCTCTTAGGTGAACGAAAGCACAGCAGAGCAGTTTCAAGGAAACGTTTCTCCTGAGTTTTAGACGAAGTTTCCTGCTGTTTAGTACGGATGCCGGCATTGAGCTGGAATTACCGGTTTTGGGATTCTGCACAGAAAGGGTTTGCAAACCGCTGAATCCACACGTGAGTTTAACTCTCTCAGTTGAATGCACACATTGACAACCATTCAGTTAGATACCACCCTTTTGGTTGTAGGAGTAGATATTTCTCTGTACAGCCTATGGTCCCATTCACTCGGGAATATCCCAACGCACCTCCTAGAAGAAACGTGTTTCTGACTCGCTGAATCTCAACATAGATTCAACTCTCTTAGGTGATCGAACGCACAGCAGAGCAGTTTCAAGGAAACGTTTCTCCTGAGTTTTAGACGAAGTTTCCTGCTCTTTAGTACGTATGCCGGCATTGGGCTGGAAATACCGGTTTTGGGATTCTGCACAGAAAGGGTTTGCAAACCGCTGAATCCACACGTGAGTTTAACTCTGTCAGTTGAATGCACACATTGACAACCATTCAGTTAGATAGCTCCGTTTTGGTTTTAGAAGCAGATATTTCTCTGTACAGCCTATGGTCCCATTCACTCGGGAATATCCCAACGCAGCTCCTAGAAGAAACGTGTTTCTGACTCGCTGAATCTCAACATAGATTCAACTCTCTTAGGTGAACGAACGCACAGCAGAGCAGTTTCAAGGAAACGTTTCTCCTGAGTTTTAGACGAAGTTTCCTGCTGTTTAGTACGGATGCCGGCATTGGGCTGGAAATACCGGTTTTGGGATTCTGCACAGAAAGGGTTTGCAAACCGCTGAATCCACACGTGAGTTTAACTCTGTCAGTTCAATGCACACATTGACAACCATTCAGTTTGATAGCACACATTTGGTTTTAGAAGCAGATATTTCTCTGTACAGCCTATGGTCCCATTCACTCGGGAATATCCCAACGCAGCTCCTAGAAGAAACGTGTTTCTGACTCGCTGAATCTCAACATAGATTCAACTCTCTTAGGTGAACGAACGCACAGCAGAGCAGTTTCAAGGAAACGTTTCTCCTGAGTTTTAGACGAAGTTTCCTGCTCTTTAGTACGTATGCCGGCATTGGGCTGGAAATACCGGTTTTGGGATTCTGCACAGAAAGGGTTTGCAAACCGCTGAATCCACACGTGAGTTTAACTCTGTCAGTTGAATGCACACATTGACAACCATTCAGTTTGATAGCACACTTTTGGTTTTAGAAGCAGATATTTCTCTGTACAGCCTATGGTCCCATTCACTCGGGAATATCCCAACGCAGCTCCTAGAAGAAACGTGTTTCTGACTCGCTGAATCTCAACATAGATTCAACTCTCTTAGGTGAACGAACGCACAGCAGAGCAGTTTCAAGGAAACGTTTCTCCTGAGTTTTAGACGAAGTTTCCTGCTCTTTAGTACGTATGCCGGCATTGGGCTGGAAATACCGGTTTTGGGATTCTGCACAGAAAGGGTTTGCAAACCGCTGAATCCACACGTGAGTTTAACTCTGTCAGTTGAATGCACACATTGACAACCATTCAGTTTGATAGCACACTTTTGGTTTTAGAAGCAGATATTTCTCTGTACAGCCTATGGTCCCATTCACTCGGGAATATCCCAACGCAGCTCCTAGAAGAAACGTGTTTCTGACTCGCTGAATCTCAAAATAGATTCAACTCTCTTAGGTGATCGAACGCACAGCAGAGCAGTTTCAAGGAATCGTTTCTCCTGAGTTTTAGACGAAGTTTCCTGCTGTTTAGTACGGATGCCGGCATTGGGCTGGAAATACCGGTTTTGGGATTCTGCACAGAAAGGGTTTGCAAACCGCTGAATCCACACGTGAGTTTAACTCTGTCAGTTGAATGCACACATTGACAACCATTCAGTTTGATAGCACACTTTTGGTTTTAGAAGCAGATATTTCTCTGTACAGCCTATGGTCCCATTCACTCGGTAATATCCCAACGCACCTCCTAGAAGAAACGTGTTTCTGACTCGCTGAATCTCAACATAGATTCAACTCTCTTAGGTGATCGAACGCACAGCAGAGCAGTTCCAAGGAAACGTTTCTCCTGAGTTTTAGACGAAGTTTCCTGCTGTTTAGTACGGATGCCGGCATTGGGCTGGAAATACCGGTTTTGGGATTCTGCACAGAAAGGGTTTGCAAACCGCTGAATCCACACGTGAGTTTAACTCTGTCAGTTGAATGCACACATTGACAACCATTCAGTTAGATAGCTCCGTTTTGGTTTTAGAAGCAGATATTTCTCTGTACACCCTATGGTCCCATTCACTCGGGAATATCCCAACGCAGCTCCTAGAAGAAACGTGTTTCTGACTCGCTGAATCTCAACATAGATTCAACTCTCTTAGGTGAAAGAACGCACAGCAGGGCAGTTTCAAGGAAACGTTTCTCCTGAGTTTTAGACGAAGTTTCCTGCTGTTTAGTACGTATGCCGGCATTGGGCTGGAAATACCGGTTTTGGGATTCTGCACAGAAAGGGTTTGCAAACCGCTGAATCCACACGTGAGTTTAACTCTGTCAGTTGAATGCACACATTGACAACCATTCAGTTAGATAGCTCCGTTTTGGATTTAGAAGCAGATATTTCTCTGTACAGCCTACGGTCCCATTCACTCGGGAATATCCCAACGCAGCTCCTAGCATAAACGTGTTTCTGACTCGCTGAATCTCAACATAGATTCAACTCTCTTAGGTGAACGAACGCACAGCAGAGCAGTTTCAAGGAAACGTTTCTCCTGAGTTTTAGACGAAGTTTCCTGCTGTTTAGTACGGATGCCGGCATTGGGCTGGACATACCGGTTTTGGGATTCTGCACAGAAAGGGTTTGCAAACCGCTGAATCCACACGTGAGTTTAACTCTGTCAGTTGAATGCACACATTGACAACCATTCAGTTTGATAGCACCCTTTTGGTTTTAGAAGCAGATATTTCTCTGTACAGCCTATGGTCCCATTCACTCGGGAATATCCCAACGCACCTCCTAGAAGAAACGTGTTTCTGACTCGCTGAATCTCAACATAGATTCAACTCTCTTAGGTGATCGAACGCACAGCAGAGCAGTTTCAAGGAAACGTTTCTCCTGAGTTTTAGACGAAGTTTCCTGCTGTTTAGTACGGATGCCGGCAATGGGCTGGAAATACCGGTTTTGGGATTCTGCACAGAAAGGGTTTGCAAACCGCTGAATCCACACGTGGGTTTAACTCTGTCAGTTCAATGCACACATTGACAACCATTCAGTTAGATAGCTCCTTTTTGGTTTTAGAAGCAGATATTTCTCTGTACAGCCTATGGTCCCATTCACTCGCGAATATCCCAACGCAGCTCCTAGAAGAAACGTGTTTCTGACTCGCTGAATCTCAACATAGATTCAACTCTCTTAGGTGAACGAACGCACAGCAGAGCAGTTTCAAGGAAACGTTTCTCCTGAGTTTTACACGAAGTTTCCTGCTGTTTATTACGGATGCCGGCATTGGGCTGGAAATACCGGTTTTGGGATTCTGCACAGAAAGGGTTTGCAAACCGCTGAATCCACACGTGAGTTTAACTCTGTCAGTTGAATGCACACATTGACAACCATTCAGTTTGATAGCAAACTTTTGGTTTTAGAAGCAGATATTTCTCTGTACAGCCTATGGTCCCATTCACTCGGGAATATCCCAACGCACCTCCTAGAAGAAACGTGTTTCTGACTCGCTGAATCTCAACATAGATTCAACTCTCTTAGGTGATCGAACGCACAGCAGAGCAGTTCCAAGGAAACGTTTCTCCTGAGTTTTAGACGAAGTTTCCTGCTGTTTAGTACGGATGCCGGCATTGGGCTGGAAATACCGGTTTTGGGATTCTGCACAGAAAGGGTTTGCAAACCGCTGAATCCACACGTGAGTTTAACTCTGTCAGTTGAATGCACACATTGACAACCATTCAGTTAGATAGCTCCGTTTTGGTTTTAGAAGCAGATATTTCTCTGTACACCCTATGGTCCCATTCACTCGGGAATATCCCAACGCAGCTCCTAGAAGAAACGTGTTTCTGACTCGCTGAATCTCAACATAGATTCAACTCTCTTAGGTGAACGAACGCACAGCAGAGCAGTTTCAAGGAAACGTTTCTCCTGAGTTTTAGACGAAGTTTCCTGCTGTTTAGTACGTATGCCGGCATTGGGCTGGAAATACCGGTTTTGGGATTCTGCACAGAAAGGGTTTGCAAACCGCTGAATCCACACGTGAGTTTAACTCTGTCAGTTGAATGCACACATTGACAACCATTCAGTTAGATAGCTCCGTTTTGGATTTAGAAGCAGATATTTCTCTGTACAGCCTACGGTCCCATTCACTCGGGAATATCCCAACGCAGCTCCTAGCATAAACGTGTTTCTGACTCGCTGAATCTCAACATAGATTCAACTCTCTTAGGTGAACGAACGCACAGCAGAGCAGTTTCAAGGAAACGTTTCTCCTGAGTTTTAGACGAAGTTTCCTGCTGTTTAGTACGGATGCCGGCATTGGGCTGGACATACCGGTTTTGGGATTCTGCACAGAAAGGGTTTGAAAACCGCTGAATCCACACGTGAGTTTAACTCTGTCAGTTGAATGCACACATTGACAACCATTCAGTTTGATAGCACCCTTTTGGTTTTAGAAGCAGATATTTCTCTGTACAGCCTATGGTCCCATTCACTCGGGAATATCCCAACGCAGCTCCTAGAAGAAACGTGTTTCTGACTCGCTGAATCTCAACATAGATTCAACTCTCTTAGGTGAACGAACGCACAGCGGAGCAGTTTCAAGGAAACGTTTCTCCTGAGTTTTAGACGAAGTTTCATGCTGTTTAGTACGTATGCCGGCATTGGGCTGGAAATACCGCTTTTGGGATTCTGCACAGAAAGGGTTTGCAAACCGCTGAATCCACACGTGAGTTTAACTCTGTCAGTTGAATGCACACATTGACAACCATTCAGTTTGATAGCACACTTTTGGTTTTAGAAGCAGATATTTCTCTGTACAGCCTATGGTCCCATTCACTCGGGAATATCCCAACGCAGCTCCTAGAAGAAACGTGTTTCTGACTCGCTGAATCTCAACATAGATTCAACTCTCTTAGGTGATCGAACGCACAGCAGAGCAGTTTCAAGGAAACGTTTCTCCTGAGTTTTAGACGAAGTTTCCTGCTCTTTAGTACGTATGCCGGCATTGGGCTGGAAATACCGGTTTTGGGATTCTGCACAGAAAGGGTTTGCAAACCGCTGAATCCACACGTGAGTTTAACTCTGTCAGTTGAATGCACACATTGACAACCATTGAGTTAGATAGCTCCGTTTTGGTTTTAGAAGCAGATATTTCTCTGTACAGCCTATGGTCCCATTCACTCGGGAATATCCCAACGCAGCTCCTAGAAGAAACGTGTTTCCGACTCGCTGAATCTCAACATAGATTCAACTCTCTTAGGTGAACGAACGCACAGCAGAGCAGTTTCAAGGAAACGTTTCTCCTGAGTTTTAGACGAAGTTTCCTGCTGTTTAGTACGGATGCCGGCATTGGGCTGGAAATACCGGTTTTGGGATTCTGCACAGAAAGGGTTTGCAAACCGCTGAATCCACACGTGAGTTTAACTCTGTCAGTTGAATGCACACATTGACAACCATTCAGTTTGATAGCACACTTTTGGTTTTAGAAGCAGATATTTCTCTGTACAGCCTATGGTCCCATTCACTCGGGAATATCCCAACGCAGCTCCTAGAAGAAACGTGTTTCTGACTCGCTGAATCTCAACATAGATTCAACTCTCTTAGGTGAACGAACGCACAGCAGAGCAGTTTCAAGGAAACGTTTCTCCTGAGTTTTAGACGAAGTTTCCTGCTCTTTAGTACGTATGCCGGCATTGGGCTGGAAATACCGGTTTTGGGATTCTGCACAGAAAGGGTTTGCAAACCGCTGAATCCACACGTGAGTTTAACTCTGTCAGTTGAATGCACACATTGACAACCATTCAGTTTGATAGCACACTTTTGGTTTTAGAAGCAGATATTTCTCTGTACAGCCTATGGTCCCATTCACTCGGGAATATCCCAACGCAGCTCCTAGAAGAAACGTGTTTCTGACTCGCTGAATCTCAACATAGATTCAACTCTCTTAGGTGATCGAACGCACAGCAGAGCAGTTTCAAGGAATCGTTTCTCCTGAGTTTTAGACGAAGTTTCCTGCTGTTTAGTACGGATGCCGGCATTGGGCTGGAAATACCGGTTTTGGGATTCTGCACAGAAAGGGTTTGCAAACCGCTGAATCCACACGTGAGTTTAACTCTGTCAGTTGAATGCACACATTGACAACCATTCAGTTTGATAGCACACTTTTGGTTTTAGAAGCAGATATTTCTCTGTACAGCCTATGGTCCCATTCACTCGGGAATATCCCAACGCGCCTCCTAGAAGAAACGTGTTTCTGACTCGCTGAATCTCAACATAGATTCAACTCTCTTAGGTGATCGAACGCACAGCAGAGCAGTTTCAAGGAAACGTTTCTCCTGAGTTTTAGACGAAGTTTCCTGCTGTTTAGTACGGATGCCGGCAATGGGCTGGAAATACCGGTTTTGGGATTCTGCACAGAAAGGGTTTGCAAACCGCTGAATCCACACGTGAGTTTAACTCTGTCAGTTCAATGCACACATTGACAACCATTCAGTTAGATAGCTCCTTTTTGGTTTTAGAAGCAGATATTTCTCTGTACAGCCTATGGTCCCATTCACTCGCGAATATCCCAACGCAGCTCCTAGAAGAAACGTGTTTCTGACTCGCTGAATCTCAACATAGATTCAACTCTCTTAGGTGAACGAACGCACAGCAGAGCAGTTTCAAGGAAACGTTTCTCCTGAGTTTTACACGAAGTTTCCTGCTGTTTAGTACGGATGCCGGCATTGGGCTGGAAATACCGGTTTTGGGATTCTGCACAGAAAGGGTTTGCAAACCGCTGAATCCACACGTGAGTTTAACTCTGTCAGTTGAATGCACACATTGACAACCATTCAGTTTGATAGCACACTTTTGGTTTCAGAAGCAGATATTTCTCTGTACAGCCTATGGTCCCATTCACTCGGGAATATCCCAACGCAGCTCCTAGTAGAAGCGTGTTTCTGACTCGCTGAATCTCAACATAGATTCAACTCTCTTAGGTGAACGAACGCACAGCAGAGCAGTTTCAAGGAAACGTTTCTCCTGAGTTTTAGACGAAGTTTCCTGCTGTTTAGTACGTATGCCGGCATTGGGCTGGAAATACCGGTTTTGGGATTCTGCACAGAAAGGGTTTGCAAACCGCTGAATCCACACGTGAGTTTAACTCTGTCAGTTGAATGCACACATTGACAACCATTCAGTTAGATAGCTCCGTTTTGGATTTAGAAGCAGATATTTCTCTGTACAGCCTACGGTCCCATTCACTCGGGAATATCCCAACGCAGCTCCTAGCATAAACGTGTTTCTGACTCGCTGAATCTCAACATAGATTCAACTCTCTTAGGTGAACGAACGCACAGCAGAGCAGTTTCAAGGAAACGTTTCTCCTGAGTTTTAGACGAAGTTTCCTGCTGTTTAGTACGGATGCCGGCATTGGGCTGGACATACCGGTTTTGGGATTCTGCACAGAAAGGGTTTGCAAACCGCTGAATCCACACGTGAGTTTAACTCTGTCAGTTGAATGCACACATTGACAACCATTCAGTTTGATAACACCCTTTTGGTTTTAGAAGCAGATATTTCTCTGTACAGCCTATGGTCCCATTCACTCGGGAATATCCCAACGCAGCTCCTAGAAGAAACGTGTTTCTGACTCGCTGAATCTCAACATAGATTCAACTCTCTTAGGTGAACGAACGCACAGCAGAGCAGTTTCAAGGAAACGTTTCTCCTGAGTTTTAGACGAAGTTTCATGCTGTTTAGTACGTATGCCGGCATTGGGCTGGAAATACCGATTTTGGGATTCTGCACAGAAAGGGTTTGCAAACCGCTGAATCCACACGTGAGTTTAACTCTGTCAGTTGAATGCACACATTGACAACCATTCAGTTTGATAGCACACTTTTGGTTTTAGAAGCAGATATTTCTCTGTACAGCCTATGGTCCCATTCACTCGGGAATATCCCAACGCAGCTCCTAGAAGAAACGTGTTTCTGACTCGCTGAATCTCAACATAGATTCAACTCTCTTAGGTGATCGAACGCACAGCAGAGCAGTTTCAAGGAAACGTTTCTCCTGAGTTTTAGACGAAGTTTCCTGCTCTTTAGTACGTATGCCGGCATTGGGCTGGAAATACCGGTTTTGGGATTCTGCACAGAAAGGGTTTGCAAACCGCTGAATCCACACGTGAGTTTAACTCTGTCAGTTGAATGCACACATTGACAACCATTCAGTTAGATAGCTCCGTTTTGGTTTTAGAAGCAGATATTTCTCTGTACAGCCTATGGTCCCATTCACTCCGGAATATCCCAACGCAGCTCCTAGAAGAAACGTGTTTCCGACTCGCTGAATCTCAACATAGATTCAACTCTCTTAGGTGAACGAACGCACAGCAGAGCAGTTTCAAGGAAACGTTTCTCCTGAGTTTTAGACGAAGTTTCCTGCTGTTTAGTACGTATGCCGGCATTGGGCTGGAAATACCGGTTTTGGGATTCTGCACAGAAAGGGTTTGCAAACCGCTGAATCCACACGTGAGTTTAACTCTGTCAGTTGAATGCACACATTGACAACCATTCAGTTTGATAGCACACTTTTGGTTTTAGAAGCAGATATTTCTCTGTACAGCCTATGGTCCCATTCCCTCGGGAATATCCCAACGCAGCTCCTAGAAGAAACGTGTTTCTGACTCGCTGAATCTCAACATAGTTTCAACTCTCTTAGGTGAACGAAAGCACAGCAGAGCAGTTTCAAGGAAACGTTTCTCCTGAGTTTTAGACGAAGTTTCCTGCTGTTTAGTACGGATGCCGGCATTGAGCTGGAATTACCGGTTTTGGGATTCTGCACAGAAAGGGTTTGCAAACCGCTGAATCCACACGTGAGTTTAACTCTGTGAGTTGAATGCACACATTGACAACCATTCAGTTAGATACCACCCTTTTGGTTGTAGGAGTAGATATTTCTCTGTACAGCCTATGGTCCCATTCACTCGGGAATATCCCAACGCACCTCCTAGAAGAAACTTGTTTCTGACTCGCTGAATCTCAACATAGATTCAACTCTCTTAGGTGATCGAACGCACAGCAGAGCAGTTTCAAGGAAACGTTTCTCCTGAGTTTTAGACGAAGTTTCCTGCTCTTTAGTACGTATGCCGGCATTGGGCTGGAAATACCGGTTTTGGGATTCTGCACAGAAAGGGTTTGCAAACCGCTGAATCCACATGTGAGTTTAACTCTGTCAGTTGAATGCACACATTGACAACCATTCAGTTACATAGCTCCGTTTTGGTTTTAGAAGCAGATATTTCTCTGTACAGCCTATGGTCCCATTCACTCGGGAATATCCCAACGCAGCTCCTAGAAGAAACGTGTTTCTGACTCGCTGAATCTCAACATAGATTCAACTCTCTTAGGTGAACGAACGCACAGCAGAGCAGTTTCAAGGAAACGTTTCTCCTGAGTTTTACACGAAGTTTCCTGCTGTTTAGTACGTATGCCGGCATTGGGCTGGAAATACCGGTTTTGGGATTCTGCACAGAAAGGGTTTGCAAACCGCTGAATCCACACGTGAGTTTACCTCTGTCAGTTCAATGCACACATTGACAACCATTCAGTTTGATAGCACACTTTTGGTTTTAGAAGCAGATATTTCTCTGTACAGCCTATGGTCCCATTCACTCGGGAATATCCCAACGCAGATCCTAGAAGAAACGTGTTTCTGACTCGCTGAATCTCAACATAGATTCAACTCTCTTAGTTGAACGAACGCACAGCAGAGCAGTTTCAAGGAAACGTTTCTCCTGAGTTTTAGACGAAGTTTCCTGCTGTTTAGTACGTATGCCGGCATTGGGCTGGAAATACCGGTTTTGGGATTCTGCACAGAAAGGGTTTGCAAACCGCTGAATCCACACGTGAGTTTAACTCTGTCAGTTGAATGCACACATTGACAACCATTCAGTTTGATAGCACACTTTTGGTTTTAGAAGCAGATATTTCTCTGTACAGCCTATGGTCCCATTCACTCAGGAATATCCCAACGCAGCTCCTAGAAGAAACGTGTTTCTGACTCGCTGAATCTCAAAATAGATTCAACTCTCTTAGGTGATCGAACGCACAGCAGAGCAGTTTCAAGGAAACGTTTCTCCTGAGTTTTAGACGAAGTTTCCTGCTGTTTAGTACGGATGCTGGCATTGGGCTGGAAATACCGGTTTTGGGATTCTGCACAGAAAGGGTTTGCAAACCGCTGAATCCACACGTGAGTTTAACTCTGTCAGTTGAATGCACACATTGACAACCATTCAGTTTGATAGCACACTTTTGGTTTTAGAAGCAGATATTTCTCTGTACAGCCTATGGTCCCATTCACTCGGGAATATCCCAACGCACCTCCTAGAAGAAACGTGTTTCTGACTCGCTGAATCTCAACATAGATTCATCTCTCTTAGGTGATCGAACGCACAGCAGAGCAGTTTCAAGGAAACGTTTCTCCTGAGTTTTAGACGAAGTTTCCTGCTGTTTAGTACGGATGCCGGCAATGGGCTGGAAATACCGGTTTTGGGATTCTGCACAGAAAGGGTTTGCAAACCGCTGAATCCACACGTGGGTTTAACTCTGTCAGTTCAATGCACACATTGACAACCATTCAGTTAGATAGCTCCTTTTTGGTTTTAGAAGCAGATATTTCTCTGTACAGCCTATGGTCCCATTCACTCGCGAATATCCCAACGCAGCTCCTAGAAGAAACGTGTTTCTGACTCGCTGAATCTCAACATAGATTCAACTCTCTTAGGTGAACGAACGCACAGCAGAGCAGTTTCAAGGAAACGTTTCTCCTGAGTTTTACACGAAGTTTCCTGCTGTTTAGTACGGATGCCGGCATTGGGCTGGAAATACCGGTTTTGGGATTCTGCACAGAAAGGGTTTGCAAACCGCTGAATCCACACGTGAGTTTAACTCTGTCAGTTGAATGCACACATTGACAACCATTCAGTTACATAGCTCCGTTTTGGTTTTAGAAGCAGATATTTCTCTGTACAGCCTATGGTCCCATTCACTCGGGAATATCCCAACGCACCTCCTAGAAGAAACGTGTTTCTGACTCGCTGAATCTCAACATAGATTCAACTCTCTTAGGTGAACGAACGCACAGCAGAGCAGTTTCAAGGAAACGTTTCTCCTGAGTTTTAGACGAAGTTTCCTGCTGTTTAGTACGGATGCCGGCATTGGGCTGGAAATACCGGTTTTGGGATTCTGCACAGAAAGGGTTTGCAAACCGCTGAATCCACACGTGAGTTTAACTCTGTCAGTTGAATGCACACATTGACAACCATTCAGTTACATAGCTCCGTTTTGGTTTTAGAAGCAGATATTTCTCTGTACAGCCTATGGTCCCATTCACTCGGGAATATCCCAACGCACCTCCTAGAAGAAACGTGTTTCTGACTCGTTGAATCTCAACATAGATTCAACTCTCTTAGGTGAACGAACGCACAGCAGAGCAGTTTCAAGGAAACGTTTCTCCTGAGTTTTAGACGAAGTTTCCTGCTCTTTAGTACGTATGCCGGCATTGGGCTGGAAATACCGGTTTTGGGATTCTGCACAGAAAGGGTTTGCAAACCGCTGAATCCACACGTGAGTTTAACTCTGTCAGTTGAATGCACACATTGACAACCATTCAGTTTGATAGCACACTTTTGGTTTTAGAAGCAGATATTTCTCTGTACAGCCTATGGTCCCATTCACTCGGGAATATCCCAACGCAGCTCCTAGAAGAAACGTGTTTCTGACTCGCTGAATCTCAAAATAGATTCAACTCTCTTAGGTGATCAAACGCACAGCAGAGCAGTTTCAAGGAATCGTTTCTCCTGAGTTTTAGACGAAGTTTCCTGCTGTTTAGTACGGATGCCGGCATGGGGTTGGAAATACCGGTTTTGGGATTCTGCACAGAAAGGGTTTGCAAACCGCTGAATCCACACGTGAGTTTAACTCTGTCAGTTGAATGCACACATTGACAACCATTCAGTTTGATAGCACACTTTTGGTTTTAGAAGCAGATATTTCTCTGTACAGCCTATGGTCCCATTCACTCGGGAATATCCCAACGCACCTCCTAGAAGAAACGTGTTTCTGACTCGCTGAATCTCAACATAGATTCAACTCTCTTAGGTGATCGAACGCACAGCAGAGCAGTTTCAAGGAAACGTTTCTCCTGAGTTTTAGACGAAGTTTCCTGCTGTTTAGTACGGATGCCGGCAATGGGCTGGAAATACCGGTTTTGGGATTCTGCACAGAAAGGGTTTGCAAACCGCTGAATCCACACGTGGGTTTAACTCTGTCAGTTCAATGCACACATTGACAACCATTCAGTTAGATAGCTCCTTTTTGGTTTTAGAAGCAGATATTTCTATGTACAGCCTATGGTCCCATTCACTCTCGAATATCCCAACGCAGCTCCTAGAAGAAACGTGTTTCTGACTCGCTGAATCTCAACATAGATTCAACTCTCTTAGGTGAACGAACGCACAGCAGAGCAGTTTCAAGGAAACGTTTCTCCTGAGTTTTACACGAAGTTTCCTGCTGTTTAGTACGGATGCCGGCATTGGGCTGGAAATACCGGTTTTGGGATTCTGCACAGAAAGGGTTTGCAAACCGCTGAATCCACACGTGAGTTTAACTCTGTCAGTTGAATGCACACATTGACAACCATTCAGTTTGATAGCACACTTTTGGTTTTAGAAGCAGATATTTCTCTGTACAGCCTATGGTCCCATTCACTCGGGAATATCCCAACGCACCTCCTAGAAGAAACGTGTTTCTGACTCGCTGAATCTCAACATAGAATCAACTCTCTTAGGTGATCGAACGCAGAGCAGAGCAGTTTCAAGGAAACGTTTCTCCTGAGTTTTAGACGAAGTTTCCTGCTCTTTAGTACGTATGCCGGCATTGGGCTGGAAATACCGGTTTGGGGATTCTGCACAGAATGGGTTTGCAAACCGCTGAATCCACACGTGAGTTTAACTCTGTCAGTTGAATGCACACATTGACAACCATTCAGTTAGATAGGTCCGTTTTGGTTTTAGAAGCAGATATTTCTCTGTACAGCCTATGGTCCCATTCACTCGGGAATATCCCAACGCAGCTCCTAGAAGAAACGTGTTTCTGACTCGCTGAATCTCAACATAGATTCAACTCTCTTAGGTGAACGAACGCACAGCAGAGCAGTTTCAAGGAAACGTTTCTCCTGAGTTTTAGACGAAGTTTCCTGCTGTTTAGTACGGATGCCGGCATTGGGCTGGAAATACCGGTTTTGGGATTCTGCACAGAAAGGGTTTGCAAACCGCTGAATCCACACGTGAGTTTAACTCTGTCAGTTCAATGCACACATTGACAACCATTCAGTTTGATAGCACACTTTTGGTTTTAGAAGCAGATATTTCTCTGTACAGCCTATGGTCCCATTCACTCGGGAATATCCCAACGCAGCTCCTAGAAGAAACGTGTTTCTGACTCGCTGAATCTCAACATAGATTCAACTCTCTTAGGTGAACGAACGCACAGCAGAGCAGTTTCAAGGAAACGTTTCTCCTGAGTTTTAGACGAAGTTTCCTGCTCTTTAGTACGTATGCCGGCATTGGGCTGGAAATACCGGTTTTGGGATTCTGCACAGAAAGGGTTTGCAAACCGCTGAATCCACACGTGAGTTTAACTCTGTCAGTTGAATGCACACATTGACAACCATTCAGTTTGATAGCACACTTTTGGTTTTAGAAGCAGATATTTCTCTGTACAGCCTATGGTCCCATTCACTCGGGAATATCCCAACGCAGCTCCTAGAAGAAACGTGTTTCTGACTCGCTGAATCTCAAAATAGATTCAACTCTCTTAGGTGATCGAACGCACAGCAGAGCAGTTTCAAGGAATCGTTTCTCCTGAGTTTTAGACGAAGTTTCCTGCTGTTGAGTACGGATGCCGGCATTGGGCTGGAAATACCGGTTTTGGGATTCTGCACAGAAAGGGTTTGCAAACCGCTGAATCCACACGTGAGTTTAACTCTGTCAGTTGAATGCACACATTGACAACCATTCAGTTTGATAGCACACTTTTGGTTTTAGAAGCAGATATTTCTCTGTACAGCCTATGGTCCCATTCACTCGGGAATATCCCAACGCATCTCCTAGAAGAAACGTGTTTCTGACTCGCTGAATCTCAACATAGATTCAACTCTCTTAGGTGATCGAACGCACAGCAGAGCAGTTTCAAGGAAACGTTTCTCCTGAGTTTTAGACGAAGTTTCCTGCTGTTTAGTACGGATGCCGGCAATGGGCTGGAAATACCGGTTTTGGGATTCTGCACAGAAAGGGTTTGCAAACCGCTGAATCCACACGTGGGTTTAACTCTGTCAGTTCAATGCACACATTGACAACCATTCAGTTAGATAGCTCCTTTTTGGTTTTAGAAGCAGATATTTCTATGTACAGCCTATGGTCCCATTCACTCTCGAATATCCCAACGCAGCTCCTAGAAGAAACGTGTTTCTGACTCGCTGAATCTCAACATAGATTCAACTCTCTTAGGTGAACGAACGCACAGCAGAGCAGTTTCAAGGAAACGTTTCTCCTGAGTTTTACACGAAGTTTCCTGCTGTTTAGTACGGATGCCGGCATTGGGCTGGAAATACCGGTTTTGGGATTCTGCACAGAAAGGGTTTGCAAACCGCTGAATCCACACGTGAGTTTAACTCTGTCAGTTGAATGCACACATTGACAACCATTCAGTTTGATAGCACACTTTTGGTTTTAGAAGCAGATATTTCTCTGTACAGCCTATGGTCCCATTCACTCGGGAATATCCCAACGCACCTCCTAGAAGAAACGTGTTTCTGACTCGCTGAATCTCAACATAGAATCAACTCTCTTAGGTGATCGAACGCAGAGCAGAGCAGTTTCAAGGAAACGTTTCTCCTGAGTTTTAGACTAAGTTTCCTGCTCTTTAGTACGTATGCCGGCATTGGGCTGGAAATACCGGTTTGGGGATTCTGCACAGAATGGGTTTGCAAACCGCTGAATCCACACGTGAGTTTAACTCTGTCAGTTGAATGCACACATTGACAACCATTCAGTTAGATAGGTCCGTTTTGGTTTTAGAAGCAGATATTTCTCTGTACAGCCTATGGTCCCATTCACTCGGGAATATCCCAACGCAGCTCCTAGAAGAAACGTGTTTCTGACTCGCTGAATCTCAACATAGATTCAACTCTCTTAGGTGAACGAACGCACAGCAGAGCAGTTTCAAGGAAACGTTTCTCCTGAGTTTTAGACGAAGTTTCCTGCTGTTTAGTACGGATGCCGGCATTGGGCTGGAAATACCGGTTTTGGGATTCTGCACAGAAAGGGTTTGCAAACCGCTGAATCCACACGTGAGTTTAACTCTGTCAGTTCAATGCACACATTGACAACCATTCAGTTTGATAGCACACTTTTGGTTTTAGAAGCAGATATTTCTCTGTACAGCCTATGGTCCCATTCACTCGGGAATATCCCAACGCAGCTCCTAGAAGAAACGTGTTTCTGACTCGCTGAATCTCAACATAAATTCAACTCTCTTAGGTGAACGAACGCACAGCAGAGCAGTTTCAAGGAAACGTTTCTCCTGAGTTTTAGACGAAGTTTCCTGCTCTTTAGTACGTATGCCGGCATTGGGCTGGAAATACCGGTTTTGGGATTCTGCACAGAAAGGGTTTGCAAACCGCTGAATCCACACGTGAGTTTAACTCTGTCAGTTGAATGCACACATTGACAACCATTCAGTTTGATAGCACACTTTTGGTTTTAGAAGCAGATATTTCTCTGTACAGCCTATGGTCCCATTCACTCGGGAATATCCCAACGCAGCTCCTAGAAGAAACGTGTTTCTGACTCGCTGAATCTCAAAATAGATTCAACTCTCTTAGGTGATCGAACGCACAGCAGAGCAGTTTCAAGGAATCGTTTCTCCTGAGTTTTAGACGAAGTTTCCTGCTGTTGAGTACGGATGCCGGCATTGGGCTGGAAATACCGGTTTTGGGATTCTGCACAGAAAGGGTTTGCAAACCGCTGAATCCACACGTGAGTTTAACTCTGTCAGTTGAATGCACACATTGACAACCATTCAGTTTGATAGCACACTTTTGGTTTTAGAAGCAGATATTTCTCTGTACAGCCTATGGTCCCATTCACTCGGGAATATCCCAACGCATCTCCTAAAAGAAACGTGTTTCTGACTCGCTGAATCTCAACATAGATTCAACTCTCTTAGGTGATCGAACGCACAGCAGAGCAGTTTCAAGGAAACGTTTCTCCTGAGTTTTAGACGAAGTTTCCTGCTGTTTAGTACGGATGCCGGCAATGGGCTGGAAATACCGGTTTTGGGATTCTGCACAGAAAGGGTTTGCAAACCGCTGAATCCACACGTGGGTTTAACTCTGTCAGTTCAATGCACACATTGACAACCATTCAGTTAGATAGCTCCTTTTTGGTTTTAGAAGCAGATATTTCTCTGTACAGCCTATGGTCCCATTCACTCGCGAATATCCCAACGCAGCTCCTAGAAGAAACGTGTTTCTGACTCGCTGAATCTCAACATAGATTCAACTCTCTTAGGTGAACGAACGCACAGCAGAGCAGTTTCAAGGAAACGTTTCTCCTGAGTTTTACACGAAGTTTCCTGCTGTTTAGTACGGATGCCGGCATTGGGCTGGAAATACCGGTTTTGGGATTCTGCACAGAAAGGGTTTGCAAACCGCTGAATCCACACGTGAGTTTAACTCTGTCAGTTGAATGCACACATTGACAACCATTCAGTTTGATAGCACACTTTTGGTTTTAGAAGCAGATATTTCTCTGTACAGCCTATGGTCCCATTCACTCGGGAATATCCCAACGCACCTCCTAGAAGAAACGTGTTTCTGACTCGCTGAATCTCAACATAGATTCAACTCTCTTAGGTGATCGAACGCACAGCAGAGCAGTTCCAAGGAAACGTTTCTCCTGAGTTTTAGACGAAGTTTCCTGCTGTTTAGTACGGATGCCGGCATTGGGCTGGAAATACCGGTTTTGGGATTCTGCACAGAAAGGGTTTGCAAACCGCTGAATCCACACGTGAGTTTAACTCTGTCAGTTGAATGCACACATTGACAACCATTCAGTTAGATAGCTCCGTTTTGGTTTTAGAAGCAGATATTTCTCTGTACAGCCTATGGTCCCATTCACTCGGGAATATCCCAACGCAGCTCCTAGAACAAACGTGATTCTGACTCGCTGAATCTCAACATAGATTCAACTCTCTTAGGTGAGCGAAAGCACAGCAGAGCAGTTTCAAGGAAACGTTTCTCCTGAGTTTTAGACGAACTTTCCTGCTGTTTAGTACGGATACCAGCATTGGGCTGGACATACCGGTTTTGGGATTCTGCACAGAAATGGTTTGCAAACCGCTGAATCCACACGTGAGTTTAACTCTGTCAGTTGAATGCACACATTGACAACCATTCTGTTAGATAGCTCCGTTTTGGTTTTAGAAGCAGATATTTCTCTGTACAGCCTATGGTCCCATTCACTCGGGAATATCCCAACGCAGCTCCTAGAAGAAACGTGTTTCTGACTCGCTGAGTCTCAACATAGATTCAACTCTCTTAGGTGAACGAACGCACAGCAGAGCAGTTTCAAGGAAACGTTTCTCCTGAGTTTTAGACGAAGTTTCCTGCTGTTTAGTACGTATGCCGGCATTGGGCTGGAAATACCGGTTTTGGGATTCTGCACAGAAAGGGTTTGCAAACCGCTGAATCCACACGTGAGTTTAACTCTGTCAGTTGAATGCAAACATTGACAACCATTCAGTTAGATAGCTCCGTTTTGGTTTTAGAAGCAGATATTTCTCTGTACAGCCTATGGCCCCATTCACTCGGGAATATCCAAACGCAGCTCCTAGAAGAAACGTGTTTCTGACTCGCTGAATCTCAACATAGATTCAACTCTCTTAGGTGAACGAACGCACAGCAGAGCAGTTTCAAGGAAACGATTCTCCTGAGTTTTAGACGAAGTTTCCTGCTGTTTAGTACGGATGCTGGCATTGGGCTGGAAATACCGGTTTTGGGATTCTGCACAGAAAGGGTTTGCAAACCGCTGAATCCACACGTGAGTTTAACTCTGCCAGTTGAATGCACACATTGACAACCATTCAGTTTGATAGCTCCGTTTTGGTTTTAGAAGCAGATATTTCTCTGTACAGCCTATGGTCCCATTCACTCGGGAATATCCCAACGCACCTCCTAGAAGAAACGTGTTTCTGACTCGCTGAATCTCAACATAGATTCAACTCTCTTAGGTGATCGAACGCACAGCAGAGCAGTTTCAAGGAAACGTTTCTCCTGAGTTTTAGACGAAGTTTCCTGCTGTTTAGTACGGAAGCCGGCATTGGACTGGAAATACCGGTTTTGGGATTCTGCACAGAAAGGGTTTGCAAACCGCTGAATCCACACGTGAGTTTAACTCTGCCAGTTGAATGCACACATTGACAACCATTCAGTTTGATAGCTCCGTTTTGGTTTTAGAAGCAGATATTTCTCTGTACAGCCTATGGTCCCATTCACTCGGGAATATCCCAACGCAGCTCCTAGAAGAAACGTGTTTCTGACTCGCTGAATCTCAACATAGATTCAACTCTCTTAGGTGAACGAACGCACAGCAGAGCAGTTTCAAGGAAACGTTTCTCCTGAGTTTTAGACGAAGTTTCATGCTGTTTAGTACGTATGCCGGCATTGGGCTGGAAATACCGGTTTTGGGATTCTGCACAGAAAGGGTTTGCAAACCGCTGAATCCACACGTGAGTTTAACTCTGTCAGTTGAATGCACACATTGACAACCATTCAGTTTGATAGCACACTTTTGGTTTTAGAAGCAGATATTTCTCTGTACAGCCTATGGTCCCATTCACTCGGGAATATCCCAACGCAGCTCCTAGAAGAAACGTGTTTCTGACTCGCTGAATCTCAACATAGATTCAACTCTCTTAGGTGATCGAACGCACAGCAGAGCAGTTTCAAGGAAACGTTTCTCCTGAGTTTTAGACGAAGTTTCCTGCTGTTTAGTACGGATGCCGGCATTGGGCTGGAAATACCGGTTTTGGGATTCTGCACAGAAAGGGTTTGCAAACCGCTGAATCCACACGTGAGTTTAACTCTGTCAGTTGAATGCACACATTGACAACCATTCAGTTAGATAGCTCCGTTTTGATTTTAGAAGCAGATATTTCTCTGTACACCCTATGGTCCCATTCACTCGGGAATATCCCAACGCAGCTCCTAGAAGAAACGTGTTTCTGACTCGCTGAATCTCAACATAGATTCAACTCTCTTAGGTGAACGAACGCACAGCAGAGCAGTTTCAAGGAAACGTTTCTCCTGAGTTTTAGACGAAGTTTCCTGCTGTTTAGTACGTATGCCGGCATAGGGCTGGAAATACCGGTTTTGGGATTCTGCACAGAAAGGGTTTGCAAACCGCTGAATCCACACGTGAGTTTAACTCTGTCAGTTGAATGCACACATTGACAACCATTCAGTTAGATAGCTCCGTTTTGGATTTAGAAGCAGATATTTCTCTGTACAGCCTACGGTCCCATTCACTCGGGAATATCCCAACGCAGCTCCTAGCATAAACGTGTTTCTGACTCGCTGAATCTCAACATAGATTCAACTCTCTTAGGTGAACGAACGCACAGCAGAGCAGTTTCAAGGAAACGTTTCTCCTGAGTTTTAGACGAAGTTTCCTGCTGTTTAGTACGGATGCCGGCATTGGGCTGGACATACCGGTTTTGGGATTCTGCACAGAAAGGGTTTGCAAACCGCTGAATCCACACGTGAGTTTAACTCTGTCAGTTGAATGCACACATTGACAACCATTCAGTTTGATAGCACCCTTTTGGTTTTAGAAGCAGATATTTCTCTGTACAGCCTATGGTCCCATTCACTCGGGAATATCCCAACGCAGCTCCTAGCATAAACGTGTTTCTGACTCGCTGAATCTCAACATAGATTCAACTCTCTTAGGTGAACGAACGCACAGCAGAGCAGTTTCAAGGAAACGTTTCTCCTGAGTTTTAGACGAAGTTTCCTGCTGTTTAGTACGGATGCCGGCATTGGGCTGGACATACCGGTTTTGGGATTCTGCACAGAAAGGGTTTGCAAACCGCTGAATCCACACGTGAGTTTAACTCTGTCAGTTGAATGCACACATTGACAGCCATTCAGTTTGATAGCACCCTTTTGGTTTTAGAAGCAGATAATTCTCTGTACAGTCTATGGTCCCATTCACTCGGGAATATCCCAACGCAGCTCCTAGAAGAAACGTGTTTCTGACTCGCTGAATCTCAACATAGATTCAACTCTCTTAGGTGAACGAACGCACAGCAGAGCAGTTCCAAGGAAACGTTTCTCCTGAGTCTTACACGAAGTTTCCTGCTGTTTAGTACGTATGCCGGCATTGGGCTGGACATACCGGTTTTGGGATTCTGCACAGAAAGGGTTTGCAAACCGCTGAATCCACACGTGAGTTTAACTCTGTCAGTTGAATGCACACATTGACAACCATTCAGTTAGATAGCTCCGTTTTGGTTTTAGAAGCAGATATTTCTCTGTACAGCCTATGGTCCCATTCACTCGGGAATATCCCAACGCAGCTCCTAGAACAAACGTGATTCTGACTCGCTGAATCTCAACATAGATTCAACTCTCTTAGGTGAACGAAAGCACAGCAGAGCAGTTTCAAGGAAACGTTTCTCCTGAGTTTTAGACGAACTTTCCTGCTGTTTAGTACGGATACCAGCATTGGGCTGGACATACCGGTTTTGGGATTCTGCACAGAAAGGGTTTGCAAACCGCTGAATCCACACGTGAGTTTAACTCTGTCAGTTGAATGCACACATTGACAACCATTCTGTTAGATAGCTCCGTTTTGGTTTTAGAAGCAGATATTTCTCTGTACAGCCTATGGTCCCATTCACTAGGGAATATCCCAATGCAGCTCCTAGAAGAAACGTGTTTCTGACTCGCTGAGTCTCAACATAGATTCAACTCTCTTAGGTGAACGAACGCACAGCAGAGCAGTTTCAAGGAAACGTTTCTCCTGAGTTTTAGACGAAGTTTCCTGCTGTTTAGTACGTATGCCGGCATTGGGCTGGAAATACCGGTTTTGGGATTCTGCACAGAAAGGGTTTGCAAACCGCTGAATCCACACGTGAGTTTAACTCTGTCAGTTGAATGCAAACATTGACAACCATTCAGTTAGATAGCTCCGTTTTGGTTTTAGAAGCAGATATTTCTCTGTACAGCCTATGGCCCCATTCACTCGGGAATATCCAAACGCAGCTCCTAGAAGAAACGTGTTTCTGACTCGCTGAATCTCAACATAGATTCAACTCTCTTAGGTGAACGAACGCACAGCAGAGCAGTTTCAAGGAAACGTTTCTCCTGAGTTTTAGACGAAGTTTCCTGCTGTTTAGTACGGATGCTGGCATTGGGCTGGAAATACCGGTTTTGGGATTCTGCACAGAAAGGGTTTGCAAACCGCTGAATCCACACGTGAGTTTAACTCTGCCAGTTGAATGCACACATTGACAACCATTCAGTTTGATAGCTCCGTTTTGGTTTTAGAAGCAGATATTTCTCTGTACAGCCTATGGTCCCATTCACTCGGGAATATCCCAACGCACCTCCTAGAAGAAACGTGTTTCTGACTCGCTGAATCTCAACATAGATTCAACTCTCTTAGGTGATCGAACGCACAGCAGAGCAGTTTCAAGGAAACGTTTCTCCTGAGTTTTAGACGAAGTTTCCTGCTGTTTAGTACGTATGCCGGCATTGGGCTGGAAATACCGGTTTTGGGATTCTGCACAGAAAGGGTTTGCAAACCACTGAATCCACACGTGAGTTTAACTCTGCCAGTTGAATGCACACATTGACAACCATTCAGTTTGATAGCTCCGTTTTGGTTTTAGAAGCAGATATTTCTCTGTACAGCCTATGGTCCCATTCACTCGGGAATATCCCAATGCAGCTCCTAGAAGAAACGTGTTTCTGACTCGCTGAATCTCAACATAGATTCAACTCTCTTAGGTGAACGAACGCACAGCAGAGCAGTTTCAAGGAAACGTTTCTCCTGAGTTTTAGACGAAGTTTCATGCTGTTTAGTACGTATGCCGGCATTGGGCTGGAAATACCGGTTTTGGGATTCTGCACAGAAAGGGTTTGCAAACCGCTGAATCCACACGTGAGTTTAACTCTGTCAGTTGAATGCACACATTGACAACCATTCAGTTTGATAGCACACTTTTGGTTTTAGAAGCAGATATTTCTCTGTACAGCCTATGGTCCCATTCACTCGGGAATATCCCAACGCAGCTCCTAGAAGAAACGTGTTTCTGACTCGCTGAATCTCAACATAGATTCAACTCTCTTAGGTGATCGAACGCACAGCAGAGCAGTTTCAAGGAAACGTTTCTCCTGAGTTTTAGACGAAGTTTCCTGCTGTTTAGTACGGATGCCGGCATTGGGCTGGAAATACCGGTTTTGGGATTCTGCACAGAAAGGGTTTGCAAACCGCTGAATCCACACGTGAGTTTAACTCTGTCAGTTGAATGCACACATTGACAACCATTCAGTTAGATAGCTCCGTTTTGGTTTTAGAAGCAGATATTTCTCTGTACACCCTATGGTCCCATTCACTCGGGAATATCCCAACGCAGCTCCTAGAAGAAACATGTTTCTGACTCGCTGAATCTCAACATAGATTCAACTCTCTTAGGTGAACGAACGCACAGCAGAGCAGTTTCAAGGAAACGTTTCTCCTGAGTTTTAGACGAAGTTTCCTGCTGTTTAGTACGTATGCCGGCATAGGGCTGGAAATACCGGTTTTGGGATTCTGCACAGAAAGGGTTTGCAAACCGCTGAATCCACACGTGAGTTTAACTCTGTCAGTTGAATGCACACATTGACAACCATTCAGTTAGATAGCTCCGTTTTGGATTTAGAAGCAGATATTTCTCTGTACAGCCTACGGTCCCATTCACTCGGGAATATCCCAACGCAGCTCCTAGCATAAACGTGTTTCTGACTCGCTGAATCTCAACATAGATTCAACTCTCTTAGGTGAACGAACGCACAGCAGAGCAGTTTCAAGGAAACGTTTCTCCTGAGTTTTAGACGAAGTTTCCTGCTGTTTAGTACGGATGCCGGCATTGGGCTGGACATACCGGTTTTGGGATTCTGCACAGAAAGGGTTTGCAAACCGCTGAATCCACACGTGAGTTTAACTCTGTCAGTTGAATGCACACATTGACAACCATTCAGTTTGATAGCACCCTTTTGGTTTTAGAAGCAGATATTTCTCTGTACAGCCTATGGTCCCATTCACTCGGGAATATCCCAACGCAGCTCCTAGCATAAACGTGTTTCTGACTCGCTGAATCTCAACATAGATTCAACTCTCTTAGGTGAACGAACGCACAGCAGAGCAGTTTCAAGGAAACGTTTCTCCTGAGTTTTAGACGAAGTTTCCTGCTGTTTAGTACGGATGCCGGCATTGGGCTGGACATACCGGTTTTGGGATTCTGCACAGAAAGGGTTTGCAAACCGCTGAATCCACACGTGAGTTTAACTCTGTCAGTTGAATGCACACATTGACAGCCATTCAGTTTGATAGCACCCTTTTGGTTTTAGAAGCAGATAATTCTCTGTACAGCCTATGGTCCCATTCACTCGGGAATATCCCAACGCAGCTCCTAGAAGAAACGTGTTTCTGACTCGCTGAATCTCAACATAGATTCAACTCTCTTAGGTGAACGAACGCACAGCAGAGCAGTTCCAAGGAAACGATTCTCCTGAGTCTTACACGAAGTTTCCTGCTGTTTAGTACGTATGCCGGCATTGGGCTGGACATACCGGTTTTGGGATTCTGCACAGAAAGGGTTTGCAAACCGCTGAATCCACACGTGAGTTTAACTCTGTCAGTTGAATGCACACATTGACAACCATTCAGTTAGATAGCTCCGTTTTGGTTTTAGAAGCAGATATTTCTCTGTACAGCCTATGGTCCCATTCACTCGGGAATATCCCAACGCAGCTCCTAGAACAAACGTGATTCTGACTCGCTGAATCTCAACATAGATTCAACTCTCTTAGGTGAACGAAAGCACAGCAGAGCAGTTTCAAGGAAACGTTTCTCCTGAGTTTTAGACGAACTTTCCTGCTGTTTAGTACGGATACCAGCATTGGGCTGGACATACCGGTTTTGGGATTCTGCACAGAAATGGTTTGCAAACCGCTGAATCCACACGTGAGTTTAACTCTGTCAGTTGAATGCACACATTGACAACCATTCTGTTAGATAGCTCCGTTTTGGTTTTAGAAGCAGATATTTCTCTGTACAGCCTATGGTCCCATTCACTCGGGAATATCCCAACGCAGCTCCTAGAAGAAACGTGTTTCTGACTCGCTGAGTCTCAACATAGATTCAACTCTCTTAGGTGAACGAACGCACAGCAGAGCAGTTTCAAGGAAACGTTTCTCCTGAGTTTTAGACGAAGTTTCCTGCTGTTTAGTACGTATGCCGGCATTGGGCTGGAAATACCGGTTTTGGGATTCTGCACAGAAAGGGTTTGCAAACCGCTGAATCCACACGTGAGTTTAACTCTGTCAGTTGAATGCAAACATTGACAACCATTCAGTTAGATAGCTCCGTTTTGGTTTTAGAAGCAGATATTTCTCTGTACAGCCTATGGCCCCATTCACTCGGGAATATCCAAACGCAGCTCCTAGAAGAAACGTGTTTCTGACTCGCTGAATCTCAACATAGATTCAACTCTCTTAGGTGAACGAACGCACAGCAGAGCAGTTTCAAGGAAACGTTTCTCCTGAGTTTTAGACGAAGTTTCCTGCTGTTTAGTACGGATGCTGGCATTGGGCTGGAAATACCGGTTTTGGGATTCTGCACAGAAAGGGTTTGCAAACCGCTGAATCCACACGTGAGTTTAACTCTGCCAGTTGAATGCACACATTGACAACCATTCAGTTTGATAGCTCCGTTTTGGTTTTAGAAGCAGATATTTCTCTGTACAGCCTATGGTCCCATTCACTCGGGAATATCCCAACGCACCTCCTAGAAGAAACGTGTTTCTGACTCGCTGAATCTCAACATAGATTCAACTCTCTTAGGTGATCGAACGCACAGCAGAGCAGTTTCAAGGAAACGTTTCTCCTGAGTTTTAGACGAAGTTTCCTGCTGTTTAGTACGGATGCCGGCATTGGGCTGGAAATACCGGTTTTGGGATTCTGCACAGAAAGGGTTTGCAAACCGCTGAATCCACACGTGAGTTTAACTCTGCCAGTTGAATGCACACATTGACAACCATTCAGTTAGATAGCTCCGTTTTGGTTTTAGAAGCAGATATTTCTCTGTACAGCCTATGGTCCCATTCACTCGGGAATATCCCAATGCAGCTCCTAGAAGAAACGTGTTTCTGACTCGCTGAATCTCAACATAGATTCAACTCTCTTAGGTGAACGAACGCACAGCAGAGCAGTTTCAAGGAAACGTTTCTCCTGAGTTTTAGACGAAGTTTCATGCTGTTTAGTACGTATGCCGGCATTGGGCTGGAAATACCGGTTTTGGGATTCTGCACAGAAAGGGTTTGCAAACCGCTGAATCCACACGTGAGTTTAACTCTGTCAGTTGAATGCACATATTGACAACCATTCAGTTTGATAGCACACTTTTGGTTTTAGAAGCAGATATTTCTCTGTACAGCCTATGGTCCCATTCACTCGGGAATATCCCAACGCAGCTCCTAGAAGAAACGTGTTTCTGACTCGCTGAATCTCAACATAGATTCAACTCTCTTAGGTGATCGAACGCACAGCAGAGCAGTTTCAAGGAAACGTTTCTCCTGAGTTTTAGACGAAGTTTCCTGCTCTTTAGTACGTATGCCGGCATTGGGCTGGAAATACCGGTTTTGGGATTCTGCACAGAAAGGGTTTGCAAACCGCTGAATCCACACGTGAGTTTAACTCTGTCAGTTGAATGCACACATTGACAACCATTCAGTTAGATAGCTCCGTTTTGGTTTTAGAAGCAGATATTTCTCTGTACAGCCTATGGTCCCATTCACTCGGGAATATCCCAACGCAGCTCCTAGAAGAAACGTGTTTCCGACTCGCTGAATCTCAATATAGATTCAACTCTCTTAGGTGAACGAACGCACAGCAGAGCAGTTTCAAGGAAACGTTTCTCCTGAGTTTTAGACGAAGTTTCCTGCTGTTTAGTACGTATGCCGGCATTGGGCTGGAAATACCGCTTTTGGGATTCTGCACAGAAAGGGTTTGCAAACCGCTGAATCCACACGTGAGTTTAACTCTGTCAGTTGAATGCACACATTGACAACCATTCAGTTTGATAGCACACTTTTGGTTTTAGAAGCAGATATTTCTCTGTACAGCCTATGGTCCCATTCCCTCGGGAATATCCCAACGCAGCTCCTAGAAGAAACGTGTTTCTGACTCGCTGAATCTCAACATAGTTTCAACTCTCTTAGGTGAACGAAAGCACAGCAGAGCAGTTTCAAGGAAACGTTTCTCCTGAGTTTTAGACGAAGTTTCCTGCTGTTTAGTACGGATGCCGGCATTGAGCTGGAATTACCGGTTTTGGGATTCTGCACAGAAAGGGATTGCAAACCGCTGAATCCACACGTGAGTTTAACTCTGTGAGTTGAATGCACACATTGACAACCATTCAGTTAGATACCACCCTTTTGGTGGTAGGAGTAGATATTTCTCTGTACAGCCTATGGTCCCATTCACTCGGGAATATCCCAACGCACCTCCTAGAAGAAACGTGTTTCTGACTCGCTGAATCTCAACATAGATTCAACTCTCTTAGGTGATCGAACGCACAGCAGAGCAGTTTCAAGGAAACGTTTCTCCTGAGTTTTAGACGAAGTTTCCTGCTCTTTAGTACGTATGCCGGCATTGGGCTGGAAATACCGGTTTTGGGATTCTGCACAGAAAGGGTTTGCAAACCGCTGAATCCACACGTGAGTTTAACTCTGTCAGTTGAATGCACACATTGACAACCATTCAGTTACATAGCTCCGTTTTGGTTTTAGAAGCAGATATTTCTCTGTACAGCCTATGGTCCCATTCACTCGGGAATATCCCAACGCAGCTCCTAGAAGAAACGTGTTTCTGACTCGCTGAATCTCAACATAGATTCAACTCTCTTAGGTGAACGAACGCACAGCAGAGCAGTTTCAAGGAAACGTTTCTCCTGAGTTTTAGACGAAGTTTCCTGCTGTTTAGTACGTATGCCGGCATTGGGCTGGAAATACCGGTTTTGGGATTCTGCACAGAAAGGGTTTGCAAACCGCTGAATCCACACGTGAGTTTAACTCTGTCAGTTGAATGCACACATTGACAACCATTCAGTTTGATAGCACACTTTTGGTTTTAGAAGCAGATATTTCTCTGTACAGCCTATGGTCCCATTCACTCGGGAATATCCCAACGCACCTCCTAGAAGAAACGTGTTTCTGACTCGCTGAATCTCAACATAGATTCAACTCTCTTAGGTGATCGAACGCACAGCAGAGCAGTTTCAAGGAAACGTTTCTCCTGAGTTTTAGACGAAGTTTCCTGCTGTTTAGTACGGATGCCGGCATTGGGCTGGAAATACCGGTTTTGGGATTCTGCACAGAAAGGGTTTGCAAACTGCTGAATCCACACGTGAGTTTAACTCTGTCAGTTGAATGCACACATTGACAACCATTCAGTTTGATAGCACACTTTTGGTTTTAGAAGCAAATATTTCTCTGTACAGCCTATGGTCCCATTCACTCGGGAATATCCCAACGCACCTCCTAGAAGAAACGCGTTTCTGACTCGCTGAATCTCAACATAGATTCAACTCTCTTAGGTGATCGAACGCACAGCAGAGCAGTTTCAAGGAAACGTTTCTCCTGAGTTTTAGACGAAGTTTCCTGCTGTTTAGTACGGATGCCGGCATTGGGCTGGAAATACCGGTTTTGGGATTCTGCACAGAAAGGGTTTGCAAACCGCTGAATCCACACGTGAGTTTAACTCTGTCAGTTCAATGCACACATTGACAACCATTCAGTTAGATAGCTCCGTTTTGGTTTTAGAAGCAGATATTTCTCTGTACAGCCTATGGTCCCATTCACTCGGGAATATCCCAACGCAGCTCCTAGAAGAAACGTGTTTCTGACTCGCTGAATCTCAACATAGATTCAACTCTCTTAGGTGAACGAACGCACAGAAGAGCAGTTTCAAGGAAACGTTTCTCCTGAGTTTTAGACGAAGTTTCCTGCTGTTTAGTACGGATGCCGGCATTGGGCTGGAAATACCGGTTTTGGGATTCTGCACAGAAAGGGTTTGCAAACCGCTGAATCCACACGTGAGTTTAACTCTGTCAGTTCAATGCACACATTGACAACCATTCAGTTAGATAGCTCCGTTTTGGTTTTAGAAGCAGATATTTCTCTGTACAGCCTATGGTCCCATTCACTCGGGAATATCCCAACGCAGCTCCTAGAAGAAACGTGTTTCTGACTCGCTGAATCTCAACATAGATTCAACTCTCTTAGGTGAACGAACGCACAGCAGAGCAGTTTCAAGGAAACGTTTCTCCTGAGATTTACACGAAGTTTCCTGCTGTTTAGTACGGATGCCGGCATTGGGCTGGAAATACCGGTTTTGGGATTCTGCACAGAAAGGGTTTGCAAACCGCTGAATCCACACGTGAGTTTAACTCTGTCAGTTGAATGCACACATTGACAACCATTCAGTTAGATAGCTCCGTTTTGGTTTTAGAAGCAGATATTTCTCTGTACAGCCTATGGTCCCATTCACTCGGGAATATCCCAACGCAGCTCCTAGAAGAAACGTGTTTCTCACTCGCTGAATCTCAACATAGATTCAACTCTCTTAGGTGAACGAACGCACAGCAGAGCAGTTTCAAGGAAACGTTTCTCCTGAGTTTTAGACGAAGTTTCCTACTGTTTATTACGGATGCCGGCATTGGGCTGGAAATACCGGTTTTGGGATTCTGCACAGAAAGGGATTGCAAACCGCTGAATCCACACGTGAGTTTAACTCTGCCAGTTCAATGCACACATTGACAACCATTCAGTTAGATAGCTCCGTTTTGGTTTTAGAAGCAGATATTTCTCTGTACAGCCTATGGTCCCATTCACTCGGGAATATCCCAACGCAGCTCCTAGAAGAAACGTGTTTCTGACTCGCTGAATCTCAAAATAGATTCAACTCTCTTAGGTGATCGAACGCACAGCAGAGCAGTTTCAAGGAAACGTTTCTCCTGAGTTTTAGACGAAGTTTCCTGCTGTTTATTACGGATGCCGGCATTGGGCTGGAAATACCGGTTTTGGGATTCTGCACAGAAAGGGTTTGCAAACCGCTGAATCCACACGTGAGTTTAACTCTGTCAGTTGAATGCACACATTGACAACCATTCAGTTTGATAGCACACTTTTGGTTTTAGAAGCAGATATTTCTCTGTACAGCCTATGGTCCCATTCACTCGGGAATATCCCAACGCACCTCCTAGAAGAAACGTGTTTCTGACTCGCTGAATCTCAACATAGATTCAACTCTCTTAGGTGATCGAACGCACAGCAGAGCAGTTTCAAGGAAACGTTTCTCCTGAGTTTTAGACGAAGTTTCCTGCTGTTTAGTACGGATGCTGGCATTGGGCTGGAAATACCGGTTTTGGGATTCTGCACAGAAAGGGTTTGCAAACCGCTGAATCCACACGTGAGTTTAACTCTGTCAGTTGAATGCACACATTGACAACCATTCAGTTAGATAGCTCCGTTTTGGTTTTAGAAGCAGATATTTCTCTGTACACCCTATGGTCCCATTCACTCGGGAATATCCCAACGCAGCTCCTAGAAGAAACGTGTTTCTGACTCGCTGAATCTCAACATAGATTCAACTCTCTTAGGTGAACGAACGCACAGCAGAGCAGTTTCAAGGAAACGTTTCTCCTGAGTTTTAGACGAAGTTTCCTGCAGTTTAGTACGTATGCCGGCATTGGGCTGGAAATACCGGTTTTGGGATTCTGCACAGAAAGGGTTTGCAAACCGCTGAATCCACACGTGAGTTTAACTCTGTCAGTTGAATGCACACATTGACAACCATTCAGTTAGATAGCTCCGTTTTGGTTTTAGAAGCAGATATTTCTCTGTACAGCCTATGGTCCCATTCACTCGGGAATATCCCAACGCAGCTCCTAGAAGAAACGTGTTTCTGACTCGCTGAATCTCAACATAGATTCAACTCTCTTAGGTGAACGAACGCACAGCAGAGCAGTTTCAAGGAAACGTTTCTCCTGAGTTTTAGACGAAGTTTCCTGCTGTTTAGTACGTATGCCGGCATTGGGCTGGAAATACCGGTTTTGGGATTCTGCACAGAAAGGGTTTGCAAACCGCTGAATCCACACGTGAGTTTAACTCTGTCAGTTGAATGCACACATTGACAACCTTTCAGTTAGATAGCTCCGTTTTGGTTTTAGAAGCAGATATTTCTCTGTACAGCCTATGGTCCCATTCACTCGGGAATATCCCAATGCAGCTCCTAGAAGAAACGTGTTTCTGACTCGCTGAATCTCAACATAGATTCAACTCTCTTAGTTGAACGAACGCACAGCAGAGCAGTTTCAAGGAAACGTTTCTCCTGAGTTTTAGACGAAGTTTCCTGCTGTTTAGTACGTATGCCGGCATTGGGCTGGAAATACCGGTTTTGGGATTCTGCACAGAAAGGGTTTGCAAACCGCTGAATCCACACGTGAGTTTAACTCTGTCAGTTGAATGCACACATTGACAACCATTCAGTTAGATAGCTCCGTTTTGGTTTTAGAAGCAGATATTTCTCTGTACAGCCTATGGTCCCATTCACTCGGGAATATCCCAACGCAGCTCCTAGAAGAAACGTGTTTCTGACTCGCTGAATCTCAACATAGATTCAACTCTCTTAGGTGAACGAACGCACAGCAGAGCAGTTTCAAGGAAACGTTTCTCCTGAGATTTAGACGAAGTTTCCTGCTGTTTAGTACGGATGCCGGCATTGGGCTGGAAATACCGGTTTTGGGATTCTGCACAGAAAGGGTTTGCAAACCGCTGAATCCACACGTGAGTTTAACTCTGTCAGTTGAATGCACACATTGACAACCATTCAGTTAAATAGCTCCGTTTTGGTTTTAGAAGCAGATATTTCTCTGTACAGCCTATGGTCCCATTCACTCGGGAATATCCCAACGCACCTCCTAGAAGAAACGTGTTTCTGACTCGCTGAATCTCAACATAGATTCAACTCTCTTAGGTGATCGAACGCACAGCAGAGCAGTTTCAAGGAAACGTTTCTCCTGAGTTTTAGACGAAGTTTCCTGCTGTTTAGTACGGATGCCGGCATTGGGCTGGAAATACCGGTTTTGGGATTCTGCACAGAAAGGGTTTGCAAACCGCTGAATCCACACGTGAGTTTAACTCTGTCAGTTGAATGCACACATTGACAACCATTCAGTTTGATAGCACACTTTTGGTTTTAGAAGCAGATATTTCTCTGTACAGCCTATGGTCCCATTCACTCGGGAATATCCCAACGCACCTCCTAGAAGAAACGTGTTTCTGACTCGCTGAATCTCAACATAGATTCAACTCTCTTAGGTGATCGAACGCACAGCAGAGCAGTTTCAAGGAAACGTTTCTCCTGAGTTTTAGACGAAGTTTCCTGCTGTTTAGTACGGATGCCGGCATTGGGCTGGAAATACCGGTTTTGGGATTCTGCACAGAAAGGGTTTGCAAACCGCTGAATCCACACGTGAGTTTAACTCTGTCAGTTGAATGCACACATTGACAACCATTCAGTTTGATAGCACACTTTTGGTTTTAGAAGCAGATATTTCTCTGTACAGCCTATGGTCCCATTCACTCGGGAATATCCCAACGCACCTCCTAGAAGAAACGCGTTTCTGACTCGCTGAATCTCAACATAGATTCAACTCTCTTAGGTGATCGAACGCACAGCAGAGCAGTTTCAAGGAAACGTTTCTCCTGAGTTTTAGACGAAGTTTCCTACTGTTTATTACGGATGCCGGCATTGGGCTGGAAATACCGGTTTTGGGATTCTGCACAGAAAGGGATTGCAAACCGCTGAATCCACACGTGAGTTTAACTCTGCCAGTTCAATGCACACATTGACAACCATTCAGTTAGATAGCTCCGTTTTGGTTTTAGAAGCAGATATTTCTCTGTACAGCCTATGGTCCCATTCACTCGGGAATATCCCAACGCAGCTCCTAGAAGAAACGTGTTTCTGACTCGCTGAATCTCAAAATAGATTCAACTCTCTTAGGTGATCGAACGCACAGCAGAGCAGTTTCAAGGAAACGTTTCTCCTGAGTTTTAGACGAAGTTTCCTGCTGTTTATTACGGATGCCGGCATTGGGCTGGAAATACCGGTTTTGGGATTCTGCACAGAAAGGGTTTGCAAACCGCTGAATCCACACGTGAGTTTAACTCTGTCAGTTGAATGCACACATTGACAACCATTCAGTTTGATAGCACACTTTTGGTTTTAGAAGCAGATATTTCTCTGTACAGCCTATGGTCCCATTCACTCGGGAATATCCCAACGCACCTCCTAGAAGAAACGTGTTTCTGACTCGCTGAATCTCAACATAGATTCAACTCTCTTAGGTGATCGAACGCACAGCAGAGCAGTTTCAAGGAAACGTTTCTCCTGAGTTTTAGACGAAGTTTCCTGCTGTTTAGTACGGATGCTGGCATTGGGCTGGAAATACCGGTTTTGGGATTCTGCACAGAAAGGGTTTGCAAACCGCTGAATCCACACGTGAGTTTAACTCTGTCAGTTGAATGCACACATTGACAACCATTCAGTTAGATAGCTCCGTTTTGGTTTTAGAAGCAGATATTTCTCTGTACACCCTATGGTCCCATTCACTCGGGAATATCCCAACGCAGCTCCTAGAAGAAACGTGTTTCTGACTCGCTGAATCTCAACATAGATTCAACTCTCTTAGGTGAACGAACGCACAGCAGAGCAGTTTCAAGGAAACGTTTCTCCTGAGTTTTAGACGAAGTTTCCTGCAGTTTAGTACGTATGCCGGCATTGGGCTGGAAATACCGGTTTTGGGATTCTGCACAGAAAGGGTTTGCAAACCGCTGAATCCACACGTGAGTTTAACTCTGTCAGTTGAATGCACACATTGACAACCATTCAGTTAGATAGCTCCGTTTTGGTTTTAGAAGCAGATATTTCTCTGTACAGCCTATGGTCCCATTCACTCGGGAATATCCCAACGCAGCTCCTAGAAGAAACGTGTTTCTGACTCGCTGAATCTCAACATAGATTCAACTCTCTTAGTTGAACGAACGCACAGCAGAGCAGTTTCAAGGAAACGTTTCTCCTGAGTTTTAGACGAAGTTTCCTGCTGTTTAGTACGTATGCCGGCATTGGGCTGGAAATACCGGTTTTGGGATTCTGCACAGAAAGGGTTTGCAAACCGCTGAATCCACACGTGAGTTTAACTCTGTCAGTTGAATGCACACATTGACAACCATTCAGTTAGATAGCTCCGTTTTGGTTTTAGAAGCAGATATTTCTCTGTACAGCCTATGGTCCCATTCACTCGGGAATATCCCAACGCAGCTCCTAGAAGAAACGTGTTTCTGACTCGCTGAATCTCAACATAGATTCAACTCTCTTAGGTGAACGAACGCACAGCAGAGCAGTTTCAAGGAAACGTTTCTCCTGAGATTTAGACGAAGTTTCCTGCTGTTTAGTACGGATGCCGGCATTGGGCTGGAAATACCGGTTTTGGGATTCTGCACAGAAAGGGTTTGCAAACCGCTGAATCCACACGTGAGTTTAACTCTGTCAGTTGAATGCACACATTGACAACCATTCAGTTAAATAGCTCCGTTTTGGTTTTAGAAGCAGATATTTCTCTGTACAGCCTATGGTCCCATTCACTCGGGAATATCCCAACGCACCTCCTAGAAGAAACGTGTTTCTGACTCGCTGAATCTCAACATAGATTCAACTCTCTTAGGTGATCGAACGCACAGCAGAGCAGTTTCAAGGAAACGTTTCTCCTGAGTTTTAGACGAAGTTTCCTGCTGTTTAGTACGGATGCCGGCATTGGGCTGGAAATACCGGTTTTGGGATTCTGCACAGAAAGGGTTTGCAAACCGCTGAATCCACACGTGAGTTTAACTCTGTCAGTTGAATGCACACATTGACAACCATTCAGTTTGATAGCACACTTTTGGTTTTAGAAGCAGATATTTCTCTGTACAGCCTATGGTCCCATTCACTCGGGAATATCCCAACGCACCTCCTAGAAGAAACGTGTTTCTGACTCGCTGAATCTCAACATAGATTCAACTCTCTTAGGTGATCGAACGCACAGCAGAGCAGTTTCAAGGAAACGTTTCTCCTGAGTTTTAGACGAAGTTTCCTGCTGTTTAGTACGGATGCCGGCATTGGGCTGGAAATACCGGTTTTGGGATTCTGCACAGAAAGGGTTTGCAAACCGCTGAATCCACACGTGAGTTTAACTCTGTCAGTTGAATGCACACATTGACAACCATTCAGTTTGATAGCACACTTTTGGTTTTAGAAGCAGATATTTCTCTGTACAGCCTATGGTCCCATTCACTCGGGAATATCCCAACGCACCTCCTAGAAGAAACGCGTTTCTGACTCGCTGAATCTCAACATAGATTCAACTCTCTTAGGTGATCGAACGCACAGCAGAGCAGTTTCAAGGAAACGTTTCTCCTGAGTTTTAGACGAAGTTTCCTACTGTTTATTACGGATGCCGGCATTGGGCTGGAAATACCGGTTTTGGGATTCTGCACAGAAAGGGATTGCAAACCGCTGAATCCACACGTGAGTTTAACTCTGCCAGTTCAATGCACACATTGACAACCATTCAGTTAGATAGCTCCGTTTTGGTTTTAGAAGCAGATATTTCTCTGTACAGCCTATGGTCCCATTCACTCGGGAATATCCCAACGCAGCTCCTAGAAGAAACGTGTTTCTGACTCGCTGAATCTCAAAATAGATTCAACTCTCTTAGGTGATCGAACGCACAGCAGAGCAGTTTCAAGGAAACGTTTCTCCTGAGTTTTAGACGAAGTTTCCTGCTGTTTATTACGGATGCCGGCATTGGGCTGGAAATACCGGTTTTGGGATTCTGCACAGAAAGGGTTTGCAAACCGCTGAATCCACACGTGAGTTTAACTCTGTCAGTTGAATGCACACATTGACAACCATTCAGTTTCATAGCACACTTTTGGTTTTAGAAGCAGATATTTCTCTGTACAGCCTATGGTCCCATTCACTCGGGAATATCCCAACGCACCTCCTAGAAGAAACGTGTTTCTGACTCGCTGAATCTCAACATAGATTCAACTCTCTTAGGTGATCGAACGCACAGCAGAGCAGTTTCAAGGAAACGTTTCTCCTGAGTTTTAGACGAAGTTTCCTGCTGTTTAGTACGGATGCTGGCATTGGGCTGGAAATACCGGTTTTGGGATTCTGCACAGAAAGGGTTTGCAAACCGCTGAATCCACACGTGAGTTTAACTCTGTCAGTTGAATGCACACATTGACAACCATTCAGTTAGATAGCTCCGTTTTGGTTTTAGAAGCAGATATTTCTCTGTACACCCTATGGTCCCATTCACTCGGGAATATCCCAACGCAGCTCCTAGAAGAAACGTGTTTCTGACTCGCTGAATCTCAACATAGATTCAACTCTCTTAGGTGAACGAACGCACAGCAGAGCAGTTTCAAGGAAACGTTTCTCCTGAGTTTTAGACGAAGTTTCCTGCAGTTTAGTACGTATGCCGGCATTGGGCTGGAAATACCGGTTTTGGGATTCTGCACAGAAAGGGTTTGCAAACCGCTGAATCCACACGTGAGTTTAACTCTGTCAGTTGAATGCACACATTGACAACCATTCAGTTAGATAGCTCCGTTTTGGTTTTAGAAGCAGATATTTCTCTGTACAGCCTATGGTCCCATTCACTCGGGAATATCCCAACGCAGCTCCTAGAAGAAACGTGTTTCTGACTCGCTGAATCTCAACATAGATTCAACTCTCTTAGGTGAACGAACGCACAGCAGAGCAGTTTCAAGGAAACGTTTCTCCTGAGTTTTAGACGAAGTTTCCTGCTGTTTAGTACGTATGCCGGCATTGGGCTGGAAATACCGGTTTTGGGATTCTGCACAGAAAGGGTTTGCAAACCGCTGAATCCACACGTGAGTTTAACTCTGTCAGTTGAATGCACACATTGACAACCTTTCAGTTAGATAGCTCCGTTTTGGTTTTAGAAGCAGATATTTCTCTGTACAGCCTATGGTCCCATTCACTCGGGAATATCCCAATGCAGCTCCTAGAAGAAACGTGTTTCTGACTCGCTGAATCTCAACATAGATTCAACTCTCTTAGTTGAACGAACGCACAGCAGAGCAGTTTCAAGGAAACGTTTCTCCTGAGTTTTAGACGAAGTTTCCTGCTGTTTAGTACGTATGCCGGCATTGGGCTGGAAATACCGGTTTTGGGATTCTGCACAGAAAGGGTTTGCAAACCGCTGAATCCACACGTGAGTTTAACTCTGTCAGTTGAATGCACACATTGACAACCATTCAGTTAGATAGCTCCGTTTTGGTTTTAGAAGCAGATATTTCTCTGTACAGCCTATGGTCCCATTCACTCGGGAATATCCCAACGCAGCTCCTAGAAGAAACGTGTTTCTGACTCGCTGAATCTCAACATAGATTCAACTCTCTTAGGTGAACGAACGCACAGCAGAGCAGTTTCAAGGAAACGTTTCTCCTGAGATTTAGACGAAGTTTCCTGCTGTTTAGTACGGATGCCGGCATTGGGCTGGAAATACCGGTTTTGGGATTCTGCACAGAAAGGGTTTGCAAACCGCTGAATCCACACGTGAGTTTAACTCTGTCAGTTGAATGCACACATTGACAACCATTCAGTTAAATAGCTCCGTTTTGGTTTTAGAAGCAGATATTTCTCTGTACAGCCTATGGTCCCATTCACTCGGGAATATCCCAACGCACCTCCTAGAAGAAACGTGTTTCTGACTCGCTGAATCTCAACATAGATTCAACTCTCTTAGGTGATCGAACGCACAGCAGAGCAGTTTCAAGGAAACGTTTCTCCTGAGTTTTAGACGAAGTTTCCTGCTGTTTAGTACGGATGCCGGCATTGGGCTGGAAATACCGGTTTTGGGATTCTGCACAGAAAGGGTTTGCAAACCGCTGAATCCACACGTGAGTTTAACTCTGTCAGTTGAATGCACACATTGACAACCATTCAGTTTGATAGCACACTTTTGGTTTTAGAAGCAGATATTTCTCTGTACAGCCTATGGTCCCATTCACTCGGGAATATCCCAACGCACCTCCTAGAAGAAACGTGTTTCTGACTCGCTGAATCTCAACATAGATTCAACTCTCTTAGGTGATCGAACGCACAGCAGAGCAGTTTCAAGGAAACGTTTCTCCTGAGTTTTAGACGAAGTTTCCTGCTGTTTAGTACGGATGCCGGCATTGGGCTGGAAATACCGGTTTTGGGATTCTGCACAGAAAGGGTTTGCAAACCGCTGAATCCACACGTGAGTTTAACTCTGTCAGTTGAATGCACACATTGACAACCATTCAGTTTGATAGCACACTTTTGGTTTTAGAAGCAGATATTTCTCTGTACAGCCTATGGTCCCATTCACTCGGGAATATCCCAACGCACCTCCTAGAAGAAACGCGTTTCTGACTCGCTGAATCTCAACATAGATTCAACTCTCTTAGGTGATCGAACGCACAGCAGAGCAGTTTCAAGGAAACGTTTCTCCTGAGTTTTAGACGAAGTTTCCTGCTGTTTAGTACGGATGCCGGCATTGGGCTGGAAATACCGGTTTTGGGATTCTGCACAGAAAGGGTTTGCAAACCGCTGAATCCACACGTGAGTTTAACTCTGTCAGTTCAATGCACACATTGACAACCATTCAGTTAGATAGCTCCGTTTTGGTTTTAGAAGCAGATATTTCTCTGTACAGCCTATGGTCCCATTCACTCGGGAATATCCCAACGCACCTCCTAGAAGAAACGTGTTTCTGACTCGCTGAATCTCAACATAGATTCAACTCTCTTAGGTGAACGAACGCACAGCAGAGCAGTTTCAAGGAAACGTTTCTCCTGAGTTTTAGACGAAGTTTCCTGCTGTTTAGTACGGATGCCGGCATTGGGCTGGAAATACCGGTTTTGGGATTCTGCACAGAAAGGGTTTGCAAACCGCTGAATCCACACGTGAGTTTAACTCTGTCAGTTCAATGCACACATTGACAACCATTCAGTTAGATAGCTCCGTTTTGGTTTTAGAAGCAGATATTTCTCTGTACAGCCTATGGTCCCATTCACTCGGGAATATCCCAACGCAGCTCCTAGAAGAAACGTGTTTCTGACTCGCTGAATCTCAACATAGATTCAACTCTCTTAGGTGAACGAACGCACAGCAGAGCAGCTTCAAGGAAACGTTTCTCCTGAGATTTACACGAAGTTTCCTGCTGTTTAGTACGGATGCCGGCATTGGGCTGGAAATACCGGTTTTGGGATTCTGCACAGAAAGGGTTTGCAAACCGCTGAATCCACACGTGAGTTTAACTCTGTCAGTTGAATGCACACATTGACAACCATTCAGTTAGATAGCTCCGTTTTGGTTTTAGAAGCAGATATTTCTCTGTACAGCCTATGGTCCCATTCACTCGGGAATATCCCAACGCAGCTCCTAGAAGAAACGTGTTTCTCACTCGCTGAATCTCAACATAGATTCAACTCTCTTAGGTGAACGAACGCACAGCAGAGCAGTTTCAAGGAAACGTTTCTCCTGAGTTTTAGACGAAGTTTCCTGCTGTTTATTACGGATGCCGGCATTGGGCTGGAAATACCGGTTTTGGGATTCTGCACAGAAAGGGTTTGCAAACCGCTGAATCCACACGTGAGTTTAACTCTGCCAGTTCAATGCACACATTGACAACCATTCAGTTAGATAGCTCCGTTTTGGTTTTAGAAGCAGATATTTCTCTGTACAGCCTATGGTCCCATTCACTCGGGAATATCCCAACGCAGCTCCTAGAAGAAACGTGTTTCTGACTCGCTGAATCTCAACATAGATTCAACTCTCTTAGGTGATCGAACGCACAGCAGAGCAGTTTCAAGGAATCGTTTCTCCTGAGTTTTAGACGAAGTTTCCTGCTGTTTATTACGGATGCCGGCATTGGGCTGGAAATACCGGTTTTGGGATTCTGCACAGAAAGGGTTTGAAAACCGCTGAATCCACACGTGAGTTTAACTCTGTCAGTTGAATGCACACATTGACAACCATTCAGTTTGATAGCACACTTTTGGTTTTAGAAGCAGATATTTCTCTGTACAGCCTATGGTCCCATTCACTCGGGAATATCCCAACGCACCTCCTAGAAGAAACGTGTTTCTGACTCGCTGAATCTCAACATAGATTCAACTCTCTTAGGTGATCGAACGCACAGCAGAGCAGTTTCAAGGAAACGTTTCTCCTGAGTTTTAGACGAAGTTTCCTGCTGTTTAGTACGGATGCCGGCATTGGGCTGGAAATACCGGTTTTGGGATTCTGCACAGAAAGGGTTTGCAAACCGCTGAATCCACACGTGAGTTTAACTCTGTCAGTTGAATGCACACATTGACAACCATTCAGTTTGATAGCACACTTTTGGTTTTAGAAGCAGATATTTCTCTGTACAGCCTATGGTCCCATTCACTCGGGAATATCCCAACGCACCTCCTAGAAGAAACGTGTTTCTGACTCGCTGAATCTCAACATAGATTCAACTCTCTTAGGTGATCGAACGCACAGCAGAGCAGTTTCAAGGAAACGTTTCTCCTGAGTTTTAGACGAAGTTTCCTGCTGTTTAGTACGGATGCCGGCATTGGGCTGGAAATACCGGTTTTGGGATTCTGCACAGAAAGGGTTTGCAAACCGCTGAATCCACACGTGAGTTTAACTCTGTCAGTTGAATGCACACATTGACAACCATTCAGTTTGATAGCACACTTTTGGTTTTAGAAGCAGATATTTCTCTGTACAGCCTATGGTCCCATTCACTCGGGAATATCCCAACGCACCTCCTAGAAGAAACGTGTTTCTGACTCGCTGAATCTCAACATAGATTCAACTCTCTTAGGTGATCGAACGCACAGCAGAGCAGTTTCAAGGAAACGTTTCTCCTGAGTTTTAGACGAAGTTTCCTGCTGTTTAGTACGGATGCCGGCATTGGGCTGGAAATACCGGTTTTGGGATTCTGCACAGAAAGGGTTTGCAAACCGCTGAATCCACACGTGAGTTTAACTCTGTCAGTTGAATGCACACATTGACAACCATTCAGTTTGATAGCACACTTTTGGTTTTAGAAGCAGATATTTCTCTGTACAGCCTATGGTCCCATTCACTCGGGAATATCCCAACGCACCTCCTAGAAGAAACGCGTTTCTGACTCGCTGAATCTCAACATAGATTCAACTCTCTTAGGTGATCGAACGCACAGCAGAGCAGTTTCAAGGAAACGTTTCTCCTGAGTTTTAGACGAAGTTTCCTGCTGTTTAGTACGGATGCCGGCATTGGGCTGGAAATACCGGTTTTGGGATTCTGCACAGAAAGGGTTTGCAAACCGCTGAATCCACACGTGAGTTTAACTCTGTCAGTTCAATGCACACATTGACAACCATTCAGTTAGATAGCTCCGTTTTGGTTTTAGAAGCAGATATTTCTCTGTACAGCCTATGGTCCCATTCACTCGGGAATATCCCAACGCAGCTCCTAGAAGAAACGTGTTTCTGACTCGCTGAATCTCAACATAGATTCAACTCTCTTAGGTGAACGAACGCACAGCAGAGCAGTTTCAAGGAAACGTTTCTCCTGAGTTTTAGACGAAGTTTCCTGCTGTTTAGTACGGATGCCGGCATTGGGCTGGAAATACCGGTTTTGGGATTCTGCACAGAAAGGGTTTGCAAACCGCTGAATCCACACGTGAGTTTAACTCTGTCAGTTCAATGCACACATTGACAACCATTCAGTTAGATAGCTCCGTTTTGGTTTTAGAAGCAGATATTTCTCTGTACAGCCTATGGTCCCATTCACTCGGGAATATCCCAACGCAGCTCCTAGAAGAAACGTGTTTCTGACTCGCTGAATCTCAACATAGATTCAACTCTCTTAGGTGAACGAACGCACAGCAGAGCAGTTTCAAGGAAACGTTTCTCCTGAGTTTTAGACGAAGTTTCCTGCTGTTTATTACGGATGCCGGCATTGGGCTGGAAATACCGGTTTTGGGATTCTGCACAGAAAGGGTTTGCAAACCGCTGAATCCACACGTGAGTTTAACTCTGCCAGTTCAATGCACACATTGACAACCATTCAGTTAGATAGCTCCGTTTTGGTTTTAGAAGCAGATATTTCTCTGTACAGCCTATGGTCCCATTCACTCGGGAATATCCCAACGCAGCTCCTAGAAGAAACGTGTTTCTGACTCGCTGAATCTCAACATAGATTCAACTCTCTTAGGTGATCGAACGCACAGCAGAGCAGTTTCAAGGAATCGTTTCTCCTGAGTTTTAGACGAAGTTTCCTGCTGTTTATTACGGATGCCGGCATTGGGCTGGAAATACCGGTTTTGGGATTCTGCACAGAAAGGGTTTGAAAACCGCTGAATCCACACGTGAGTTTAACTCTGTCAGTTGAATGCACACATTGACAACCATTCAGTTTGATAGCACACTTTTGGTTTTAGAAGCAGATATTTCTCTGTACAGCCTATGGTCCCATTCACTCGGGAATATCCCAACGCACCTCCTAGAAGAAACGTGTTTCTGACTCGCTGAATCTCAACATAGATTCAACTCTCTTAGGTGATCGAACGCACAGCAGAGCAGTTTCAAGGAAACGTTTCTCCTGAGTTTTAGACGAAGTTTCCTGCTGTTTAGTACGGATGCCGGCATTGGGCTGGAAATACCGGTTTTGGGATTCTGCACAGAAAGGGTTTGCAAACCGCTGAATCCACACGTGAGTTTAACTCTGTCAGTTGAATGCACACATTGACAACCATTCAGTTAGATAGCTCCGTTTTGGTTTTAGAAGCAGATATTTCTCTGTACACCCTATGGTCCCATTCACTCGGGAATATCCCAACGCAGCTCCTAGAAGAAACGTGTTTCTGACTCGCTGAATCGCAACATAGATTCAACTCTCTTAGGTGAACGAACGCACAGCAGAGCAGTTTCAAGGAAACGTTTCTCCTGAGTTTTAGACGAAGTTTCCTGCTGTTTAGTACGTATGCCGGCATTGGGCTGGAAATACCGGTTTTGGGATTCTGCACAGAAAGGGTTTGCAAACCGCTGAATCCACACGTGAGTTTAACTCTGTCAGTTGAATGCACGCATTGACAACCATTCAGTTAGATAGCTCCGTTTTGGTTTTAGAAGCAGATATTTCTCTGTACAGCCTATGGTCCCATTCACTCGGGAATATCCCAACGCAGCTCCTAGAAGAAACGTGTTTCTGACTCGCTGAATCTCAACATAGATTCAACTCTCTTAGGTGAACGAACGCACAGCAGAGCAGTTTCAAGGAAACGTTTCTCCTGAGTTTTAGACGAAGTTTCCTGCTGTTTAGTACGTATGCCGGCATTGGGCTGGAAATACCGGTTTTGGGATTCTGCACAGAAAGGGTTTGCAAACCGCTGAATCCACACGTGAGTTTAACTCTGTCAGTTGAATGCACACATTGACAACCATTCAGATTGATAGCACACTTTTGGTTTTAGAAGCAGATATTTCTCTGTACAGCCTATGGTCCCATTCACTCGGGAATATCCCAACGCACCTCCTAGAAGAAACGTGTTTCTGACTCGCTGAATCTCAACATAGATTCAACTCTCTTAGGTGATCGAACGCACAGCAGAGCAGTTTCAAGGAAACGTTTCTCCTGAGTTTTTGACGAAGTTTCCTGCTGTTTAGTACGGATGGCGGCATTGGGCTGGAAATACCGGTTTTGGGATTCTGCACAGAAAGGGTTTGCAAACCGCTGAATCCACACGTGAGTTTAACTCTGTCAGTTGAATGCACACATTGACAACCATTCAGTTTGATAGCACACTTTTGGTTTTAGAAGCAGATATTTCTCTGTACAGCCTATGGTCCCATTCACTCGGGAATATCCCAACGCACCTCCTAGAAGAAACGTGTTTCTGACTCGCTGAATCTCAACATAGATTCAACTCTCTTAGATGATCGAACGCACAGCAGAGCAGTTTCAAGGAAACGTTTCTCCTGAGTTTTAGACGAAGTTTCCTGCTGTTTAGTACGGATGCCGGCATTGGGCTGGAAATACCGGTTTTGGGATTCTGCACAGAAAGGGTTTGCAAACCGCTGAATCCACACGTGAGTTTAACTCTGTCAGTTGAATGCACACATTGACAACCATTCAGTTAGATAGCTCCGTTTTGGTTTTAGAAGCAGATATTTCTCTGTACAGCCTATGGTCCCATTCACTCGGGAATATCCCAACGCACCTCCTAGAAGAAACGTGTTTCTGACTCGCTGAATCTCAACATAGATTCAACTCTCTTAGGTGAACGGACGCACAGCAGAGCAGTTTCAAGGAAACGTTTCTCCTGAGTTTTAGACGAAGTTTCCTGCTGTTTAGTACGTATGCCGGCATTGGGCTGGAAATACCGGTTTTGGGATTCTGCACAGAAAGGGTTTGCAAACCGCTGAATCCACACGTGAGTTTAACTCTGTCAGTTGAATGCACACATTGACAACCATTCAGTTTGATAGCACACTTTTGGTTTTAGAAGCAGATATTTCTCTGTACAGCCTATGGTCCCATTCACTCGGGAATATCCCAACGCACCTCCTAGAAGAAACGTGTTTCTGACTCGCTGAATCTCAACATAGATTCAACTCTCTTAGGTGATCGAACGCACAGCAGAGCAGTTTCAAGGAAACGTTTCTCCTGAGTTTTAGACGAAGTTTCCTGCTGTTTAGTACGGATGCCGGCATTGGGCTGGAAATACCGGTTTTGGGATTCTGCACAGAAAGGGTTTGCAAACCGCTGAATCCACACGTGAGTTTAAATCTGTCAGTTGAATGCACACATTGAAAACCATTCAGTTTGATAGCACACTTTTGGTTTTAGAAGCAGATATTTCTCTGTACAGCCTATGGTCCCATTCACTCGGGAATATCCCAACGCACCTCCTAGAAGAAACGTGTTTCTGACTCGCTGAATCTCAACATAGATTCAACTCTCTTAGGTGATCGAACGCACAGCAGAGCAGTTTCAAGGAAACGTTTCTCCTGAGTTTTAGACGAAGTTTCCTGCTGTTTAGTACGGATGCCGGCATTGGGCTGGAAATACCGGTTTTGGGATTCTGCACAGAAAGGGTTTGCAAACCGCTGAATCCACACGTGAGTTTAACTCTGTCAGTTCAATGCACACATTGACAACCATTCAGTTAGATAGCTCCGTTTTGGTTTTAGAAGCAGATATTTCTCTGTACAGCCTATGGTCCCATTCACTCGGGAATATCCCAACGCAGCTCCTAGAAGAAACGTGTTTCTGACTCGCTGAATCTCAACATAGATTCAACTCTCTTAGGTGAACGAACGCACAGCAGAGCAGTTTCAAGGAAACGTTTCTCCTGAGTTTTAGACGAAGTTTCCTGCTGTTTAGTACGGATGCCGGCATTGGGCTGGAAATACCGGTTTTGGGATTCTGCACAGAAAGGGTTTGCAAACCGCTGAATCCACACGTGAGTTTAACTCTGTCAGTTCAATGCACACATTGACAACCATTCAGTTAGATAGCTCCGTTTTGGTTTTAGAAGCAGATATTTCTCTGTACAGCCTATGGTCCCATTCACTCGGGAATATCCCAACGCAGCTCCTAGAAGAAACGTGTTTCTGACTCGCTGAATCTCAACATAGATTCAACTCTCTTAGGTGAACGAACGCACAGCAGAGCAGTTTCAAGGAAACGTTTCTCCTGAGATTTACACGAAGTTTCCTGCTGTTTAGTACGGATGCCGGCATTGGGCTGGAAATACCGGTTTTGGGATTCTGCACAGAAAGGGTTTGCAAACCGCTGAATCCACACGTGAGTTTAACTCTGTCAGTTGAATGCACACATTGACAACCATTCAGTTAGATAGCTCCGTTTTGGTTTTAGAAGCAGATATTTCTCTGTACAGCCTATGGTCCCATTCACTCGGGAATATCCCAACGCAGCTCCTAGAAGAAACGTGTTTCTCACTCGCTGAATCTCAACATAGATTCAACTCTCTTAGGTGAACGAACGCACAGCAGAGCAGTTTCAAGGAAACGTTTCTCCTGAGTTTTAGACGAAGTTTCCTACTGTTTATTACGGATGCCGGCATTGGGCTGGAAATACCGGTTTTGGGATTCTGCACAGAAAGGGATTGCAAACCGCTGAATCCACACGTGAGTTTAACTCTGCCAGTTCAATGCACACATTGACAACCATTCAGTTAGATAGCTCCGTTTTGGTTTTAGAAGCAGATATTTCTCTGTACAGCCTATGGTCCCATTCACTCGGGAATATCCCAACGCAGCTCCTAGAAGAAACGTGTTTCTGACTCGCTGAATCTCAAAATAGATTCAACTCTCTTAGGTGATCGAACGCACAGCAGAGCAGTTTCAAGGAAACGTTTCTCCTGAGTTTTAGACGAAGTTTCCTGCTGTTTATTACGGATGCCGGCATTGGGCTGGAAATACCGGTTTTGGGATTCTGCACAGAAAGGGTTTGCAAACCGCTGAATCCACACGTGAGTTTAACTCTGTCAGTTGAATGCACACATTGACAACCATTCAGTTTGATAGCACACTTTTGGTTTTAGAAGCAGATATTTCTCTGTACAGCCTATGGTCCCATTCACTCGGGAATATCCCAACGCACCTCCTAGAAGAAACGTGTTTCTGACTCGCTGAATCTCAACATAGATTCAACTCTCTTAGGTGATCGAACGCACAGCAGAGCAGTTTCAAGGAAACGTTTCTCCTGAGTTTTAGACGAAGTTTCCTGCTGTTTAGTACGGATGCCGGCATTGGGCTGGAAATACCGGTTTTGGGATTCTGCACAGAAAGGGTTTGCAAACCGCTGAATCCACACGTGAGTTTAACTCTGTCAGTTGAATGCACACATTGACAACCATTCAGTTTGATAGCACACTTTTGGTTTTAGAAGCAGATATTTCTCTGTACAGCCTATGGTCCCATTCACTCGGGAATATCCCAACGCACCTCCTAGAAGAAACGTGTTTCTGACTCGCTGAATCTCAACATAGATTCAACTCTCTTAGGTGATCGAACGCACAGCAGAGCAGTTTCAAGGAAACGTTTCTCCTGAGTTTTAGACGAAGTTTCCTGCTGTTTAGTACGGATGCCGGCATTGGGCTGGAAATACCGGTTTTGGGATTCTGCACAGAAAGGGTTTGCAAACCGCTGAATCCACACGTGAGTTTAACTCTGTCAGTTGAATGCACACATTGACAACCATTCAGTTTGATAGCACACTTTTGGTTTTAGAAGCAGATATTTCTCTGTACAGCCTATGGTCCCATTCACTCGGGAATATCCCAACGCACCTCCTAGAAGAAACGTGTTTCTGACTCGCTGAATCTCAACATAGATTCAACTCTCTTAGGTGATCGAACGCACAGCAGAGCAGTTTCAAGGAAACGTTTCTCCTGAGTTTTAGACGAAGTTTCCTGCTGTTTAGTACGGATGCCGGCATTGGGCTGGAAATACCGGTTTTGGGATTCTGCACAGAAAGGGTTTGCAAACCGCTGAATCCACACGTGAGTTTAACTCTGTCAGTTGAATGCACACATTGACAACCATTCAGTTTGATAGCACACTTTTGGTTTTAGAAGCAGATATTTCTCTGTACAGCCTATGGTCCCATTCACTCGGGAATATCCCAACGCACCTCCTAGAAGAAACGCGTTTCTGACTCGCTGAATCTCAACATAGATTCAACTCTCTTAGGTGATCGAACGCACAGCAGAGCAGTTTCAAGGAAACGTTTCTCCTGAGTTTTAGACGAAGTTTCCTGCTGTTTAGTACGGATGCCGGCATTGGGCTGGAAATACCGGTTTTGGGATTCTGCACAGAAAGGGTTTGCAAACCGCTGAATCCACACGTGAGTTTAACTCTGTCAGTTCAATGCACACATTGACAACCATTCAGTTAGATAGCTCCGTTTTGGTTTTAGAAGCAGATATTTCTCTGTACAGCCTATGGTCCCATTCACTCGGGAATATCCCAACGCAGCTCCTAGAAGAAACGTGTTTCTGACTCGCTGAATCTCAACATAGATTCAACTCTCTTAGGTGAACGAACGCACAGCAGAGCAGTTTCAAGGAAACGTTTCTCCTGAGTTTTAGACGAAGTTTCCTGCTGTTTAGTACGGATGCCGGCATTGGGCTGGAAATACCGGTTTTGGGATTCTGCACAGAAAGGGTTTGCAAACCGCTGAATCCACACGTGAGTTTAACTCTGTCAGTTCAATGCACACATTGACAACCATTCAGTTAGATAGCTCCGTTTTGGTTTTAGAAGCAGATATTTCTCTGTACAGCCTATGGTCCCATTCACTCGGGAATATCCCAACGCAGCTCCTAGAAGAAACGTGTTTCTGACTCGCTGAATCTCAACATAGATTCAACTCTCTTAGGTGAACGAACGCACAGCAGAGCAGTTTCAAGGAAACGTTTCTCCTGAGATTTACACGAAGTTTCCTGCTGTTTAGTACGGATGCCGGCATTGGGCTGGAAATACCGGTTTTGGGATTCTGCACAGAAAGGGTTTGCAAACCGCTGAATCCACACGTGAGTTTAACTCTGTCAGTTGAATGCACACATTGACAACCATTCAGTTAGATAGCTCCGTTTTGGTTTTAGAAGCAGATATTTCTCTGTACAGCCTATGGTCCCATTCACTCGGGAATATCCCAACGCAGCTCCTAGAAGAAACGTGTTTCTCACTCGCTGAATCTCAACATAGATTCAACTCTCTTAGGTGAACGAACGCACAGCAGAGCAGTTTCAAGGAAACGTTTCTCCTGAGTTTTAGACGAAGTTTCCTGCTGTTTATTACGGATGCCGGCATTGGGCTGGAAATACCGGTTTTGGGATTCTGCACAGAAAGGGTTTGCAAACCGCTGAATCCACACGTGAGTTTAACTCTGCCAGTTCAATGCACACATTGACAACCATTCAGTTAGATAGCTCCGTTTTGGTTTTAGAAGCAGATATTTCTCTGTACAGCCTATGGTCCCATTCACTCGGGAATATCCCAACGCAGCTCCTAGAAGAAACGTGTTTCTGACTCGCTGAATCTCAACATAGATTCAACTCTCTTAGGTGATCGAACGCACAGCAGAGCAGTTTCAAGGAATCGTTTCTCCTGAGTTTTAGACGAAGTTTCCTGCTGTTTATTACGGATGCCGGCATTGGGCTGGAAATACCGGTTTTGGGATTCTGCACAGAAAGGGTTTGAAAACCGCTGAATCCACACGTGAGTTTAACTCTGTCAGTTGAATGCACACATTGACAACCATTCAGTTTGATAGCACACTTTTGGTTTTAGAAGCAGATATTTCTCTGTACAGCCTATGGTCCCATTCACTCGGGAATATCCCAACGCACCTCCTAGAAGAAACGTGTTTCTGACTCGCTGAATCTCAACATAGATTCAACTCTCTTAGGTGATCGAACGCACAGCAGAGCAGTTTCAAGGAAACGTTTCTCCTGAGTTTTAGACGAAGTTTCCTGCTGTTTAGTACGGATGCCGGCATTGGGCTGGAAATACCGGTTTTGGGATTCTGCACAGAAAGGGTTTGCAAACCGCTGAATCCACACGTGAGTTTAACTCTGTCAGTTGAATGCACACATTGACAACCATTCAGTTAGATAGCTCCGTTTTGGTTTTAGAAGCAGATATTTCTCTGTACACCCTATGGTCCCATTCACTCGGGAATATCCCAACGCAGCTCCTAGAAGAAACGTGTTTCTGACTCGCTGAATCGCAACATAGATTCAACTCTCTTAGGTGAACGAACGCACAGCAGAGCAGTTTCAAGGAAACGTTTCTCCTGAGTTTTAGACGAAGTTTCCTGCTGTTTAGTACGTATGCCGGCATTGGGCTGGAAATACCGGTTTTGGGATTCTGCACAGAAAGGGTTTGCAAACCGCTGAATCCACACGTGAGTTTAACTCTGTCAGTTGAATGCACGCATTGACAACCATTCAGTTAGATAGCTCCGTTTTGGTTTTAGAAGCAGATATTTCTCTGTACAGCCTATGGTCCCATTCACTCGGGAATATCCCAACGCAGCTCCTAGAAGAAACGTGTTTCTGACTCGCTGAATCTCAACATAGATTCAACTCTCTTAGGTGAACGAACGCACAGCAGAGCAGTTTCAAGGAAACGTTTCTCCTGAGTTTTAGACGAAGTTTCCTGCTGTTTAGTACGTATGCCGGCATTGGGCTGGAAATACCGGTTTTGGGATTCTGCACAGAAAGGGTTTGCAAACCGCTGAATCCACACGTGAGTTTAACTCTGTCAGTTGAATGCACACATTGACAACCATTCAGATTGATAGCACACTTTTGGTTTTAGAAGCAGATATTTCTCTGTACAGCCTATGGTCCCATTCACTCGGGAATATCCCAACGCACCTCCTAGAAGAAACGTGTTTCTGACTCGCTGAATCTCAACATAGATTCAACTCTCTTAGGTGATCGAACGCACAGCAGAGCAGTTTCAAGGAAACGTTTCTCCTGAGTTTTTGACGAAGTTTCCTGCTGTTTAGTACGGATGGCGGCATTGGGCTGGAAATACCGGTTTTGGGATTCTGCACAGAAAGGGTTTGCAAACCGCTGAATCCACACGTGAGTTTAACTCTGTCAGTTGAATGCACACATTGACAACCATTCAGTTTGATAGCACACTTTTGGTTTTAGAAGCAGATATTTCTCTGTACAGCCTATGGTCCCATTCACTCGGGAATATCCCAACGCACCTCCTAGAAGAAACGTGTTTCTGACTCGCTGAATCTCAACATAGATTCAACTCTCTTAGATGATCGAACGCACAGCAGAGCAGTTTCAAGGAAACGTTTCTCCTGAGTTTTAGACGAAGTTTCCTGCTGTTTAGTACGGATGCCGGCATTGGGCTGGAAATACCGGTTTTGGGATTCTGCACAGAAAGGGTTTGCAAACCGCTGAATCCACACGTGAGTTTAACTCTGTCAGTTGAATGCACACATTGACAACCATTCAGTTAGATAGCTCCGTTTTGGTTTTAGAAGCAGATATTTCTCTGTACAGCCTATGGTCCCATTCACTCGGGAATATCCCAACGCACCTCCTAGAAGAAACGTGTTTCTGACTCGCTGAATCTCAACATAGATTCAACTCTCTTAGGTGAACGGACGCACAGCAGAGCAGTTTCAAGGAAACGTTTCTCCTGAGTTTTAGACGAAGTTTCCTGCTGTTTAGTACGTATGCCGGCATTGGGCTGGAAATACCGGTTTTGGGATTCTGCACAGAAAGGGTTTGCAAACCGCTGAATCCACACGTGAGTTTAACTCTGTCAGTTGAATGCACACATTGACAACCATTCAGTTTGATAGCACACTTTTGGTTTTAGAAGCAGATATTTCTCTGTACAGCCTATGGTCCCATTCACTCGGGAATATCCCAACGCACCTCCTAGAAGAAACGTGTTTCTGACTCGCTGAATCTCAACATAGATTCAACTCTCTTAGGTGATCGAACGCACAGCAGAGCAGTTTCAAGGAAACGTTTCTCCTGAGTTTTAGACGAAGTTTCCTGCTGTTTAGTACGGATGCCGGCATTGGGCTGGAAATACCGGTTTTGGGATTCTGCACAGAAAGGGTTTGCAAACCGCTGAATCCACACGTGAGTTTAAATCTGTCAGTTGAATGCACACATTGAAAACCATTCAGTTTGATAGCACACTTTTGGTTTTAGAAGCAGATATTTCTCTGTACAGCCTATGGTCCCATTCACTCGGGAATATCCCAACGCACCTCCTAGAAGAAACGTGTTTCTGACTCGCTGAATCTCAACATAGATTCAACTCTCTTAGGTGATCGAACGCACAGCAGAGCAGTTTCAAGGAAACGTTTCTCCTGAGTTTTAGACGAAGTTTCCTGCTGTTTAGTACGGATGCCGGCATTGGGCTGGAAATACCGGTTTTGGGATTCTGCACAGAAAGGGTTTGCAAACCGCTGAATCCACACGTGAGTTTAACTCTGTCAGTTCAATGCACACATTGACAACCATTCAGTTAGATAGCTCCGTTTTGGTTTTAGAAGCAGATATTTCTCTGTACAGCCTATGGTCCCATTCACTCGGGAATATCCCAACGCAGCTCCTAGAAGAAACGTGTTTCTGACTCGCTGAATCTCAACATAGATTCAACTCTCTTAGGTGAACGAACGCACAGCAGAGCAGTTTCAAGGAAACGTTTCTCCTGAGTTTTAGACGAAGTTTCCTGCTGTTTAGTACGGATGCCGGCATTGGGCTGGAAATACCGGTTTTGGGATTCTGCACAGAAAGGGTTTGCAAACCGCTGAATCCACACGTGAGTTTAACTCTGTCAGTTCAATGCACACATTGACAACCATTCAGTTAGATAGCTCCGTTTTGGTTTTAGAAGCAGATATTTCTCTGTACAGCCTATGGTCCCATTCACTCGGGAATATCCCAACGCAGCTCCTAGAAGAAACGTGTTTCTGACTCGCTGAATCTCAACATAGATTCAACTCTCTTAGGTGAACGAACGCACAGCAGAGCAGTTTCAAGGAAACGTTTCTCCTGAGATTTACACGAAGTTTCCTGCTGTTTAGTACGGATGCCGGCATTGGGCTGGAAATACCGGTTTTGGGATTCTGCACAGAAAGGGTTTGCAAACCGCTGAATCCACACGTGAGTTTAACTCTGTCAGTTGAATGCACACATTGACAACCATTCAGTTAGATAGCTCCGTTTTGGTTTTAGAAGCAGATATTTCTCTGTACAGCCTATGGTCCCATTCACTCGGGAATATCCCAACGCAGCTCCTAGAAGAAACGTGTTTCTCACTCGCTGAATCTCAACATAGATTCAACTCTCTTAGGTGAACGAACGCACAGCAGAGCAGTTTCAAGGAAACGTTTCTCCTGAGTTTTAGACGAAGTTTCCTACTGTTTATTACGGATGCCGGCATTGGGCTGGAAATACCGGTTTTGGGATTCTGCACAGAAAGGGATTGCAAACCGCTGAATCCACACGTGAGTTTAACTCTGCCAGTTCAATGCACACATTGACAACCATTCAGTTAGATAGCTCCGTTTTGGTTTTAGAAGCAGATATTTCTCTGTACATCCTATGGTCCCATTCACTCGGGAATATCCCAACGCAGCTCCTAGAAGAAACGTGTTTCTGACTCGCTGAATCTCAAAATAGATTCAACTCTCTTAGGTGATCGAACGCACAGCAGAGCAGTTTCAAGGAAACGTTTCTCCTGAGTTTTAGACGAAGTTTCCTGCTGTTTATTACGGATGCCGGCATTGGGCTGGAAATACCGGTTTTGGGATTCTGCACAGAAAGGGTTTGCAAACCGCTGAATCCACACGTGAGTTTAACTCTGTCAGTTGAATGCACACATTGACAACCATTCAGTTAAATAGCTCCGTTTTGGTTTTAGAAGCAGATATTTCTCTGTACAGCCTATGGTCCCATTCACTCGGGAATATCCCAACGCACCTCCTAGAAGAAACGTGTTTCTGACTCGCTGAATCTCAACATAGATTCAACTCTCTTAGGTGATCGAACGCACAGCAGAGCAGTTTCAAGGAAACGTTTCTCCTGAGTTTTAGACGAAGTTTCCTGCTGTTTAGTACGGATGCCGGCATTGGGCTGGAAATACCGGTTTTGGGATTCTGCACAGAAAGGGTTTGCAAACCGCTGAATCCACACGTGAGTTTAACTCTGTCAGTTGAATGCACACATTGACAACCATTCAGTTTGATAGCACACTTTTGGTTTTAGAAGCAGATATTTCTCTGTACAGCCTATGGTCCCATTCACTCGGGAATATCCCAACGCACCTCCTAGAAGAAACGTGTTTCTGACTCGCTGAATCTCAACATAGATTCAACTCTCTTAGGTGATCGAACGCACAGCAGAGCAGTTTCAAGGAAACGTTTCTCCTGAGTTTTAGACGAAGTTTCCTGCTGTTTAGTACGGATGCCGGCATTGGGCTGGAAATACCGGTTTTGGGATTCTGCACAGAAAGGGTTTGCAAACCGCTGAATCCACACGTGAGTTTAACTCTGTCAGTTGAATGCACACATTGACAACCATTCAGTTTGATAGCACACTTTTGGTTTTAGAAGCAGATATTTCTCTGTACAGCCTATGGTCCCATTCACTCGGGAATATCCCAACGCACCTCCTAGAAGAAACGCGTTTCTGACTCGCTGAATCTCAACATAGATTCAACTCTCTTAGGTGATCGAACGCACAGCAGAGCAGTTTCAAGGAAACGTTTCTCCTGAGTTTTAGACGAAGTTTCCTGCTGTTTAGTACGGATGCCGGCATTGGGCTGGAAATACCGGTTTTGGGATTCTGCACAGAAAGGGTTTGCAAACCGCTGAATCCACACGTGAGTTTAACTCTGTCAGTTCAATGCACACATTGACAACCATTCAGTTAGATAGCTCCGTTTTGGTTTTAGAAGCAGATATTTCTCTGTACAGCCTATGGTCCCATTCACTCGGGAATATCCCAACGCACCTCCTAGAAGAAACGTGTTTCTGACTCGCTGAATCTCAACATAGATTCAACTCTCTTAGGTGAACGAACGCACAGCAGAGCAGTTTCAAGGAAACGTTTCTCCTGAGTTTTAGACGAAGTTTCCTGCTGTTTAGTACGGATGCCGGCATTGGGCTGGAAATACCGGTTTTGGGATTCTGCACAGAAAGGGTTTGCAAACCGCTGAATCCACACGTGAGTTTAACTCTGTCAGTTCAATGCACACATTGACAACCATTCAGTTAGATAGCTCCGTTTTGGTTTTAGAAGCAGATATTTCTCTGTACAGCCTATGGTCCCATTCACTCGGGAATATCCCAACGCAGCTCCTAGAAGAAACGTGTTTCTGACTCGCTGAATCTCAACATAGATTCAACTCTCTTAGGTGAACGAACGCACAGCAGAGCAGTTTCAAGGAAACGTTTCTCCTGAGATTTACACGAAGTTTCCTGCTGTTTAGTACGGATGCCGGCATTGGGCTGGAAATACCGGTTTTGGGATTCTGCACAGAAAGGGTTTGCAAACCGCTGAATCCACACGTGAGTTTAACTCTGTCAGTTGAATGCACACATTGACAACCATTCAGTTAGATAGCTCCGTTTTGGTTTTAGAAGCAGATATTTCTCTGTACAGCCTATGGTCCCATTCACTCGGGAATATCCCAACGCAGCTCCTAGAAGAAACGTGTTTCTCACTCGCTGAATCTCAACATAGATTCAACTCTCTTAGGTGAACGAACGCACAGCAGAGCAGTTTCAAGGAAACGTTTCTCCTGAGTTTTAGACGAAGTTTCCTGATGTTTATTACGGATGCCGGCATTGGGCTGGAAATACCGGTTTTGGGATTCTGCACAGAAAGGGTTTGCAAACCGCTGAATCCACACGTGAGTTTAACTCTGCCAGTTCAATGCACACATTGACAACCATTCAGTTAGATAGCTCCGTTTTGGTTTTAGAAGCAGATATTTCTCTGTACAGCCTATGGTCCCATTCACTCGGGAATATCCCAACGCAGCTCCTAGAAGAAACGTGTTTCTGACTCGCTGAATCTCAACATAGATTCAACTCTCTTAGGTGATCGAACGCACAGCAGAGCAGTTTCAAGGAATCGTTTCTCCTGAGTTTTAGACGAAGTTTCCTGCTGTTTATTACGGATGCCGGCATTGGGCTGGAAATACCGGTTTTGGGATTCTGCACAGAAAGGGTTTGAAAACCGCTGAATCCACACGTGAGTTTAACTCTGTCAGTTGAATGCACACATTGACAACCATTCAGTTTGATAGCACACTTTTGGTTTTAGAAGCAGATATTTCTCTGTACAGCCTATGGTCCCATTCACTCGGGAATATCCCAACGCACCTCCTAGAAGAAACGTGTTTCTGACTCGCTGAATCTCAACATAGATTCAACTCTCTTAGGTGATCGAACGCACAGCAGAGCAGTTTCAAGGAAACGTTTCTCCTGAGTTTTAGACGAAGTTTCCTGCTGTTTAGTACGGATGCCGGCATTGGGCTGGAAATACCGGTTTTGGGATTCTGCACAGAAAGGGTTTGCAAACCGCTGAATCCACACGTGAGTTTAACTCTGTCAGTTGAATGCACACATTGACAACCATTCAGTTAGATAGCTCCGTTTTGGTTTTAGAAGCAGATATTTCTCTGTACACCCTATGGTCCCATTCACTCGGGAATATCCCAACGCAGCTCCTAGAAGAAACGTGTTTCTGACTCGCTGAATCGCAACATAGATTCAACTCTCTTAGGTGAACGAACGCACAGCAGAGCAGTTTCAAGGAAACGTTTCTCCTGAGTTTTAGACGAAGTTTCCTGCTGTTTAGTACGGATGCCGGCATTGGGCTGGAAATACCGGTTTTGGGATTCTGCACAGAAAGGGTTTGCAAACCGCTGAATCCACACGTGAGTTTAACTCTGTCAGTTGAATGCACGCATTGACAACCATTCAGTTAGATAGCTCCGTTTTGGTTTTAGAAGCAGATATTTCTCTGTACACCCTATGGTCCCATTCACTCGGGAATATCCCAACGCAGCTCCTAGAAGAAACGTGTTTCTGACTCGCTGAATCTCAACATAGATTCAACTCTCTTAGGTGAACGAACGCACAGCAGAGCAGTTTCAAGGAAACGTTTCTCCTGAGTTTTAGACGAAGTTTCCTGCTGTTTAGTACGTATGCCGGCATTGGGCTGGAAATACCGGTTTTGGGATTCTGCACAGAAAGGGTTTGCAAACCGCTGAATCCACACGTGAGTTTAACTCTGTCAGTTGAATGCACACATTGACAACCATTCAGATTGATAGCACACTTTTGGTTTTAGAAGCAGATATTTCTCTGTACAGCCTATGGTCCCATTCACTCGGGAATATCCCAACGCACCTCCTAGAAGAAACGTGTTTCTGACTCGCTGAATCTCAACATAGATTCAACTCTCTTAGGTGATCGAACGCACAGCAGAGCAGTTTCAAGGAAACGTTTCTCCTGAGTTTTTGACGAAGTTTCCTGCTGTTTAGTACGGATGGCGGCATTGGGCTGGAAATACCGGTTTTGGGATTCTGCACAGAAAGGGTTTGCAAACCGCTGAATCCACACGTGAGTTTAACTCTGTCAGTTGAATGCACACATTGACAACCATTCAGTTTGATAGCACACTTTTGGTTTTAGAAGCAGATATTTCTCTGTACAGCCTATGGTCCCATTCACTCGGGAATATCCCAACGCACCTCCTAGAAGAAACGTGTTTCTGACTCGCTGAATCTCAACATAGATTCAACTCTCTTAGATGATCGAACGCACAGCAGAGCAGTTTCAAGGAAACGTTTCTCCTGAGTTTTAGACGAAGTTTCCTGCTGTTTAGTACGGATGCCGGCATTGGGCTGGAAATACCGGTTTTGGGATTCTGCACAGAAAGGGTTTGCAAACCGCTGAATCCACACGTGAGTTTAACTCTGTCAGTTGAATGCACACATTGACAACCATTCAGTTAGATAGCTCCGTTTTGGTTTTAGAAGCAGATATTTCTCTGTACAGCCTATGGTCCCATTCACTCGGGAATATCCCAACGCACCTCCTAGAAGAAACGTGTTTCTGACTCGCTGAATCTCAACATAGATTCAACTCTCTTAGGTGAACGGACGCACAGCAGAGCAGTTTCAAGGAAACGTTTCTCCTGAGTTTTAGACGAAGTTTCCTGCTGTTTAGTACGTATGCCGGCATTGGGCTGGAAATACCGGTTTTGGGATTCTGCACAGAAAGGGTTTGCAAACCGCTGAATCCACACGTGAGTTTAACTCTGTCAGTTGAATGCACACATTGACAACCATTCAGTTTGATAGCACACTTTTGGTTTTAGAAGCAGATATTTCTCTGTACAGCCTATGGTCCCATTCACTCGGGAATATCCCAACGCACCTCCTAGAAGAAACGTGTTTCTGACTCGCTGAATCTCAACATAGATTCAACTCTCTTAGGTGATCGAACGCACAGCAGAGCAGTTTCAAGGAAACGTTTCTCCTGAGTTTTAGACGAAGTTTCCTGCTGTTTAGTACGGATGCCGGCATTGGGCTGGAAATACCGGTTTTGGGATTCTGCACAGAAAGGGTTTGCAAACCGCTGAATCCACACGTGAGTTTAAATCTGTCAGTTGAATGCACACATTGAAAACCATTCAGTTTGATAGCACACTTTTGGTTTTAGAAGCAGATATTTCTCTGTACAGCCTATGGTCCCATTCACTCGGGAATATCCCAACGCACCTCCTAGAAGAAACGTGTTTCTGACTCGCTGAATCTCAACATAGATTCAACTCTCTTAGGTGATCGAACGCACAGCAGAGCAGTTTCAAGGAAACGTTTCTCCTGAGTTTTAGACGAAGTTTCCTGCTGTTTAGTACGGATGCCGGCATTGGGCTGGAAATACCGGTTTTGGGATTCTGCACAGAAAGGGTTTGCAAACCGCTGAATCCACACGTGAGTTTAACTCTGTCAGTTCAATGCACACATTGACAACCATTCAGTTAGATAGCTCCGTTTTGGTTTTAGAAGCAGATATTTCTCTGTACAGCCTATGGTCCCATTCACTCGGGAATATCCCAACGCAGCTCCTAGAAGAAACGTGTTTCTGACTCGCTGAATCTCAACATAGATTCAACTCTCTTAGGTGAACGAACGCACAGCAGAGCAGTTTCAAGGAAACGTTTCTCCTGAGTTTTAGACGAAGTTTCCTGCTGTTTAGTACGTATGCCGGCATTGGGCTGGAAATACCGGTTTTGGGATTCTGCACAGAAAGGGTTTGCAAACCGCTGAATCCACACGTGAGTTTAACTCTGTCAGTTGAATGCACACATTGACAACCATTCAGTTACATAGCTCCGTTTTGGTTTTAGAAGCAGATATTTCTCTGTACAGCCTATGGTCCCATTCACTCGGGAATATCCCAACGCAGCTCCTAGAAGAAACGTGTTTCTGACTCGCTGAATCTCAACATAGATTCAACTCTCTTAGGTGAACGAACGCACAGCAGAGCAGTTTCAAGGAAACGTTTCTCCTGAGTTTTAGACGAAGTTTCCTGCTGTTTATTACGGATGCCGGCATTGGGCTGGAAATACCGGTTTTGGGATTCTGCACAGAAAGGGTTTGCAAACCGCTGAATCCACACGTGAGTTTAACTCTGCCAGTTCAATGCACACATTGACAACCATTCAGTTAGATAGCTCCGTTTTGGTTTTAGAAGCAGATATTTCTCTGTACAGCCTATGGTCCCATTCACTCGGGAATATCCCAACGCAGCTCCTAGAAGAAACGTGTTTCTGACTCGCTGAATCTCAACATAGATTCAACTCTCTTAGGTGAACGAACGCACAACAGAGCAGTTTCAAGGAAACGTTTCTCCTGAGTTTTAGACGAAGTTTCCTGCTGTTTAGTACGGATGCCGGCATTGGGCTGGAAATACCGGTTTTGGGATTCTGCACAGAAAGGGTTTGCAAACCGGTGAATCCACACGTGAGTTTAACTCTGTCAGTTGAATGCACACATTGACAACCATTCAGTTTGATAGCACACTTTTGGTTTTAGAAGCAGATATTTCTCTGTACAGCCTATGGTCCCATTCACTCGGGAATATCCCAACGCACCTCCTAGAAGAAACGTGTTTCTGACTCGCTGAATCTCAACATAGATTCAACTCTCTTAGGTGATCGAACGCACAGCAGAGCAGTTCCAAGGAAACGTTTCTCCTGAGTTTTAGACGAAGTTTCCTGCTGTTTAGTACGGATGCCGGCATTGGGCTGGAAATACCGGTTTTGGGATTCTGCACAGAAAGGGTTTGCAAACCGCTGAATCCACACGTGAGTTTAACTCTGTCAGTTGAATGCACACATTGACAACCATTCAGTTAGATAGCTCCGTTTTGGTTTTAGAAGCAGATATTTCTCTGTACACCCTATGGTCCCATTCACTCGGGAATATCCCAACGCAGCTCCTAGAAGAAACGTGTTTCTGACTCGCTGAATCTCAACATAGATTCAACTCTCTTAGGTGAACGAACGCACAGCAGAGCAGTTTCAAGGAAACGTTTCTCCTGAGTTTTAGACGAAGTTTCCTGCTGTTTAGTACGTATGCCGGCATTGGGCTGGAAATACCGGTTTTGGGATTCTGCACAGAAAGGGTTTGCAAACCGCTGAATCCACACGTGAGTTTAACTCTGTCAGTTGAATGCACACATTGACAACCATTCAGTTAGATAGCTCCGTTTTGGATTTAGAAGCAGATATTTCTCTGTACAGCCTATGGTCCCATTCACTCGGGAATATCCCAACGCAGCTCCTAGCATAAACGTGTTTCTGACTCGCTGAATCTCAAAATAGATTCAACTCTCTTAGGTGAACGAACGCACAGCAGAGCAGTTTCAAGGAAACGTTTCTCCTGAGTTTTAGACGAAGTTTCCTGCTGTTTAGTACGGATGCCGGCATTGGGCTGGAAATACCGGTTTTGGGATTCTGCACAGAAAGGGTTTGCAAACCGCTGAATCCACACGTGAGTTTAACTCTGCCAGTTGAATGCACACATTGACAACCATTCAGTTTGATAGCTCCGTTTTGGTTTTAGAAGCAGATATTTCTCTGTACAGCCTATGGTCCCATTCCCTCGGGAATATCCCAACGCAGCTCCTAGAAGAAACGTGTTTCTGACTCGCTGAATCTCAACATAGTTTCAACTCTCTTAGGTGAACGAAAGCACAGCAGAGCAGTTTCAAGGAAACGTTTCTCCTGAGTTTTAGACGAAGTTTCCTGCTGTTTAGTACGGATGCCGGCATTGAGCTGGAATTACCGGTTTTGGGATTCTGCACAGAAAGGGTTTGCAAACCGCTGAATCCACACGTGAGTTTAACTCTGTCAGTTGAATGCACACATTGACAACCATTCAGTTAGATACCACCCTTTTGGTTGTAGGAGTAGATATTTCTCTGTACAGCCTATGGTCCCATTCACTCGGGAATATCCCAACGCACCTCCTAGAAGAAACGTGTTTCTGACTCGCTGAATCTCAACATAGATTCAACTCTCTTAGGTGATCGAACGCACAGCAGAGCAGTTTCAAGGAAACGTTTCTCCTGAGTTTTAGACGAAGTTTCCTGCTCTTTAGTACGTATGCCGGCATTGGGCTGGAAATACCGGTTTTGGGATTCTGCACAGAAAGGGTTTGCAAACCGCTGAATCCACACGTGAGTTTAACTCTGTCAGTTGAATGCACACATTGACAACCATTCAGTTACATAGCTCCGTTTTGGTTTTAGAAGCAGATATTTCTCTGTACAGCCTATGGTCCCATTCACTCGGGAATATCCCAACGCAGCTCCTAGAAGAAACGTGTTTCTGACTCGCTGAATCTCAACATAGATTCAACTCTCTTAGGTGAACGAACGCACAGCAGAGCAGTTTCAAGGAAACGTTTCTCCTGAGTTTTAGACGAAGTTTCCTGCTGTTTAGTACGTATGCCGGCATTGGGCTGGAAATACCGGTTTTGGGATTCTGCACAGAAAGGGTTTGCAAACCGCTGAATCCACACGTGAGTTTAACTCTGTCAGTTCAATGCACACATTGACAACCATTCAGTTTGATAGCACACTTTTGGTTTTAGAAGCAGATATTTCTCTGTACAGCCTATGGTCCCATTCACTCGGGAATATCCCAACGCAGATACTAGAAGAAACGTGTTTCTGACTCGCTGAATCTCAACATAGATTCAACTCTCTTAGGTGAACGAACGCACAGCAGAGCAGTTTCAAGGAAACGTTTCTCCTGAGTTTTAGACGAAGTTTCCTGCTGTTTAGTACGGATGCCGGCATTGGGCTGGAAATACCGGTTTTGGGATTCTGCACAGAAAGGGTTTGCAAACCGCTGAATCCACACGTGAGTTTAACTCTGTCAGTTGAATTCACACATTGACAACCATTCAGTTTGATAGCACACTTTTGGTTTTAGAAGCAGATATTTCTCTGTACAGCCTATGGTCCCATTCACTCAGGAATATCCCAACGCAGCTCCTAGAAGAAACGTGTTTCTGACTCGCTGAATCTCAAAATAGATTCAACTCTCTTAGGTGATCGAACGCACAGCAGAGCAGTTTCAAGGAAACGTTTCTCCTGAGTTTTAGACGAAGTTTCCTGCTGTTTAGTACGGATGCCGGCATTGGGCTGGAAATACCGGTTTTGGGATTCTGCACAGAAAGGGTTTGCAAACCGCTGAATCCACACGTGAGTTTAACTCTGTCAGTTGAATGCACACATTGACAACCATTCAGTTTGATAGCACACTTTTGGTTTTAGAAGCAGATATTTCTCTGTACAGCCTATGGTCCCATTCACTCGGGAATATCCCAACGCACCTCCTAGAAGAAACGTGTTTCTGACTCGCTGAATCTCAACATAGATTCAACTCTCTTAGGTGATCGAACGCACAGCAGAGCAGTTTCAAGGAAACGTTTCTCCTGAGTTTTAGACGAAGTTTCCTGCTGTTTAGTACGGATGCCGGCAATGGGCTGGAAATACCGGTTTTGGGATTCTGCACAGAAAGGGTTTGCAAACCGCTGAATCCACACGTGGGTTTAACTCTGTCAGTTCAATGCACACATTGACAACCATTCAGTTAGATAGCTCCTTTTTGGTTTTAGAAGCAGATATTTCTCTGTACAGCCTATGGTCCCATTCACTCGCGAATATCCCAACGCAGCTCCTAGAAGAAACGTGTTTCTGACTCGCTGAATCTCAACATAGATTCAACTCTCTTAGGTGAACGAACGCAGAGCAGAGCAGTTTCAAGGAAACGTTTCTCCTGAGTTTTACACGAAGTTTCCTGCTGTTTAGTACGGATGCCGGCATTGGGCTGGAAATACCGGTTTTGGGATTCTGCACAGAAAGGGTTTGCAAACCGCTGAATCCACACGTGAGTTTAACTCTGCCAGCTCAATGCACACATTGACAACCATTCAGTTTGATAGCACACTTTTGGTTTTAGAAGCAGATATTTCTCTGTACAGCCTATGGTCCCATTCACTCGGGAATATCCCAACGCACCTCCTAGAAGAAACGTGTTTCTGACTCGCTGAATCTCAACATAGATTCAACTCTCTTAGGTGATCGAACGCACAGCAGAGCAGTTTCAAGGAAACGTTTCTCCTGAGTTTTAGACGAAGTTTCCTGCTGTTTAGTACGGATGCCGGCATTGGGCTGGAAATACCGGTTTTGGGATTCTGCACAGAAAGGGTTTGCAAACCGCTGAATCCACACGTGAGTTTAACTCTGTCAGTTGAATGCACACATTGACAACCATTCAGTTAGATAGCTCCGTTTTGGTTTTAGAAGCAGATATTTCTCTGTACAGCCTATGGTCCCTTTCACTCGGGTATATCCCAATGCAGCTCCTAGAAGAAACGTGTTTCTGACTCGCTGAATCTCAACATAGATTCAACTCTCTTAGGTGAACGAACGCACAGCAGAGCAGTTTCAAGGAAACGTTTCTCCTGAGATTTAGACGAAGTTTCCTGCTGTTTAGTACGGATTCCGGCATTGGGCTGGAAATACCGGTTTTGGGATTCTGCACAGAAAGGGTTTCCAAACCGCTGAATCCACACGTGAGTTTAACTCTGTCAGTTGAATGCACACATTGACAACCATTCAGTTTGATAGCACACTTTTGGTTTTAGAAGCAGATATTTCTCTGTACAGCCTATGGTCCCATTCACTCGGGAATATCCCAACGCACCTCCTAGAAGAAACGTGTTTCTGACTCGCTGAATCTCAACATAGATTCAACTCTCTTAGGTGATCGAACGCACAGCAGAGCAGTTTCAAGGAAACGTTTCTCCTGAGTTTTAGACGAAGTTTCCTGCTGTTTAGTACGGATGCCGGCATTGGGCTGGAAATACCGGTTTTGGGATTCTGCACAGAAAGGGTTTGCAAACCGCTGAATCCACACGTGAGTTTAACTCTGTCAGTTGAATGCACACATTGACAACCATTCAGTTTGATAGCACACTTTTGGTTTTAGAAGCAGATATTTCTCTGTACAGCCTATGGTCCCATTCACTCGGGAATATCCCAACGCACCTCCTAGAAGAAACGTGTTTCTGACTCGCTGAATCTCAACATAGATTCAACTCTCTTAGGTGATCGAACGCACAGCAGAGCAGTTTCAAGGAAACGTTTCTCCTGAGTTTTAGACGAAGTTTCCTGCTGTTTAGTACGGATGCCGGCATTGGGCTGGAAATACCGGTTTTGGGATTCTGCACAGAAAGGGTTTGCAAACCGCTGAATCCACACGTGAGTTTAACTCTGTCAGTTGAATGCACACATTGACAACCATTCAGTTTGATAGCACACTTTTGGTTTTAGAAGCAAATATTTCTCTGTACAGCCTATGGTCCCATTCACTCGGGAATATCCCAACGCACCTCCTAGAAGAAACGTGTTTCTGACTCGCTGAATCTCAACATAGATTCAACTCTCTTAGGTGATCGAACGCACAGCAGAGCAGTTTCAAGGAAACGTTTCTCCTGAGTTTTAGACGAAGTTTCCTGCTGTTTAGTACGGATGCCGGCATTGGGCTGGAAATACCGGTTTTGGGATTCTGCACAGAAAGGGTTTGCAAACCGCTGAATCCACACGTGAGTTTAACTCTGTCAGTTGAATGCACACATTGACAACCATTCAGTTAGATAGCTCCGTTTTGGTTTTAGAAGCAGATATTTCTCTGTACAGCCTATGGTCCCATTCACTCGGGAATATCCCAACGCAGCTCCTAGAAGAAACGTGTTTCTGACTCGCTGAATCTCAACATAGATTCAACTCTCTTAGGTGAACGAACGCACAGCAGAGCAGTTTCAAGGAAACGTTTCTCCTGAGTTTTAGACGAAGTTTCCTGCTGTTTAGTACGGATGCCGGCATTGGGCTGGAAATACCGGTTTTGGGATTCTGCACAGAAAGGGTTTGCAAACCGCTGAATCCACACGTGGGTTTAACTCTGTCAGTTCAATGCACACATTGACAACCATTCAGTTAGATAGCTCCTTTTTGGTTTTAGAAGCAGATATTTCTCTGTACAGCCTATGGTCCCATTCACTCGCGAATATCCCAACGCAGCTCCTAGAAGAAACGTGTTTCTGACTCGCTGAATCTCAACATAGATTCAACTCTCTTAGGTGAACGAACGCAGAGCAGAGCAGTTTCAAGGAAACGTTTCTCCTGAGTTTTACACGAAGTTTCCTGCTGTTTAGTACGGATGCCGGCATTGGGCTGGAAATACCGGTTTTGGGATTCTGCACAGAAAGGGTTTGCAAACCGCTGAATCCACACGTGAGTTTAACTCTGTCAGTTCAATGCACACATTGACAACCATTCAGTTAGATAGCTCCGTTTTGGTTTTAGAAGCAGATATTTCTCTGTACAGCCTATGGTCCCATTCACTCGGGAATATCCCAACGCAGCTCCTAGAAGAAACGTGTTTCTGACTCGCTGAATCTCAACATAGATTCAACTCTCTTAGGTGAACGAACGCACAGCAGAGCAGTTTCAAGGAAACGTTTCTCCTGAGTTTTAGACGAAGTTTCCTGCTGTTTATTACGGATGCCGGCATTGGGCTGGAAATACCGGTTTTGGGATTCTGCACAGAAAGGGTTTGCAAACCGCTGAATCCACACGTGAGTTTAACTCTGCCAGCTCAATGCACACATTGACAACCATTCAGTTTGATAGCACACTTTTGGTTTTAGAAGCAGATATTTCTCTGTACAGCCTATGGTCCCATTCACTCGGGAATATCCCAACGCACCTCCTAGAAGAAACGTGTTTCTGACTCGCTGAATCTCAACATAGATTCAACTCTCTTAGGTGATCGAACGCACAGCAGAGCAGTTTCAAGGAAACGTTTCTCCTGAGTTTTAGACGAAGTTTCCTGCTGTTTAGTACGGATGCCGGCATTGGGCTGGAAATACCGGTTTTGGGATTCTGCACAGAAAGGGTTTGCAAACCGCTGAATCCACACGTGAGTTTAACTCTGTCAGTTGAATGCACACATTGACAACCATTCAGTTAGATAGCTCCGTTTTGGTTTTAGAAGCAGATATTTCTCTGTACAGCCTATGGTCCCTTTCACTCGGGTATATCCCAATGCAGCTCCTAGAAGAAACGTGTTTCTGACTCGCTGAATCTCAACATAGATTCAACTCTCTTAGGTGAACGAACGCACAGCAGAGCAGTTTCAAGGAAACGTTTCTCCTGAGATTTAGACGAAGTTTCCTGCTGTTTAGTACGGATTCCGGCATTGGGCTGGAAATACCGGTTTTGGGATTCTGCACAGAAAGGGTTTCCAAACCGCTGAATCCACACGTGAGTTTAACTCTGTCAGTTGAATGCACACATTGACAACCATTCAGTTTGATAGCACACTTTTGGTTTTAGAAGCAGATATTTCTCTGTACAGCCTATGGTCCCATTCACTCGGGAATATCCCAACGCACCTCCTAGAAGAAACGTGTTTCTGACTCGCTGAATCTCAACATAGATTCAACTCTCTTAGGTGATCGAACGCACAGCAGAGCAGTTTCAAGGAAACGTTTCTCCTGAGTTTTAGACGAAGTTTCCTGCTGTTTAGTACGGATGCCGGCATTGGGCTGGAAATACCGGTTTTGGGATTCTGCACAGAAAGGGTTTGCAAACCGCTGAATCCACACGTGAGTTTAACTCTGTCAGTTGAATGCACACATTGACAACCATTCAGTTTGATAGCACACTTTTGGTTTTAGAAGCAGATATTTCTCTGTACAGCCTATGGTCCCATTCACTCGGGAATATCCCAACGCACCTCCTAGAAGAAACGTGTTTCTGACTCGCTGAATCTCAACATAGATTCAACTCTCTTAGGTGATCGAACGCACAGCAGAGCAGTTTCAAGGAAACGTTTCTCCTGAGTTTTAGACGAAGTTTCCTGCTGTTTAGTACGGATGCCGGCATTGGGCTGGAAATACCGGTTTTGGGATTCTGCACAGAAAGGGTTTGCAAACCGCTGAATCCACACGTGAGTTTAACTCTGTCAGTTGAATGCACACATTGACAACCATTCAGTTTGATAGCACACTTTTGGTTTTAGAAGCAAATATTTCTCTGTACAGCCTATGGTCCCATTCACTCGGGAATATCCCAACGCACCTCCTAGAAGAAACGTGTTTCTGACTCGCTGAATCTCAACATAGATTCAACTCTCTTAGGTGATCGAACGCACAGCAGAGCAGTTTCAAGGAAACGTTTCTCCTGAGTTTTAGACGAAGTTTCCTGCTGTTTAGTACGGATGCCGGCATTGGGCTGGAAATACCGGTTTTGGGATTCTGCACAGAAAGGGTTTGCAAACCGCTGAATCCACACGTGAGTTTAACTCTGTCAGTTGAATGCACACATTGACAACCATTCAGTTAGATAGCTCCGTTTTGGTTTTAGAAGCAGATATTTCTCTGTACAGCCTATGGTCCCATTCACTCGGGAATATCCCAACGCAGCTCCTAGAAGAAACGTGTTTCTGACTCGCTGAATCTCAACATAGATTCAACTCTCTTAGGTGAACGAACGCACAGCAGAGCAGTTTCAAGGAAACGTTTCTCCTGAGTTTTAGACGAAGTTTCCTGCTGTTTAGTACGGATGCCGGCATTGGGCTGGAAATACCGGTTTTGGGATTCTGCACAGAAAGGGTTTGCAAACCGCTGAATCCACACGTGAGTTTAACTCTGTCAGTTCAATGCACACATTGACAACCATTCAGTTAGATAGCTCCGTTTTGGTTTTAGAAGCAGATATTTCTCTGTACAGCCTATGGTCCCATTCACTCGGGAATATCCCAACGCAGCTCCTAGAAGAAACGTGTTTCTCACTCGCTGAATCTCAACATAGATTCAACTCTCTTAGGTGAACGAACGCACAGCAGAGCAGTTTCAAGGAAACGTTTCTCCTGAGATTTACACGAAGTTTCCTGCTGTTTAGTACGGATGCCGGCATTGGGCTGGAAATACCGGTTTTGGGATTCTGCACAGAAAGGGTTTGCAAACCGCTGAATCCACACGTGAGTTTAACTCTGTCAGTTGAATGCACACATTGACAACCATTCAGTTAGATAGCTCCGTTTTGGTTTTAGAAGCAGATATTTCTCTGTACAGCCTATGGTCCCATTCACTCGGGAATATCCCAACGCAGCTCCTAGAAGAAACGTGTTTCTCACTCGCTGAATCTCAACATAGATTCAACTCTCTTAGGTGAACGAACGCACAGCAGAGCAGTTTCAAGGAAACGTTTCTCCTGAGTTTTAGACGAAGTTTCCTGCTGTTTATTACGGATGCCGGCATTGGGCTGGAAATACCGGTTTTGGGATTCTGCACAGAAAGGGTTTGCAAACCGCTGAATCCACACGTGAGTTTAACTCTGCCAGTTCAATGCACACATTGACAACCATTCAGTTAGATATCTCCGTTTTGGTTTTATAAGCAGATATTTCTCTGTACAGCCTATGGTCCCATTCACTCGGGAATATCCCAACGCAGCTCCTAGAAGAAACGTGTTTCTGACTCGCTGAATCTCAACATAGATTCAACTCTCTTAGGTGATCGAACGCACAGCAGAGCAGTTTCAAGGAAACGTTTCTCCTGAGTTTTAGACGAAGTTTCCTGCTGTTTAGTACGGATGCCGGCATTGGGCTGGAAATACCGGTTTTGGGATTCTGCACAGAAAGGGTTTGCAAACCGCTGAATCCACACGTGAGTTTAACTCTGTCAGTTGAATGCACACATTGACAACCATTCAGTTTGATAGCACACTTTTGGTTTTAGAAGCAGATATTTCTCTGTACAGCCTATGGTCCCATTCACTCGGGAATATCCCAACGCACCTCCTAGAAGAAACGTGTTTCTGACTCGCTGAATCTCAACATAGATTCAACTCTCTTAGGTGATCGAACGCACAGCAGAGCAGTTTCAAGGAAACGTTTCTCCTGAGTTTTAGACGAAGTTTCCTGCTGTTTAGTACGGATGCCGGCATTGGGCTGGAAATACCGGTTTTGGGATTCTGCACAGAAAGGGTTTGCAAACCGCTGAATCCACACGTGAGTTTAACTCTGTCAGTTGAATGCACACATTGACAACCATTCAGTTAGATAGCTCCGTTTTGGTTTTAGAAGCAGATATTTCTCTGTACACCCTATGGTCCCATTCACTCGGGAATATCCCAACGCAGCTCCTAGAAGAAACGTGTTTCTGACTCGCTGAATCTCAACATAGATTCAACTCTCTTAGGTGAACGAACGCACAGCAGAGCAGTTTCAAGGAAACGTTTCTCCTGAGTTTTAGACGAAGTTTCCTGCTGTTTAGTACGTATGCCGGCATTGGGCTGGAAATACCGGTTTTGGGATTCTGCACAGAAAGGGTTTGCAAACCGCTGAATCCACACGTGAGTTTAACTCTGTCAGTTGAATGCACACATTGACAACCATTCAGTTAGATAGCTCCGTTTTGGTTTTAGAAGCAGATATTTCTCTGTACAGCCTATGGTCCCATTCACTCGGGAATATCCCAACGCAGCTCCTAGAAGAAACGTGTTTCTGACTCGCTGAATCTCAACATAGATTCAACTCTCTTAGGTGAACGAACGCACAGCAGAGCAGTTTCAAGGAAACGTTTCTCCTGAGTTTTAGACGAAGTTTCCTGCTGTTTAGTACGTATGCCGGCATTGGGCTGGAAATACCGGTTTTGGGATTCTGCACAGAAAGGGTTTGCAAACCGCTGAATCCACACGTGAGTTTAACTCTGTCAGTTGAATGCACACATTGACAACCTTTCAGTTAGATAGCTCCGTTTTGGTTTTAGAAGCAGATATTTCTCTGTACAGCCTATGGTCCCATTCACTCGGGAATATCCCAATGCAGCTCCTAGAAGAAACGTGTTTCTGACTCGCTGAATCTCAACATAGATTCAACTCTCTTAGTTGAACGAACGCACAGCAGAGCAGTTTCAAGGAAACGTTTCTCCTGAGTTTTAGACGAAGTTTCCTGCTGTTTAGTACGTATGCCGGCATTGGGCTGGAAATACCGGTTTTGGGATTCTGCACAGAAAGGGTTTGCAAACCGCTGAATCCACACGTGAGTTTAACTCTGTCAGTTGAATGCACACATTGACAACCATTCAGTTAGATAGGTCCGTTTTGGTTTTAGAAGCAGATATTTCTCTGTACAGCCTATGGTCCCATTCATTCGGGAATATCCCAATGCAGCTCCTAGAAGAAACGTGTTTCTGACTCGCTGAATCTCAACATAGATTCAACTCTCTTAGGTGAATGAACGCACAGCAGAGCAGTTTCAAGGAAACGTTTCTCCTGAGTTTTAGACGAAGTTTCCTGCTGTTTAGTACGGATGCCGGCATTGGGCTGGAAATACCGGTTTTGGGATTCTGCACAGAAAGGGTTTGCAAACCGCTGAATCCACACGTGAGTTTAACTCTGTCAGTTGAATGCACACAATGACAACCATTCAGATTGATAGCACACTTTTGGTTTTAGAAGCAGATATTTCTCTGTACAGCCTATGGTCCCATTCACTCGGGAATATCCCAACGCACCTCCTAGAAGAAACGTGTTTCTGACTCGCTGAATCTCAACATAGATTCAACTCTCTTAGGTGATCGAACGCACAGCAGAGCAGTTTCAAGGAAACGTTTCTCCTGAGTTTTAGACGAAGTTTCCTGCTGTTTAGTACGGATGGCGGCATTGGGCTGGAAATACCGGTTTTGGGATTCTGCACAGAAAGGGTTTGCAAACCGCTGAATCCACACGTGAGTTTAACTCTGTCAGTTGAATGCACACATTGACAACCATTCAGTTTGATAGCACACTTTTGGTTTTAGAAGCAGATATTTCTCTGTACAGCCTATGGTCCCATTCACTCGGGAATATCCCAACGCACCTCCTAGAAGAAACGTGTTTCTGACTCGCTGAATCTCAACATAGATTCAACTCTCTTAGATGATCGAACGCACAGCAGAGCAGTTTCAAGGAAACGTTTCTCCTGAGTTTTAGACGAAGTTTCCTGCTGTTTAGTACGTATGCCGGCATTGGGCTGGAAATACCGGTTTTGGGATTCTGCACAGAAAGGGTTTGCAAACCGCTGAATCCACACGTGAGTTTAACTCTGTCAGTTGAATGCACACATTGACAACCATTCAGTTAGATAGCTCCGTTTTGGTTTTAGAAGCAGATATTTCTCTGTACAGCCTATGGTCCCATTCACTCGGGAATATCCCAACGCAGCTCCTAGAAGAAACGTGTTTCTGACTCGCTGAATCTCAACATAGATTCAACTCTCTTAGGTGAACGGACGCACAGCAGAGCAGTTTCAAGGAAACGTTTCTCCTGAGTTTTAGACGAAGTTTCCTGCTGTTTAGTACGTATGCCGGCATTGGGCTGGAAATACCGGTTTTGGGATTCTGCACAGAAAGGGTTTGCAAACCGCTGAATCCACACGTGAGTTTAACTCTGTCAGTTGAATGCACACATTGACAACCATTCAGTTTGATAGCACACTTTTGGTTTTAGAAGCAGATATTTCTCTGTACAGCCTATGGTCCCATTCACTCGGGAATATCCCAACGCAGCTCCTAGAAGAAACGTGTTTCTGACTCGCTGAATCTCAACATAGATTCAACTCTCTTAGGTGAACGAACGCACAGCAGAGCAGTTTCAAGGAAACGTTTCTCCTGAGTTTTAGACGAAGTTTCCTGCTGTTTAGTACGGATGCCGGCATTGGGCTGGAAATACCGGTTTTGGGATTCTGCACAGAAAGGGTTTGCAAACCGCTGAATCCACACGTGAGTTTAACTCTGTCAGTTGAATGCACACATTGACAACCATTCAGTTATATAGCTCCGTTTTGGTTTTAGAAGCAGATATTTCTCTGTACAGCCTATGGTCCCATTCACTCGGGAATATCCCAACGCAGCTCCTAGAAGAAACGTGTTTCTGACTCGCTGAATCTCAACATAGATTCAACTCTCTTAGGTGAACGAACGCACAGCAGAGCAGTTTCAAGGAAACGTTTCTCCTGAGTTTTAGACGAAGTTTCCTGCTGTTTATTACGGATGCCGGCATTGGGCTGGAAATACCGGTTTTGGGATTCTGCACAGAAAGGGTTTGCAAACCGCTGAATCCACACGTGAGTTTAACTCTGCCAGTTCAATGCACACATTGACAACCATTCAGTTAGATAGCTCCGTTTTGGTTTTAGAAGCAGATATTTCTCTGTACAGCCTATGGTCCCATTCACTCGGGAATATCCCAACGCACCTCCTAGAAGAAACGTGTTTCTGACTCGCTGAATCTCAACATAGATTCAACTCTCTTAGGTGAACGAACGCACAGCAGAGCAGTTTCAAGGAAACGTTTCTCCTGAGTTTTAGACGAAGTTTCCTGCTGTTTAGTACGGATGCCGGCATTGGGCTGGAAATACCGGTTTTGGGATTCTGCACAGAAAGGGTTTGCAAACCGCTGAATCCACACGTGAGTTTAACTCTGTCAGTTGAATGCACACATTGACAACCATTCAGTTTGATAGCACACTTTTGGTTTTAGAAGCAGATATTTCTCTGTACAGCCTATGGTCCCATTCACTCGGGAATATCCCAACGCACCTCCTAGAAGAAACGTGTTTCTGACTCGCTGAATCTCAACATAGATTCAACTCTCTTAGGTGATCGAACGCACAGCAGAGCAGTTTCAAGGAAACGTTTCTCCTGAGTTTTAGACGAAGTTTCCTGCTGTTTAGTACGGATGCCGGCATTGGGCTGGAAATACCGGTTTTGGGATTCTGCACAGAAAGGGTTTGCAAACCGCTGAATCCACACGTGAGTTTAACTCTGTCAGTTGAATGCACACATTGACAACCATTCAGTTAGATAGCTCCGTTTTGGTTTTAGAAGCAGATATTTCTCTGTACACACTATGGTCCCATTCACTCGGGAATATCCCAACGCAGCTCCTAGAAGAAACGTGTTTCTGACTCGCTGAATCTCAACATAGATTCAACTCTCTTAGGTGAACGAACGCACAGCAGAGAAGTTTCAAGGAAACGTTTCTCCTGAGTTTTAGACGAAGTTTCCTGCTGTTTAGTACGGATGCCGGCATTGGGCTGGAAATACCGGTTTTGGGATTCTGCACAGAAAGGGTTTGCAAACCGCTGAATCCACACGTGAGTTTAACTCTGTCAGTTGAATGCACACATTGACAACCATTCAGTTAGATAGCTCCGTTTTGGTTTTAGAAGCAGATATTTCTCTGTACAGCCTATGGTCCCATTCACTCGGGAATATCCCAACGCAGCTCCTAGAAGAAACGTGTTTCTGACTCGCTGAATCTCAACATAGATTCAACTCTCTTAGGTGATCGAACGCACAGCAGAGCAGTTTCAAGGAAACGTTTCTCCTGAGTTTTAGACGAAGTTTCCTGCTGTTTAGTACGGATGCCGGCATTGGGCTGGAAATACCGGTTTTGGGATTCTGCACAGAAAGGGTTTGCAAACCGCTGAATCCACACGTGAGTTTAACTCTGTCAGTTCAATGCACACATTGACAACCATTCAGTTAGATAGCTCCGTTTTGGTTTTAGAAGCAGATATTTCTCTGTACAGCCTATGGTCCCATTCACTCGGGAATATCCCAACGCAGCTCCTAGAAGAAACGTGTTTCTGACTCGCTGAATCTCAACATAGATTCAACTCTCTTAGGTGAACGAACGCACAGCAGAGCAGTTTCAAGGAAACGTTTCTCCTGAGATTTACACGAAGTTTCCTGCTGTTTAGTACGGATGCCGGCATTGGGCTGGAAATACCGGTTTTGGGATTCTGCACAGAAAGGGTTTGCAAACCGCTGAATCCACACGTGAGTTTCACTTTGCCAGTTCAATGCACACATTGACAACCATTCAGTTAGATAGCTCCGTTTTGGTTTTAGAAGCAGATATTTCTCTGTACAGCCTATGGTCCCATTCACTCGGGAATAACCCAACGCACCTCCTAGAAGAAACGTGTTTCTGACTCGCTGAATCTCAACATAGATTCAACTCTCTTAGGTGATCGAACGCACAGCAGAGCAGTTTCAAGGAAACGTTTCTCCTGAGTTTTAGACGAAGTTTCCTGCTGTTTAGTACGGATGCCGGCATTGGGCTGGAAATACCGGTTTTGGGATTCTGCACAGAAAGGGTTTGCAAACCGCTGAATCCACACGTGAGTTTAACTCTGTCAGTTGAATGCACACATTGACAACCATTCAGTTTGATAGCACACTTTTGGTTTTAGAAGCAGATATTTCTCTGTACAGCCTATGGTCCCATTCACTCGGGAATATCCCAACGCACCTCCTAGAAGAAACGTGTTTCTGACTCGCTGAATCTCAACATAGATTCAACTCTCTTAGGTGATCGAACGCACAGCAGAGCAGTTTCAAGGAAACGTTTCTCCTGAGTTTTAGACGAAGTTTCCTGCTGTTTAGTACGGATGCCGGCATTGGGCTGGAAATACCGGTTTTGGGATTCTGCACAGAAAGGGTTTGCAAACCGCTGAATCCACACGTGAGTTTAACTCTGTCAATTGAATGCCCACATTGACAACCATTCAGTTAGATAGCTCCGTTTTGGTTTTAGAAGCAGATATTTCTCTGTACACACTATGGTCCCATTCACTCGGGAATATCCCAACGCAGCTCCTAGAAGAAACGTGTTTCTGACTCGCTGAATCTCAACATAGATTCAACTCTCTTAGGTGAACGAACGCACAGCAGAGCAGTTTCAAGGAAACGTTTCTCCTGAGTTTTAGACGAAGTTTCCTGCTGTTTAGTACGTATGCCGGCATTGGGCTGGAAATACCGGTTTTGGGATTCTGCACAGAAAGGGTTTGCAAACCGCTGAATCCACACGTGAGTTTCACTTTGCCAGTTCAATGCACACATTGACAACCATTCAGTTAGATAGCTCCGTTTTGGTTTTAGAAGCAGATATTTCTCTGTACAGCCTATGGTCCCATTCACTCGGGAATAACCCAACGCACCTCCTAGAAGAAACGTGTTTCTGACTCGCTGAATCTCAACATAGATTCAACTCTCTTAGGTGATCGAACGCACAGCAGAGCAGTTTCAAGGAAACGTTTCTCCTGAGTTTTAGACGAAGTTTCCTGCTGTTTAGTACGGATGCCGGCATTGGGCTGGAAATACCGGTTTTGGGATTCTGCACAGAAAGGGTTTGCAAACCGCTGAATCCACACGTGAGTTTAACTCTGTCAGTTGAATGCACACATTGACAACCATTCAGTTTGATAGCACACTTTTGGTTTTAGAAGCAGATATTTCTCTGTACAGCCTACGGTCCCATTCACTCGGGAATATCCCAACGCACCTCCTAGAAGAAACGTGTTTCTGACTCGCTGAATCTCAACATAGATTCAACTCTCTTAGGTGATCGAACGCACAGCAGAGCAGTTTCAAGGAAACGTTTCTCCTGAGTTTTAGACGAAGTTTCCTGCTGTTTAGTACGGATGCCGGCATTGGGCTGGAAATACCGGTTTTGGGATTCTGCACAGAAAGGGTTTGCAAACCGCTGAATCCACACGTGAGTTTAACTCTGTCAATTGAATGCACACATTGACAACCATTCAGTTAGATAGCTCCGTTTTGGTTTTAGAAGCAGATATTTCTCTGTACACACTATGGTCCCATTCACTCGGGAATATCCCAACGCAGCTCCTAGAAGAAACGTGTTTCTGACTCGCTGAATCTCAACATAGATTCAACTCTCTTAGGTGAACGAACGCACAGCAGAGCAGTTTCAAGGAAACGTTTCTCCTGAGTTTTAGACGAAGTTTCCTGCTGTTTAGTACGTATGCCGGCATTGGGCTGGAAATACCGGTTTTGGGATTCTGCACAGAAAGGGTTTGCAAACCGCTGAATCCACACGTGAGTTTAACTCTGTCAGTTGAATGCACACATTGACAACCTTTCAGTTAGATAGCTCCGTTTTGGTTTTAGAAGCAGATATTTCTCTGTACAGCCTATGGTCCCATTCACTCGGGAATATCCCAATGCAGCTCCTAGAAGAAACGTGTTTCTGACTCGCTGAATCTCAACATAGATTCAACTCTCTTAGTTGAACGAACGCACAGCAGAGCAGTTTCAAGGAAACGTTTCTCCTGAGTTTTAGACGAAGTTTCCTGCTGTTTAGTACGTATGCCGGCATTGGGCTGGAAATACCGGTTTTGGGATTCTGCACAGAAAGGGTTTGCAAACCGCTGAATCCACACGTGAGTTTAACTCTGTCAGTTGAATGCACACATTGACAACCATTCAGTTAGATAGCTCCGTTTTGGTTTTAGAAGCAGATATTTCTCTGTACAGCCTATGGTCCCATTCACTCGGGAATATCCCAATGCAGCTCCTAGAAGAAACGTGTTTCTGACTCGCTGAATCTCAACATAGATTCAACTCTCTTAGGTGAATGAACGCACAGCAGAGCAGTTTCACGGAAACGTTTCTCCTGAGTTTTAGACGAAGTTTCCTGCTGTTTAGTACGGATGCCGGCTTTGGGCTGGAAATACCGGTTTTGGGATTCTGCACAGAAAGGGTTTGCAAACCGCTGAATCCACACGTGAGTTTAACTCTGTCAGTTGAATGCACACATTGACAACCATTCAGATTGATAGCACACTTTTGGTTTTAGAAGCAGATATTTCTCTGTACAGCCTATGGTCCCATTCACTCGGGAATATCCCAACGCACCTCCTAGAAGAAACGTGTTTCTGACTCGCTGAATCTCAACATAGATTCAACTCTCTTAGGTGATCGAACGCACAGCAGAGCAGTTTCAAGGAAACGTTTCTCCTGAGTTTTAGACGAAGTTTCCTGCTGTTTAGTACGGATGGCGGCATTGGGCTGGAAATACCGGTTTTGGGATTCTGCACAGAAAGGGTTTGCAAACCGCTGAATCCACACGTGAGTTTAACTCTGTCAGTTGAATGCACACATTGACAACCATTCAGTTTGATAGCACACTTTTGGTTTTAGAAGCAGATATTTCTCTGTACAGCCTATGGTCCCATTCACTCGGGAATATCCCAACGCAGCTCCTAGAAGAAACGTGTTTCTGACTCGCTGAATCTCAACATAGATTCAACTCTCTTAGGTGATCGAACGCACAGCAGAGCAGTTTCAAGGAAACGTTTCTCCTGAGTTTTAGACGAAGTTTCCTGCTGTTTAGTACGGATGCCGGCATTGGGCTGGAAATACCGGTTTTGGGATTCTGCACAGAAAGGGTTTGCAAACCGCTGAATCCACACGTGAGTTTAACTCTGTCAGTTGAATGCACACATTGACAACCATTCAGTTAGATAGCACACTTTTGGTTTTAGAAGCAGATATTTCTCTGTACAGCCTATGGTCCCATTCACTCGGGAATATCCCAACGCAGCTCCTAGAAGAAACGTGTTTCTGACTCGCTGAATCTCAACATAGATTCAACTCTCTTAGGTGAACGAACGCACAGCAGAGCAGTTTCAAGGAAACGTTTCTCCTGAGATTTACACGAAGTTTCCTGCTGTTTAGTACGGATGCCGGCATTGGGCTGGAAATACCGGTTTTGGGATTCTGCACAGAAAGGGTTTGCAAACCGCTGAATCCACACGTGAGTTTAACTCTGCCAGTTCAATGCACACATTGACAACCATTCAGTTAGATAGCTCCGTTTTGGTTTTAGAAGCAGATATTTCTCTGTACAGCCTATGGTCCCATTCACTCGGGAATAACCCAACGCACCTCCTAGAAGAAACGTGTTTCTGACTCGCTGAATCTCAACATAGATTCAACTCTCTTAGGTGATCGAACGCACAGCAGAGCAGTTTCAAGGAAACGTTTCTCCTGAGTTTTAGACGAAGTTTCCTGCTGTTTAGTACGGATGCCGGCATTGGGCTGGAAATACCGGTTTTGGGATTCTGCATAGGAAGGGTTTGCAAACCGCTGAATCCACACGTGAGTTTAACTCTGTCAGTTGAATGCACACATTGACAACCATTCAGTTTGATAGCACACTTTTGGTTTTAGAAGCAGATATTTCTCTGTACAGCCTACGGTCCCATTCACTCGGGAATATCCCAACGCACCTCCTAGAAGAAACGTGTTTCTGACTCGCTGAATCTCAACATAGATTCAACTCTCTTAGGTGATCGAACGCACAGCAGAGCAGTTTCAAGGAAACGTTTCTCCTGAGTTTTAGACGAAGTTTCCTGCTGTTTAGTACGGATGCCGGCATTGGGCTGGAAATACCGGTTTTGGGATTCTGCACAGAAAGGGTTTGCAAACCGCTGAATCCACACGTGAGTTTAACTCTGTCAATTGAATGCACACATTGACAACCATTCAGTTAGATAGCTCCGTTTTGGTTTTAGAAGCAGATATTTCTCTGTACACACTATGGTCCCATTCACTCGGGAATATCCCAACGCAGCTCCTAGAAGAAACGTGTTTCTGACTCGCTGAATCTCAACATAGATTCAACTCTCTTAGGTGAACGAACGCACAGCAGAGCAGTTTCAAGGAAACGTTTCTCCTGAGTTTTAGACGAAGTTTCCTGCTGTTTAGTACGTATGCCGGCATTGGGCTGGAAATACCGGTTTTGGGATTCTGCACAGAAAGGGTTTGCAAACCGCTGAATCCACACGTGAGTTTAACTCTGTCAGTTGAATGCACACATTGACAACCTTTCAGTTAGATAGCTCCGTTTTGGTTTTAGAGGCAGATATTTCTCTGTACAGCCTATGGTCCCATTCACTCGGGAATATCCCAATGCAGCTCCTAGAAGAAACGTGTTTCTGACTCGCTGAATCTCAACATAGATTCAACTCTCTTAGTTGAACGAACGCACAGCAGAGCAGTTTCAAGGAAACGTTTCTCCTGAGTTTTAGACGAAGTTTCCTGCTGTTTAGTACGTATGCCGGCATTGGGCTGGAAATACCGGTTTTGGGATTCTGCACAGAAAGGGTTTGCAAACCGCTGAATCCACACGTGAGTTTAACTCTGTCAGTTGAATGCACACATTGACAACCATTCAGTTAGATAGGTCCGTTTTGGTTTTAGAAGCAGATATTTCTCTGTACAGCCTATGGTCCCATTCACTCGGGAATATCCCAATGCAGCTCCCAGAAGAAACGTGTTTCTGACTCGCTGAATCTCAACATAGATTCAACTCTCTTAGGTGAATGAACGCACAGCAGAGCAGTTTCAAGGAAACGTTTCTCCTGAGTTTTAGATGAAGTTTCCTGCTGTTTAGTACGGATGCCGGCATTGGGCTGGAAATACCGGTTTTGGGATTCTGCACAGAAAGGGTTTGCAAACCGCTGAATCCACACGTGAGTTTAACTCTGTCAGTTGAATGCACACATTGACAACCATTCAGATTGATAGCACACTTTTGGTTTTAGAAGCAGATATTTCTCTGTACAGCCTATGGTCCCATTCACTCGGGAATATCCCAACGCACCTCCTAGAAGAAACGTGTTTCTGACTCGCTGAATCTCAACATAGATTCAACTCTCTTAGGTGATCGAACGCACAGCAGAGCAGTTTCAAGGAAACGTTTCTCCTGAGTTTTAGACGAAGTTTCCTGCTGTTTAGTACGGATGGCGGCATTGGGCTGGAAATACCGGTTTTGGGATTCTGCACAGAAAGGGTTTGCAAACCGCTGAATCCACACGTGAGTTTAACTCTGTCAGTTGAATGCACACATTGACAACCATTCAGTTTGATAGCACACTTTTGGTTTTAGAAGCAGATATTTCTCTGTACAGCCTATGGTCCCATTCACTCGGGAATATCCCAACGCAGCTCCTAGAAGAAACGTGTTTCTGACTCGCTGAATCTCAACATAGATTCAACTCTCTTAGGTGATCGAACGCACAGCAGAGCAGTTTCAAGGAAACGTTTCTCCTGAGTTTTAGACGAAGTTTCCTGCTGTTTAGTACGGATGCCGGCATTGGGCTGGAAATACCGGTTTTGGGATTCTGCACAGAAAGGGTTTGCAAACCGCTGAATCCACACGTGAGTTTAACTCTGTCAGTTCAATGCACACATTGACAACCATTCAGTTAGATAGCTCCGTTTTGGTTTTAGAAGCAGATATTTCTCTGTACAGCCTATGGTCCCATTCACTCGGGAATATCCCAACGCAGCTCCTAGAAGAAACGTGTTTCTGACTCGCTGAATCTCAACATAGATTCAACTCTCTTAGGTGAACGAACGCACAGCAGAGCAGTTTCAAGGAAACGTTTCTCCTGAGATTTACACGAAGTTTCCTGCTGTTTAGTACGGATGCCGGCATTGGGCTGGAAATACCGGTTTTGGGATTCTGCACAGAAAGGGTTTGCAAACCGCTGAATCCACACGTGAGTTTAACTCTGTCAGTTGAATGCACACATTGACAACCTTTCAGTTAGATAGCTCCGTTTTGGTTTTAGAAGCAGATATTTCTCTGTACAGCCTATGGTCCCATTCACTCGGGAATATCCCAATGCAGCTCCTAGAAGAAACGTGTTTCTGACTCGCTGAATCTCAACATAGATTCAACTCTCTTAGTTGAACGAACGCACAGCAGAGCAGTTTCAAGGAAACGTTTCTCCTGAGTTTTAGACGAAGTTTCCTGCTGTTTAGTACGTATGCCGGCATTGGGCTGGAAATACCGGTTTTGGGATTCTGCACAGAAAGGGTTTGCAAACCGCTGAATCCACACGTGAGTTTAACTCTGTCAGTTGAATGCACACATTGACAACCATTCAGTTAGATAGGTCCGTTTTGGTTTTAGAAGCAGATATTTCTCTGTACAGCCTATGGTCCCATTCACTCGGGAATATCCCAATGCAGCTCCTAGAAGAAACGTGTTTCTGACTCGCTGAATCTCAACATAGATTCAACTCTCTTAGGTGAATGAACGCACAGCAGAGCAGTTTCAAGGAAACGTTTCTCCTGAGTTTTAGACGAAGTTTCCTGCTGTTTAGTACGGATGCCGGCTTTGGGCTGGAAATACCGGTTTTGGGATTCTGCACAGAAAGGGTTTGCAAACCGCTGAATCCACACGTGAGTTTAACTCTGTCAGTTGAATGCACACATTGACAACCATTCAGATTGATAGCACACTTTTGGTTTTAGAAGCAGATATTTCTCTGTACAGCCTATGGTCCCATTCACTCGGGAATATCCCAACGCACCTCCTAGAAGAAACGTGTTTCTGACTCGCTGAATCTCAACATAGATTCAACTCTCTTAGGTGATCGAACGCACAGCAGAGCAGTTTCAAGGAAACGTTTCTCCTGAGTTTTAGACGAAGTTTCCTGCTGTTTAGTACGGATGGCGGCATTGGGCTGGAAATACCGGTTTTGGGATTCTGCACAGAAAGGGTTTGCAAACCGCTGAATCCACACGTGAGTTTAACTCTGTCAGTTGAATGCACACATTGACAACCATTCAGTTTGATAGCACACTTTTGGTTTTAGAAGCAGATATTTCTCTGTACAGCCTATGGTCCCATTCACTCGGGAATATCCCAACGCACCTCCTAGAAGAAACGTGTTTCTGACTCGCTGAATCTCAACATAGATTCAACTCTCTTAGATGATCGAACGCACAGCAGAGCAGTTTCAAGGAAACGTTTCTCCTGAGTTTTAGACGAAGTTTCCTGCTGTTTAGTACGGATGCCGGCATTGGGCTGGAAATACCGGTTTTGGGATTCTGCACAGAAAGGGTTTGCAAACCGCTGAATCCACACGTGAGTTTAACTCTGTCAGTTGAATGCACACATTGACAACCATTCAGTTAGATAGCTCCGTTTTGGTTTTAGAAGCAGATATTTCTCTGTACAGCCTATGGTCCCATTCACTCGGGAATATCCCAACGCAGCTCCTAGAAGAAACGTGTTTCTGACTCGCTGAATCTCAACATAGATTCAACTCTCTTAGGTGAACGGACGCACAGCAGAGCAGTTTCAAGGAAACGTTTCTCCTGAGTTTTAGACGAAGTTTCCTGCTGTATAGTACGTATGCCGGCATTGGGCTGGAAATACCGGTTTTGGGATTCTGCACAGAAAGGGTTTGCAAACCGCTGAATCCACACGTGAGTTTAACTCTGTCAGTTGAATGCACACATTGGCAACCATTCAGTTTGATAGCACACTTTTGGTTTTAGAAGCAGATATTTCTCTGTACAGCCTATGGTCCCATTCACTCGGGAATATCCCAACGCACCTCCTAGAAGAAACGTGTTTCTGACTCGCTGAATCTCAACATAGATTCAACTCTCTTAGGTGATCGAACGCACAGCAGAGCAGTTTCAAGGAAACGTTTCTCCTGAGTTTTAGACGAAGTTTCCTGCTGTTTAGTACGGATGCCGGCATTGGGCTGGAAATACCGGTTTTGGGATTCTGCACAGAAAGGGTTTGCAAACCGCTGAATCCACACGTGAGTTTAACTCTGTCAGTTGAATGCACACATTGACAACCATTCAGTTTGATAGCACACTTTTGGTTTTAGAAGCAGATATTTCTCTGTACAGCCTATGGTCCCATTCACTCGGGAATATCCCAACGCACCTCCTAGAAGAAACGTGTTTCTGACTCGCTGAATCTCAACATAGATTCAACTCTCTTAGGTGATCGAACGCACAGCAGAGCAGTTTCAAGGAAACGTTTCTCCTGAGTTTTAGACGAAGTTTCCTGCTGTTTAGTACGGATGCCGGCATTGGGCTGGAAATACCGGTTTTGGGATTCTGCACAGAAAGGGTTTGCAAACCGCTGAATCCACACGTGAGTTTAACTCTGTCAGTTGAATGCACACATTGACAACCATTCAGTTAGATAGCTCCGTTTTGGTTTTAGAAGCAGATATTTCTCTGTACAGCCTATGGTCCCATTCACTCGGGAATATCCCAACGCAGCTCCTAGAAGAAACGTGTTTCTGACTCGCTGAATCTCAACATAGATTCAACTCTCTTAGGTGAACGAACGCAAAGCAGAGCAGTTTCAAGGAAACGTTTCTCCTGAGTTTTAGACGAAGTTTCCTGCTGTTTAGTACGGATGCCGGCATTGGGCTGGAAATACCGGTTTTGGGATTCTGCACAGAAAGGGTTTGCAAACCGCTGAATCCACACGTGAGTTTAACTCTGTCAGTTGAATGCACACATTGACAACCATTCAGTTAGATAGCTCCGTTTTGGTTTTAGAAGCAGATATTTCTCTGTACAGCCTATGGTCCCATTCACTCGGGAATATCCCAACGCAGCTCCTAGAAGAAACGTGTTTCTGACTCGCTGAATCTCAACATAGATTTAACTCTCTTAGGTGAACGAACGCACAGCAGAGCAGTTTCAAGGAAACGTTTCTCCTGAGTTTTAGACGAAGTTTCCTGCTGTTTATTACGGATGCCGGCATTGGGCTGGAAATACCGGTTTTGGGATTCTGCACAGAAAGGGTTTGCAAACCGCTGAATCCACACGTGAGTTTAACTCTGCCAGTTCAATGCACACATTGACAACCATTCAGTTAGATAGCTCCGTTTTGGTTTTAGAAGCAGATATTTCTCTGTACAGCCTATGGTCCCATTCACTCGGGAATATCCCAACGCACCTCCTAGAAGAAACGTGTTTCTGACTCGCTGAATCTCAACATAGATTCAACTCTCTTAGGTGAACGAACGCACAGCAGAGCAGTTTCAAGGAAACGTTTCTCCTGAGTTTTAGACGAAGTTTCCTGCTGTTTATTACGGATGCCGGCATTGGGCTGGAAATACCGGTTTTGGGATTCTGCACAGAAAGGGTTTGCAAACCGCTGAATCCACACGTGAGTTTAACTCTGCCAGTTCAATGCACACATTGACAACCATTCAGTTAGATAGCTCCGTTTTGGTTTTAGAAGCAGATATTTCTCTGTACAGCCTATGGTCCCATTCACTCGGGAATATCCCAACGCACCTCCTAGAAGAAACGTGTTTCTGACTCGCTGAATCTCAACATAGATTCAACTCTCTTAGGTGAACGAACGCACAGCAGAGCAGTTTCAAGGAAACGTTTCTCCTGAGTTTTAGACGAAGTTTCCTGCTGTTTAGTACGGATGCCGGCATTGGGCTGGAAATACCGGTTTTGGGATTCTGCACAGAAAGGGTTTGCAAACCGCTGAATCCACACGTGAGTTTAACTCTGTCAGTTGAATGCACACATTGACAACCATTCAGTTTGATAGCACACTTTTGGTTTTAGAAGCAGATATTTCTCTGTACAGCCTATGGTCCCATTCACTCGGGAATATCCCAACGCACCTCCTAGAAGAAACGTGTTTCTGACTCGCTGAATCTCAACATAGATTCAACTCTCTTAGGTGATCGAACGCACAGCAGAGCAGTTTCAAGGAAACGTTTCTCCTGAGTTTTAGACGAAGTTTCCTGCTGTTTAGTACGGATGCCGGCATTGGGCTGGAAATACCGGTTTTGGGATTCTGCACAGAAAGGGTTTGCAAACCGCTGAATCCACACGTGAGTTTAACTCTGTCAGTTGAATGCACACATTGACAACCATTCAGTTAGATAGCTCCGTTTTGGTTTTAGAAGCAGATATTTCTCTGTACACACTATGGTCCCATTCACTCGGGAATATCCCAACGCAGCTCCAAGAAGAAACGTGTTTCTGACTCGCTGAATCTCAACATAGATTCAACTCTCTTAGGTGAACGAACGCACAGCAGAGCAGTTTCAAGGAAACGTTTCTCCTGAGTTTTAGACGAAGTTTCCTGCTGTTTAGTACGTATGCCGGCATTGGGCTGGAAATACCGGTTTTGGGATTCTGCACAGAAAGGGTTTGCAAACCGCTGAATCCACACGTGAGTTTAACTCTGTCAGTTGAATGCACACATTGACAACCTTTCAGTTAGATAGCTCCGTTTTGGTTTTAGAAGCAGATATTTCTCTGTACAGCCTATGGTCCCATTCACTCGGGAATATCCCAACGCAGCTCCTAGAAGAAACGTGTTTCTGACTCGCTGAATCTCAACATAGATTCAACTCTCTTAGGTGATCGAACGCACAGCAGAGCAGTTTCAAGGAAACGTTTCTCCTGAGTTTTAGACGAAGTTTCCTGCTGTTTAGTACGGATGCCGGCATTGGGCTGGAAATACCGGTTTTGGGATTCTGCACAGAAAGGGTTTGCAAACCGCTGAATCCACACGTGAGTTTAACTCTGTCAGTTCAATGCACACATTGACAACCATTCAGTTAGATAGCTCCGTTTTGGTTTTAGAAGCAGATATTTCTCTGTACAGCCTATGGTCCCATTCACTCGGGAATATCCCAACGCAGCTCCTAGAAGAAACGTGTTTCTGACTCGCTGAATCTCAACATAGATTCAACTCTCTTAGGTGAACGAACGCACAGCAGAGCAGTTTCAAGGAAACGTTTCTCCTGAGTTTTAGACGAAGTTTCCTGCTGTTTAGTACGGAAGCCGGCATTGGGCTGGAAATACCGGTTTTGGGATTCTGCACAGAAAGGGTTTGCAAACCGCTGAATCCACACGTGAGTTTAACTCTGCCAGTTCAATGCACACATTGACAACCATTCAGTTAGATAGCTCCGTTTTGGTTTTAGAAGCAGATATTTCTCTGTACAGCCTATGGTCCCATTCACTCGGGAATAACCCAACGCACCTCCTAGAAGAAACGTGTTTCTGACTCGCTGAATCTCAACATAGATTCAACTCTCTTAGGTGATCGAACGCACAGCAGAGCAGTTTCAAGGAAACGTTTCTCCTGAGTTTTAGACGAAGTTTCCTGCTGTTTAGTACGGATGCCGGCATTGGGCTGGAAATACCGGTTTTGGGATTCTGCACAGAAAGGGTTTGCAAACCGCTGAATCCACACGTGAGTCTAACTCTGTCAGTTGAATGCACACATTGACAACCATTCAGTTTGATAGCACACTTTTGGTTTTAGAAGCAGATATTTCTCTGTACAGCCTATGGTCCCATTCACTCGGGAATATCCCAACGCACCTCCTAGAAGAAACGTGTTTCTGACTCGCTGAATCTCAACATAGATTCAACTCTCTTAGGTGATCGAACGCACAGCAGAGCAGTTTCAAGGAAACGTTTCTCCTGAGTTTTAGACGAAGTTTCCTGCTGTTTAGTACGGATGCCGGCATTGGGCTGGAAATACCGGTTTTGGGATTCTGCACAGAAAGGGTTTGCAAACCGCTGAATCCACACGTGAGTTTAACTCTGTCAATTGAATGCACACATTGACAACCATTCAGTTAGATAGCTCCGTTTTGGTTTTAGAAGCAGATATTTCTCTGTACACACTATGGTCCCATTCACTCGGGAATATCCCAACGCAGCTCCTAGAAGAAACGTGTTTCTGACTCGCTGAATCTCAACATAGATTCAACTCTCTTAGGTGAACGAACGCACAGCAGAGCAGTTTCAAGGAAACGTTTCTCCTGAGTTTTAGACGAAGTTTCCTGCTGTTTAGTACGTATGCCGGCATTGGGCTGGAAATACCGGTTTTGGGATTCTGCACAGAAAGGGTTTGCAAACCGCTGAATCCACACGTGAGTTTAACTCTGTCAGTTGAATGCACACATTGACAACCTTTCAGTTAGATAGCTCCGTTTTGGTTTTAGAGGCAGATATTTCTCTGTACAGCCTATGGTCCCATTCACTCGGGAATATCCCAATGCAGCTCCTAGAAGAAACGTGTTTCTGACTCGCTGAATCTCAACATAGATTCAACTCTCTTAGTTGAACGAACGCACAGCAGAGCAGTTTCAAGGAAACGTTTCTCCTGAGTTTTAGACGAAGTTTCCTGCTGTTTAGTACGTATGCCGGCATTGGGCTGGAAATACCGGTTTTGGGATTCTGCACAGAAAGGGTTTGCAAACCGCTGAATCCACACGTGAGTTTAACTCTGTCAGTTGAATGCACACATTGACAACCATTCAGTTAGATAGGTCCGTTTTGGTTTTAGAAGCAGATATTTCTCTGTACAGCCTATGGTCCCATTCACTCGGGAATATCCCAATGCAGCTCCCAGAAGAAACGTGTTTCTGACTCGCTGAATCTCAACATAGATTCAACTCTCTTAGGTGAATGAACGCACAGCAGAGCAGTTTCAAGGAAACGTTTCTCCTGAGTTTTAGATGAAGTTTCCTGCTGTTTAGTACGGATGCCGGCATTGGGCTGGAAATACCGGTTTTGGGATTCTGCACAGAAAGGGTTTGCAAACCGCTGAATCCACACGTGAGTTTAACTCTGTCAGTTGAATGCACACATTGACAACCATTCAGATTGATAGCACACTTTTGGTTTTAGAAGCAGATATTTCTCTGTACAGCCTATGGTCCCATTCACTCGGGAATATCCCAACGCACCTCCTAGAAGAAACGTGTTTCTGACTCGCTGAATCTCAACATAGATTCAACTCTCTTAGGTGATCGAATGCACAGCAGAGCAGTTTCAAGGAAACGTTTCTCCTGAGTTTTAGACGAAGTTTCCTGCTGTTTAGTACGGATGGCGGCATTGGGCTGGAAATACCGGTTTTGGGATTCTGCACAGAAAGGGTTTGCAAACCGCTGAATCCACACGTGAGTTTAACTCTGTCAGTTGAATGCACACATTGACAACCATTCAGTTTGATAGCACACTTTTGGTTTTAGAAGCAGATATTTCTCTGTACAGCCTATGGTCCCATTCACTCGGGAATATCCCAACGCAGCTCCTAGAAGAAACGTGTTTCTGACTCGCTGAATCTCAACATAGATTCAACTCTCTTAGGTGATCGAACGCACAGCAGAGCAGTTTCAAGGAAACGTTTCTCCTGAGTTTTAGACGAAGTTTCCTGCTGTTTAGTACGGATGCCGGCATTGGGCTGGAAATACCGGTTTTGGGATTCTGCACAGAAAGGGTTTGCAAACCGCTGAATCCACACGTGAGTTTAACTCTGTCAGTTCAATGCACACATTGACAACCATTCAGTTAGATAGCTCCGTTTTGGTTTTAGAAGCAGATATTTCTCTGTACAGCCTATGGTCCCATTCACTCGGGAATATCCCAACGCAGCTCCTAGAAGAAACGTGTTTCTGACTCGCTGAATCTCAACATAGATTCAACTCTCTTAGGTGAACGAACGCACAGCAGAGCAGTTTCAAGGAAACGTTTCTCCTGAGATTTACACGAAGTTTCCTGCTGTTTAGTACGGATGCCGGCATTGGGCTGGAAATACCGGTTTTGGGATTCTGCACAGAAAGGGTTTGCAAACCGCTGAATCCACACGTGAGTTTAACTCTGTCAGTTGAATGCACACATTGACAACCTTTCAGTTAGATAGCTCCGTTTTGGTTTTAGAAGCAGATATTTCTCTGTACAGCCTATGGTCCCATTCACTCGGGAATATCCCAATGCAGCTCCTAGAAGAAACGTGTTTCTGACTCGCTGAATCTCAACATAGATTCAACTCTCTTAGTTGAACGAACGCACAGCAGAGCAGTTTCAAGGAAACGTTTCTCCTGAGTTTTAGACGAAGTTTCCTGCTGTTTAGTACGTATGCCGGCATTGGGCTGGAAATACCGGTTTTGGGATTCTGCACAGAAAGGGTTTGCAAACCGCTGAATCCACACGTGAGTTTAACTCTGTCAGTTGAATGCACACATTGACAACCATTCAGTTAGATAGGTCCGTTTTGGTTTTAGAAGCAGATATTTCTCTGTACAGCCTATGGTCCCATTCACTCGGGAATATCCCAATGCAGCTCCTAGAAGAAACGTGTTTCTGACTCGCTGAATCTCAACATAGATTCAACTCTCTTAGGTGAATGAACGCACAGCAGAGCAGTTTCAAGGAAACGTTTCTCCTGAGTTTTAGACGAAGTTTCCTGCTGTTTAGTACGGATGCCGGCTTTGGGCTGGAAATACCGGTTTTGGGATTCTGCACAGAAAGGGTTTGCAAACCGCTGAATCCACACGTGAGTTTAACTCTGTCAGTTGAATGCACACATTGACAACCATTCAGATTGATAGCACACTTTTGGTTTTAGAAGCAGATATTTCTCTGTACAGCCTATGGTCCCATTCACTCGGGAATATCCCAACGCACCTCCTAGAAGAAACGTGTTTCTGACTCGCTGAATCTCAACATAGATTCAACTCTCTTAGGTGATCGAACGCACAGCAGAGCAGTTTCAAGGAAACGTTTCTCCTGAGTTTTAGACGAAGTTTCCTGCTGTTTAGTACGGATGGCGGCATTGGGCTGGAAATACCGGTTTTGGGATTCTGCACAGAAAGGGTTTGCAAACCGCTGAATCCACACGTGAGTTTAACTCTGTCAGTTGAATGCACACATTGACAACCATTCAGTTTGATAGCACACTTTTGGTTTTAGAAGCAGATATTTCTCTGTACAGCCTATGGTCCCATTCACTCGGGAATATCCCAACGCACCTCCTAGAAGAAACGTGTTTCTGACTCGCTGAATCTCAACATAGATTCAACTCTCTTAGATGATCGAACGCACAGCAGAGCAGTTTCAAGGAAACGTTTCTCCTGAGTTTTAGACGAAGTTTCCTGCTGTTTAGTACGGATGCCGGCATTGGGCTGGAAATACCGGTTTTGGGATTCTGCACAGAAAGGGTTTGCAAACCGCTGAATCCACACGTGAGTTTAACTCTGTCAGTTGAATGCACACATTGACAACCATTCAGTTAGATAGCTCCGTTTTGGTTTTAGAAGCAGATATTTCTCTGTACAGCCTATGGTCCCATTCACTCGGGAATATCCCAACGCAGCTCCTAGAAGAAACGTGTTTCTGACTCGCTGAATCTCAACATAGATTCAACTCTCTTAGGTGAACGGACGCACAGCAGAGCAGTTTCAAGGAAACGTTTCTCCTGAGTTTTAGACGAAGTTTCCTGCTGTATAGTACGTATGCCGGCATTGGGCTGGAAATACCGGTTTTGGGATTCTGCACAGAAAGGGTTTGCAAACCGCTGAATCCACACGTGAGTTTAACTCTGTCAGTTGAATGCACACATTGGCAACCATTCAGTTTGATAGCACACTTTTGGTTTTAGAAGCAGATATTTCTCTGTACAGCCTATGGTCCCATTCACTCGGGAATATCCCAACGCACCTCCTAGAAGAAACGTGTTTCTGACTCGCTGAATCTCAACATAGATTCAACTCTCTTAGGTGATCGAACGCACAGCAGAGCAGTTTCAAGGAAACGTTTCTCCTGAGTTTTAGACGAAGTTTCCTGCTGTTTAGTACGGATGCCGGCATTGGGCTGGAAATACCGGTTTTGGGATTCTGCACAGAAAGGGTTTGCAAACCGCTGAATCCACACGTGAGTTTAACTCTGTCAGTTGAATGCACACATTGACAACCATTCAGTTTGATAGCACACTTTTGGTTTTAGAAGCAGATATTTCTCTGTACAGCCTATGGTCCCATTCACTCGGGAATATCCCAACGCACCTCCTAGAAGAAACGTGTTTCTGACTCGCTGAATCTCAACATAGATTCAACTCTCTTAGGTGATCGAACGCACAGCAGAGCAGTTTCAAGGAAACGTTTCTCCTGAGTTTAGACGAAGTTTCCTGCTGTTTAGTACGGATCGCCGGCATTGGGCTGGAAATACCGGTTTTGGGATTCTGCACAGAAAGGGTTTGCAAACCGCTGAATCCACACGTGAGTTTAACTCTGTCAGTTCAATGCACACATTGACAACCATTCAGTTAGATAGCTCCGTTTTGGTTTTAGAAGCAGATATTTCTCTGTACAGCCTATGGTCCCATTCACTCGGGAATATCCCAACGCAGCTCCTAGAAGAAACGTGTTTCTGACTCGCTTGAATCTCAACATAGATTCAACTCTCTTAGGTGAACGAACGCACAGCAGAGCAGTTTCAAGGAAACGTTTCTCCTGAGTTTTAGACGAAGTTTCCTGCTGTTTAGTACGGATGCCGGCATTGGGCTGGAAATACCGGTTTTGGGATTCTGCACAGAAAGGGTTTGCAAACCGCTGAATCCACACGTGAGTTTAACTCTGTCAGTTCAATGCACACATTGACAACATTCAGTTAGATAGCTCCGTTTTGGTTTTAGAAGCAGATATTTCTCTGTACAGCCTATGGTCCCATTCACTCGGGAATATCCCAACGCAGCTCCTAGAAGAAACGTGTTTCTGACTCGCTGAATCTCAACATAGATTTAACTCTCTTAGGTGAACGAACGCACAGCAGAGCAGTTTCAAGGAACGTTTCTCCTGAGTTTTAGACGAAGTTTCCTGCTGTTTATTACGGATGCCGGCATTGGGCTGGAAATACCGGTTTTGGGATTCTGCACAGAAAGGGTTTGCAAAACCGCTGAATCCACACGTGAGTTTAACTCTGCCAGTTCAATGCACACATTGACAACCATTCAGTTAGATAGCTCCGTTTTGGTTTTAGAAGCAGATATTTCTCTGTACAGCCTATGGTCCCATTCACTCGGGAATATCCCAACGCACCTCCTAGAAGAAACGTGTTTCTGACTCGCTGAATCTCAACATAGATTTCAACTCTCTTAGGTGAACGAACGCACAGCAGAGCAGTTTCAAGGAAACGTTTCTCCTGAGTTTTAGACGAAGTTTCCTGCTGTTTATTACGGATGCCGGCATTGGGCTGGAAATACCGGTTTTGGGATTCTGCACAGAAAGGGTTTGCAAACCGCTGAATCCACACGTGAGTTTAACTCTGCCAGTTCAATGCACACATAGACAACCATTCAGTTAGATAGCTCCGTTTTGGTTTTAGAAGCAGATATTTCTCTGTACAGCCTATGGTCCCATTCACTCGGGAATATCCCAACGCACCTCCTAGAAGAAACGTGTTTCTGACTCGCTGAATCTCAACCATAGATTCAACTCTCTTAGGTGAACGAAACGCACAGCAGAGCAGTTTCAAGGAAACGTTTCTCCTGAGTTTTAGACGAAGTTTCCTGCTGTTTAGTACGGATGCCGGCATTGGGCTGGAAATACCGGTTTTGGGATTCTGCACAGAAAAGGGTTTGCAAACCGCTGAATCCACACGTGAGTTTAACTCTGTCAGTTGAATGCACCACATTGACAACCATTCAGTTTGATAGCACACTTTTTGGTTTTAGAAGCAGATATTTCTCTGTACAGCCTATGGTCCCATTCACTCGGGAATATCCCAACGCACCTCCTAGAAGAAACGTGTTTCTGACTCGCTGAATCTCAACATAGATTCAACTCTCTTAGGTGATCGAACGCACAGCAGAGCAGTTTCAAGGAAACGGTTTCTCCTGAGTTTTAGACGAAGTTTCCTGCTGTTTAGTACGGATGCCGGCATTGGGCTGGAAATACCGGTTTTGGGATTCTGCACAGAAAGGGTTTGCAAACCGCTGAATCCACACGTGAGTTTAACTCTGTCAGTTGAATGCACACATTGACAACCATTCAGTTAGATAGCTCCGTTTTGGTTTTAGAAGCAGATATTTCTCTGTACACACTATGGTCCCATTCACTCGGGAATATCCCAACGCAGCTCCAAGAAGAAACGTGTTTCTGACTCGCTGAATCTCAACATAGATTCAACTCTCTTAGGTGAACGAACGCACAGCAGAGCAGTTTCAAGGAAACGTTTCTCCTGAGTTTTAGACGAAGTTTCCTGCTGTTTAGTACGTATGCCGGCATTGGGCTGGAAATACCGGTTTTTGGGATTCTGCACAGAAAGGGTTTGCAAACCGCTGAATCCACACGTGAGTTTAAACTCTGTCAGTTGAATGCACACATTGACAACCTTTCAGTTAGATAGCTCCGTTTTGGTTTTAGAAGCAGATATTTCTCTGTACAGCCTATGGTCCCATTCACTCGGGAATATCCCAACGCAGCTCCTAGAAGAAACGTGTTTCTGACTCGCTGAATCTCAACATAGATTCAACTCTCTTAGGTGATCGAACGCACAGCAGAGCAGTTTCAAGGAAACGTTTCTCCTGAGTTATAGACGAAGTTTCCTGCTGTTAGTACGGATGCCGGCATTGGGCTGGAAATACCGGTTTTGGGATTCTGCACAGAAAAGGGTTTGCAAACCGCTGAATCCACACGTGAGTTTATCTCTGTCAGTTCAATGCACACATTGACAACCATTCAGTTAGATAGCTCCGTTTTGGTTTAGAAGCAGATATTTCTCTGTACAGCCTATGGTCCCATTCACTCGGGAATATCCCAACGCAGCTCCTAGAAGAAACGTGTTTCTGACTCGCTGAATCTCAACATAGATTCAACTCTCTTAGGTGAACGAACGCACAGCAGAGCAGTTTCAAGGAAACGTTTCTCCTGAGATTTTACACGAAGTTTCCTGCTGTTTAGTACGGATGCCGGCATTGGGCTGGAAATACCGGTTTTGGGATTCTGCACAGAAAGGGTTTGCAAACCGCTGAATCCACACGTGAGTTTAACTCTGCCAGTTCAATGCACACATTGACAACCATTCAGTTAGATAGCTCCGTTTTGGTTTTAGAAGCAGATATTTCTCTGTACAGCCTATGGTCCCATTCACTCGGGAATATCCCAACGCACCTCCTAGAAGAAACGTGTTTCTGACTCGCTTGAATCTCAACATAGATTCAACTCTCTTAGGTGATCGAACGCACAGCAGAGCAGTTTCAAGGAAACGTTTCTCCTGAGTTTTAGACGAAGTTTCCTGCTGTTTAGTACGGATGCCGGCATTGGGCTGGAAATACCGGTTTTGGGATTCTGCACAGAAAGGGTTTGCAAACCGCTGAATCCACACGTGAGTCTAACTCTGTCAGTTGAATGCACACATTGACAACCATTCAGTTTGATAGCACACTTTTTGGTTTTAGAAGCAGATATTTCTCTGTACAGCCTACGGTCCCCATTCACTCGGGAATATCCCAACGCACCTCCTAGAAGAAACGTGTTTCTGACTCGCTGAATCTCAACATAGATTCAACTCTCTTAGGTGATCGAACGCACAGCAGAGCAGTTTCAAGGAAACGTTTCTCCTGAGTTTTAGACGAAGTTTCCTGCTGTTTAGTACGGATGCCGGCATTGGGCTGGAAATACCGGTTTTGGGATTCTGCACAGAAAGGGTTTGCAAACCGCTGAATCCACACGTGAGTTTAACTCTGTCAATTGAATGCACACATTGACAACCATTCAGTTAGATAGCTCCGTTTTGGTTTAGAAGCAGATATTTCTCTGTACACACTATGGTCCCATTCACTCGGGAATATCCCAACGCAGCTCCTAGAAGAAACTGTTTCTGACTACGCTGAATCTCAA